>NC_080164.1:144437872-144737872 GCF_950295315.1 Erinaceus europaeus
CCTCACGCCGGTCCTTGCTCTTTGTGCCACCTGCACTTAACCTGCTGCGCTACCACCCGACTCCCTAGACTTTTATTTTTAAGAATAATTTTTGATTTATAGAAAAAATTGAGACAATAATACAAAGAATTCCCTATAATCCTGCACATGGCTTCCTTTATTATTAACATATTTTTGCTTAAATTAATGAGCTAATCTTGATAATATTATTAACTAAAACTTAATAGTTCATTCAGATTTATTTATTTTTTGTCTGGTTTTAGGTTTTTTTTAAAACTATTTGTTTATTGGATGATGACAGAAAGAAACTGGGATGAGGGAGATAGGGAGAGAGAAAGAAAGACACCTGCAACACCTCTTGTGAAGCCCCCTCACCCCTACAGTTGGGACAAGAGGCTTGAACTTGGATCCTTGCGCACTATAGCACAAGTGCTCAACTGGGTACACCAAGGCCTGCTACCCTGAACCCCCCCATTTTTTTTTCCAGTTTTTGCTGATTTCCTTTTTCTGTTTCAAAATCTTATCTAGGATACTAATTTACATTTAGTTGTCATTTCTCTGTAGGATCTGCATGGCTATGACAGTTTCTCCCTTTTGTTATTTTTGACGACTTTGACAATCCTGAGGAGTGACATTGATGTATTTTGGAGGAAGTCTCCTATTTTTCTCATAATTAGAATGGGCGTCTAGGTTTTGGAGAGCAATACCAGAAAGATAAAAAGTGACATTTTCATCACATCATTACAAAGGCACATATTATCAGTGTGAGAGATGGTTAGTTCTTCTCTTCAAAGGAACATGAATAGAACAACTGTTTAGTACAAAAATTCTTTTTATAACTTGTTATCTATGATGACCTGTGGCCAATAGTTTTGTATTCTCTTTTTTTAATATGTATTTATTTATTCCCTTTTGTTGCCCTTGCTGCTTTATTGTTGTAGTTATTATTGTTGTTATTGATGCCACCCTTGTTGGCTAGAACAGAGAGAAATGGAGAGAAGAGGGGAAGACAGAGAGGGAGAGAGAAAGATAGACACCTGCAGACCTGGTTTACCGCCTGTGAAGCGACTCCCCTGCAGGTGGGGAGCCAGCGTCTCAAACTGGGATCCTTGCGCTTTGCACTATGTTCGCTTAACCAGCTGCGCTACCACCAACTCCCAGTTTTGTATTCTTTAGGTCAGCTTTTTGCAGTGCTTGCTAATCCTCCAGCAGAGACCCTCGGACTCTCTTCCTCCATCCTTATTTAGGCAATGGAGGTTGTGAGCTC
Organism: Erinaceus europaeus; assembly: GCF_950295315.1. Taxonomy (NCBI): domain Eukaryota; kingdom Metazoa; phylum Chordata; class Mammalia; order Eulipotyphla; family Erinaceidae; genus Erinaceus; species Erinaceus europaeus. Next base: position 144,439,140 of record NC_080164.1, read on the forward strand.
TGAAGCCCTGCCCAGAGGTGGAGGAGACAGTTCTGCATCAGTTATAAAAATGGGAAAAGGCTGAGGAGGGGGGGCGAGTTGCCGCCTGACGGCCGTTGTTGACAACATACCCTTTTGCAAAAGAATAAATATCTTGCTTCAACTCCTTTTTTTTTTCTTTTTGCCTTGATAAGTAATTTTAATTGGACGTCGTTTACAACATCAACATAGTCTATGGCTGTTGGTGTGGACTACAATCCAATTACTAGGTCACTCAGAGAGGCAGCGACAGAACTTGAGGAGTTTTCAGGTCTAGTGATATTTACCTTAAAAACACTGAAGGTTCATTGCCTTGTCATCCTTCTGAGGCATTTTTATGTTTGATTTGGAGTTATTTGATGTGAAGGTAAGTATGAAAGTGTCTGAGACAAGAATGTAAAGGAAAATTAAAAGAAGAAGGATCTATATGGCAGAAAGTAGGAGAGTATCTGAACAAGTAAACTCAGAAAGGGGTGAAGGGGTTGAGGGTCTTCTCCAAAGAAGAGTATGGATACTGGAACTTCATTCAGGAGTAAAGTTTGGGATTATGATGTAAATAGATCAGCAAGGAAGTGTTTGATTCATGTTTCCTCACCCTTTGGGCCTCACTTCCAGGGTCCACACCCTTTTGCTGGTTCTGACACATTTTTCAGAGCAGGAACAAGAAAACCAAAATAGGAAGAGCAAAAATAAGGCAGTCTCTACCTTATACCAAGGCAGTGGGAGTTACAGAGATCACTCTGTTGAATAGATCTTAGAATAAGAACATTTGTCCCACATCGAATCGGTGTTAAGATAAGGCTGAAGTTTTCACTGTCCTCAGATGCCTGATTAACTCACAATACTCTGGAAATAACAGTAGGAACAATATACTTCAACTCAGAGAATTTTGAGCTCTTTCTCTGAATCAAGAAATGTAGAAGCTACTGTAGATTTAAGGTGCTGTGCAAGACTTCCTCTATCAGGCATTGTCAGTTATGTGAGGACTTGATACTCTGGGGCACCAGCCCCATTATCTTGTCCAGTTTCTACCAAAAGATAAAATACCACTCACAGTTCACTGGTGGGGAGCCAAGTCTAGAACATAGTGACCTTCCTGCCATGTGTTTCCTTTCTCACCCTCCCTTTTGAAGCCCTTTTTAATTTTATTTTACTATTATTTAAAATATTTATTTATTATTTATTCCCTTTTGTTGCCCTTGTTATTTTATTGTTGTAGTTATGATTATTGTTGTTGTTGGATAGGACAGAGAGAACTAGAGAGAGGAGAGGAAGACAGAGAGGGGGAGAGAAAGACACCTGCAGACCTGCTTCACCACCCCTGCAGGTGAGGGACCCGGGGGTTGGGACCGGAATCCTTATGCCGGTCCTTGTGCTTTGCTCCACCTGTGCTTAACCTGCTGCACTACTGCCCGACTTCCTTTGTTTTATTTTTTTTAATTAATGGTAGTAACTGACTTTCTGGCTCCTACTAAATCCAGAATTCAGGAGCCTGAAGTCCTATATTATACTGTTAGAAAGCAGTGAGAAAATGACATAGCATTTTTGTAACCAAGAAATACATTACATCTTCTTTGGTTCCCTCAACAGATTTTTGGTGACTGCTGTTACTACTGTTTTAAAAAAGTTATTTATTCATTTATTGGATAGGGACAGAGAGAAACTGACAGAGAAAGAGGCACTGGCAGCACTACTTCAACTGTTCATGAAGCTTTATTTCCCTGCAGGTGGGGCCCGGGGCCTTGAATCCTGGTCCTTGCATACTGTCACAGGTGTGATCAGCTGGATATTTCACAGCCTTGCCTGTGATGATGACGAGGAGAAAGAGGAAGAGGAAAAAGAGGAAGAGGGGAGGAGGATGTGTTAGGGACTAAACCTAGGGGTACACATATGGCATGCACTCTACAGTTGAACGACCTCCCAGGCCCACTTAGTGAACACACACACAGGCTCTCTCTCTCTCTCTCTTATTATATAATGTGAAAAAAAAAGTAGAGATCCTCAGAGCTGATGATCAGTGTAGGACTATAGAGGTTCCATATTACCACCCCATGTTTACTGTGTGCCAGGCTTTTTCCATATACTAAGTCTAAGGAGCTAACTGGGATAGGAATTATTACTGTTGTCATTTCCATTACATATGGGTATCAGAGCTGTTAAATGACTCTTCCAGAGTCACATAGTAAGTGGCAGAGAGAAGATTCAAAGTCAGGATGTCAGGCTCCAGACCTCTTGTTCATCACCAAGCCAAGCTGTGCCTGTGTGCTCCACAGCACCTTCTGAATGCCTTTCTGGAAACATTTGACATCAGAATTTCAATTTTGTTAATGTAAGCAATTAGAAGGTATCCCATACTCCCCCCCTCCCTCCCTGCCACACACACACACACACACACACACACACACACACACTGCCTGCCACATAGTTGCTGCTCAGTAAATATTTACTGGATGAATAAATGAATAAATATCCTCTGGGGTGGTATACAGTAAGTCTATTGTATTTATTGTATTTTTTTTTTTTATCTTTTCTTGGCTAACTATGCACTTTTCATTCAAACATTTCCAAAGGGGATTGTTTGGCAGTTCTTGCTGTCCTCATTAACCTCCTTACCACTTTCTTAAAGTAAATATTGTCCCATTGGAAATGAAATGCCTGGCTGGGTGTTGGTGTTCATGTTCAAATGCACAAGGATACAGGTTCTAGCCCTCAGTCCCTACCTGCAGGGGAGATGCTTCACAAGTGGTGAAGTATGGCTGCAGGTATCTTTCTTTCTCTCTTCCTTTCTTTTTTAAAAAATCTTTTTTAGTTATCTTTATTTACTGGATAGAGACCATTAGAAATGGACAAGGGGAGACAGACAGAGAGACACCTGCAGTCCTGCTTCACCACTTGCAAAGCTTGAGTTTGAACATAGATCCTTGCGCATTGTAGCATGTGCGCTCAACCAGATATGCCACCACCAGGCTCCCTTTCTTTCTTTTTAAAAAATTTTTTATTGGGTATTAATGTTTTACACTCAACAATAAAAACAATAATTTGTACATGCTTAACATCTCCCAGTTTTCCACATAACAATACAATGCCCACTGTGTCTCTCTTCCTTTCTATCTCCCCCTTCCCTCTTGATTTCTTTTCATATATATATATATATATATTTTTTTTTTATTTTCCCTTTTGTTGCCCTTGTTTTATTGTTGTAGTTGTTACTGATGTCATCGTTGTTAGATAGGACAGAGAGAAATGGAGAGAGGAGGGGAAGAAAGAGAGGGGGAGAGAAAGATAGACATGGGCAGACCTGCTTCACCACCTGTGAAGGGACTCCCCTGAGGTGGGGAGCTGGGGCTCAAACCCTTAAGCTGGTCCTTGCGCTTCACACCATGTGCGCTTAACCCACTGTGCTACTGCCGGACTCCCTCCCCCTCTTGATTTCTGACTGTCTCTATTCAATAAATAAATACAGTTAAAAAATTTTTGAAAAAACGCACCGGAAATGAAATGCTGTATTTGGAGAATCGTCTCATCAGGGCCAAAGTATCCAGTATGACTGTCTTCTTCTCTCCCCACAGTACAAACTTATTGTCCAGGACTCCCTTAGGACCCCACTGTCCAGGAGCTTGCTCCCCTTCCCTTTCGTGAGAAAGGGAGTCCCTGAGATTTTTTTCCTTCCTTTATTAGGGAATTAATGTTTTGCATTCCAACAGTAAATACAATATTTTGTACATGCATAACATTTCTCTTTTTTCCATATAACAATACAGCCCCCACTAGGTCCTCTGTCATCCTTCTTGGATCTGTATTCTCTCCACCCTCCCACCCCAGAGTCTTTTACTTTGGTGCAATACGCCAATTCCAGTTCAGGTTCTACTTGTGTTTTCTCTTCTGATCTTGTTTTACAACTTCTGCCTGAGAGTGAGATCATCCCATATTCATCCTTCTGTTTCTGACGAGTCCCTGAGATTTTAATGGAAGAAAACAGGTTATAGTTGAGAGACTTGCAGCTAAGGCTGCCTCTTCTAAACTGAAGCCCAGAAATTTGTCAGTTTTGTTTCTTGGTATGACCACAGCAAGTTTTTCTGTTAGAATCATCATCTTCCTCTTCCTCCTTCATCATCTTCTTCTCCTTCATCTTCTTCTCCTTCTTCTTCCTTGTCTTCTCCTTCTTCTTGGGGGGGGGGGTGAGAGCCAGCATAATGGTTACCTCAAGAGACTTTCACGCCTGAAGATCCCAAGTCCCCAGGTTCAATCCCCTGAACGGGCTTAAGGCAAAGATGAAGTGCTCTCATCGGTGAAAACACACACACACACACACAATCTGTTGTTTCACACATCGAGGTATATATACATATATTTAAAGGCATGACAGGGCAAGATATTTTAATGTTGAAAAGTTTTGAAAAATCCTGCACGGTAGTGGATAAAAATGTTTGCTGTTGGACTCTTCAGGTCGGTAATGGATAGACTGGTTCTCATCACGGACTTAAAAAAACTGAAGACAAACGAGATAGGATTCTGATAAACTGGAACCACACGCACGGTGCATTCTGTATTCAAACCAGGGTACTTCCCCCCCCCCCCCTAGTTGCTTAGGTTAGAGATTACTTTGGGAAACTATTGATATTATGCCTCGGCTGAGTCCCAAAGCCCCATTCTCTGGACCATCTCTCTTGTCCGCAGAGCCAGCTCCTTGCGGGTCCGCGACCTAGTTGATGGAGGGCGGGGCCGCGCCGTCGGGAGCGCGCGCCCCAGGCCTGGTCGGTTGGTGAGATCGGAGGTAAAAAGGAAGGCGGCCTGGGAGCGCGCTAGGCCCCACGTGCGCGCGCCCGCCCTCTAGCTCGCGCGCCCACGCGCCCGCCCGCACTCCCGGGAAGTCTCGCGATGTCGTAGCCGGCTGCTCCCGCAGCGGGTGGCTCCGGCTGTTGCTGTGGTTGCCTGAGTTGCTGCTGCGGCGGCGGCGGTGGCGGTGGCGGTGCTCTGCTCGTGGAGGTGTGGGCCCTCGGGCGGATGTTGACATTGTGTTGTTGTTATTGCGGACCGTAATGGCGGCGGCGGCTGGAACCTCATCTCCGGTGTAGCCGGAGCGCGGACAGCCGAAAGCGAACTCCGCGGCCTCTGAACCCGCGTCAGCGACTCCCCTAAAGCCTCCGCCGCCTCGCCTGCCCGCACCCCGGCTTCAAGCCCCTGGAGTCAGGCCCCCTTTGGGCCGGGGGCCTCGGAGGCTCAGGATGGCTGATTTCGACGAGATCTACGAGGAGGAGGAGGACGAGGAGCGGGCCCTGGAGGAGCAGCTGCTCAAGTACTCGCCGGACCCGGTGGTGGTCCGCGGCTCCGGGCATGTCACCGTGTAAGGCCCGGCAGTGGGGGTGGGGGGACAAGGCGAGGACGGGGTGTACGGTTGGGTGGACCCCCACGTTCTCCTCGGGAGCCCGCTTTTCCTGCCGTCTGTCTGGGATGTTCGTGAGTGAGTGTGTGTTGGGGGGGGGGGGGCTCTGAAGCAGAGTGGCCGACCAGGAAGTGAGAACTTGTTTTATTTTCATTTGTTTCGTTTCTCGGGAGCAAACACTGCCCTTGTCCGCTTCACACCCCATTCAGCAGGCCGCTTGGGACCTGGCGAGGTGATGGAACCCTTCTCCCCGTCGAGGCAGGGCTTTTTCTTAAGGATCTACCTCCCCCCCCCCCACCGCCCCAGGATCATCGCCAGGCCAGTTTCAAGGTGGAATAAAGAGGTGCCTCCCCCTGTTTTTTTTTCCTCCTCCACTTGCTCTGTGGGCTCTTTCCTTGCCTTTGCTTTTGAGCCTAGTGCCTTTGAGCCTAGTGACATATGGCTCAGAGGCCAGATCTGGGCCTTTGGAGACCCCAGAGGCAGTCAGTACTGAGGTTCACTGTTGTGTATTTCTCACACATACCCACAGGTCTTCCCCAGTTTCTTGCAGAGACCATTTCTACGGAGCCAATGCCAACTCCTGTAACCGAATATGAGAAACAATTGTGGCGCTGATCATATATTTAAGATATGCAGAAGGATACATGTTAGCAATAAAGAAAAAATTCTGTGTGATGTACACACTCTGATCTGGCTGCTGAAAGATTTCTGTAATCTTAAGTCACTCCATGAGCATGAACTCTGAGATGGCTTCATCTGATCAGAGTTCCTGTGAGTCCGATTGAAAAGTCCAGTGTTATTCAAACAACAAGGAATGAGAGCTTTCAGAAAGGTCATGACTAATAAAGGATTGTGAAAACTTGAACCAAATAATGAGCTGTCCGAAAGCAGGAAGTTTTGTAATGTTTCTTTGAAAAGCCCCGAGTATTGTACAGCATGAAGTATTCATTATTTTATTATTCGTCACCCCTTTAGATCTCTTGTTCAAAATGCAGATCAGACTTAGTTTGTCAGAGATGGTCACACATTTCCTTTTTAGTAAAATAGAAATGTTCTCAGTTTTGAGATTGTGGAACAGTTTTTATTTTATTTTCAGACAGGGTGACTGGAATGCGCAGTGAGTAACTTTTAGTGAAACAGTAAGTCTTCAAAAATAAGATTGTCAGCAGAATCCTTGCATTTCTCAATACAAAAGACTGGCCATATTGTTGTCAGAGTATGCTTATGTAATGCTTTGCTTTCTTTAGCACCTGTTAGTCTATATTCAGGTGATTTAACAGAGTAACAAACACTGCATAATTGCTATCACAGTGCCATTGGAAGACAGTGGAATTTATTGCCACAATAACGATACTAAGTGATTTTTTAAAAAAAAATCTGCCATCATCAGTATTAAGAGATATAAGAAAATATCATGGATATTGAATTTATATTTAACATATAACTTGAAAATTTTTTAGTGTCACAGACTGCCATTGTTGGTTTAACTCTTTGAACCTTTTTTAAATATTTATTTATTCCCTTTTGTTGTCCTTGTTGTTTTATTTTAGTTATTATTGATGTCATTGTTGTTGGATAGGATAGAGAGAAATGGAGAGAGGAGGGGAAGACAGAGGGGGAGAGAAAGATAGACACCTGCAGACCTGCTTCACAGCTTGTGAAGTGACTCCCCTGCAGGTGGGGAGCCAGGGGCTTGAACTGGGATCCTTACGCTGGTCCTTGCGCTTTGCACTATGTGCACTTAACCCGCTGAGCTACCGCTGACTCCCCTCTTTGGGCCTTTTAACCTTAGCTTTAAAGTTAAGAAAAGATTCCCAAATTCCTTTACACTATCCATCTTTTCTATTTCTCATGTTAGAGAAAGCCTGGGAACTTTTGCTATTTAAAAAGGTGTTGCTATGGTTGTAATGTTTACTTTGTTTAAAAAAGTGAAGTTGGGCACTTTGTTGGGTGAATGGAAAATACAGTAAGTGCAATGCTCAGAACCAAATAGGTGATCAGCAGATTTGATTGCAGTTAGCTACTTAGGTTAACAGAATCATTAGTGCTTCTTCATCTTAGCTGCATGTTAGAATCACTGGGGAACACTTGAAACCTTTCCCCCCACAGGTGGCTCAGTGAGTAGAGCGCATGCCGCACTTGCATGAGGGCCTGTCAGTCCTTGGTACATAAGGATCCCAGGGGTATGGCCAAGTAGTGCTTTGTGTGTGTGCTCTCTGTCATTAAATAAGGAAATTATTCTTTTGGAGCAGAAAAACAAAAACAAAAAACCTTGCTTTTGCTTCACTCAGGCCAGTTGAAGTGATTTGAGTGAGGGTCCCCAGTATGATGGCATTTTAAGCCCTACAGGTGATTCTGATGCATTGAGAACCACTGTCCATCATATAAGGAGCAACTATATGCCAGTTTGTAAACAGTATATCTTTCTGCATTAGTTGTTAATATTTCTATGATATTTCTTAACCACTTCTCTCTCTCCCCTGCTTATTTTAGTCCTAAATTCCAGACTCAGATTTACTCTGTGCCACTTGTGTAAATTATCTGTGCCTCTTCTGTTAAGATAGGGGTAGTTATAGTCTCTTAACTTTTAAGATTATTGAGGATTCGACCCGGGATATGACTCAGCTGGTAGAGCATAGGATTTGCATTGCTGAGGTTCCTGGTTCAATCCCCAGTGCTGCATGGGATGAAGTGGTACTCTGACCTCTCTCTCTTTCTCTCTCTCTCTCACACACACATACACACACACACAGTGTTTAATTACATAATACATCAAGGAATTTGCCACATTATGTGGTACTACCCTCAGTAAATACTAGCTTTTTAAATTTTTAATTAATTTATTGGATAGAGACAGTTAGAAATCTAAAGGGGAGGGAGGGATAGAGAGGGTTAGAGACAGAGAGACACCTGCAACACTGCTTCACCACTTGCAAAGCTTTCCCCCTGCAGGTGGGGACTGGGGGCTCGAACCTGGGTCCTTGTGCACTGTAACGTGTGCTCAACCAGGTGTGCCACCACCTGGCCCCCAAATATTAGCTTTTTAAAAGAATTTGTTTATAAAATGGAAACACTGACAAGACCATAGGATAAGAGGGGTACAAGTCCCATGACCAGAACTCCGTATGACATCCCCTCTCTTGATAGCTTTCCTATTCTTTATCCTTCTGGCAGTATGGACCCAGGGTCATTGTGGGTTGCAGAAGGTGGAAGGTCTGGCTTCTGTAATTGCTTCCCCGCTGAACATGGGTGTTGACAGGTCAATCCATACTCCCACCTGTCTCTCTCTCTCCCTAGTGGGGCAGGGGTTTGGAGAGGTGGGGCTCCAGGACACACTGGTGGGGTCATCTGCCCAGGGAAGTCAGGTTGGCATCGTGGTAGCTATCTGGAACCTGGTGGCTGAAAAAGAGTTAACATATAAAGCCATACAAATTGCTGACTAATCATGAACCTAAAGGCTGGGATATTGCAGATGAAGATCTGGGGTCTCTGTTTTGGAAATAGCTAGTAGGTCTATTTTAGATACATTCCAAAGTGCCCATGACTTTATTAGTTTTTACCTGAGCCTAACATCTGATATGCAGGTGGACCCAAGTAGTTGTCTGGGGAGATAATGTCATGGCTGGATAAAGGCTCAGAAGCTGGATCAGGAAAGAGAGTAGCTTCCAAATATGGGAAAAGTGTGTAACTATTGTTGGCTGTAAACCCCATCGATTTGATCTGGGGCCCACATTCAGCATAGGAGCCTATGTAACCTCTACATTCGTGTAGGTCTGAACTCGCCTTCTGTGGTCATGAGTAGGAACATTCAGAACCCATCTTCAGGTGGTAGATAAAGTATGTTATCCAACCCCCCTTTGGAGGATGGAACATTCTCTACCATTGTTTATCCACATTGAGGGCAAGGTCCTATAGGGCCCCCCAAGGGGGTCCCTTATGTTGTTCAAATATTAGCTTTTAATAATTGTTCACCACACAGTTTTACTTTCAGAATTACAGGAGGAAAGATGGTACTAAAAATTCAAACTATCATTTTCTTTCCCTCCCTCCCTCCCTTCCTTCCTTCGTTCCTTCCTTCCTTCCTTTCTTCCTTTCCATTCTTTTTCATTCCCTCCCTCCATCTCTCTCAGTCAGAAAATGTCATGGGTTGGTGACTAAGTTGGGGAATTAGTTGTTTGTCAGTATTGGGACTGTGGAAGTAACTTGCTGATTTGTTCATTCCATTATCACTCATTTTAGGGTATATGAATATTATCTCAGATCCCCAGAACTCTTAACCAACCACCCCATCTTGTGTAGTCAAGCTACCATAAGGGGAGGTCTGGTGGTGGTCATGGGGCTTCCTGGAAGGTCCCCCGTCCCCCATACTTGATGGGAAGAGGGTCACTCATCTTGCTCTGCCAGGGGTAGGCTTACCTGGCTGGCTGAGTTCCTTTGTCATTTTCAAAGCCAATAGTGATTCACTTCAGTTTTATTTTTCCATTTCTAAACAATTTGTATGGGACTAAGTTATTTCAATGAAAATTAAGAATTTTTCTGTACTGAAAAAAAATCTAGACCTATTTTTGTAGTTACCTAGGTAAATATAGTAATACAAAACTTTTTTTTAAAAAAATACAAAACGTTTTTTACATGACTTATGCATAACTCACTGACATACTATGCAGTGAGTGGCTTAGGTAGCACTTACGAAGGGTTTTGAAGTTGGGGGTTCATTCATTTCTGTAACTACTGAGAGTGCTAGGTTTTTCTTGTCTTCAACTCAGTAATACTGATTAAGCTTATCTAACACCTACTGTCCCTGCCCTCTGCTCTGTCCCACTTCTCTCTCTCTCTCTCTCTCTCTCTAAACTGAGAAGGTATTCAGAGCAGTCTTTCCATACCATTTAAAAAATTTTTATCTTTATTTATTGGATAGAGAATAGCCAGAAATCAAGAGGATAAAGGAGTGATATAGAGGAAGAGAGACAGAGAGATACCTGCAGTCCTGCTTCACCACTTGTGAAACTTTCCCCCTGCAGGTGACGATGGGGGGCTTGAACCTGGGTCCTTGTACACTCAACCTTGTGTGCCACCACCCAGCCTCCTCCATACCATTTTTTGAAAACAAATCCTAATGAAAATGGAATCTAGATCAATATGAAGTCTAGGTAAGTCCATCTAGATGTATATTTTCCCAGATAATAACTTTTGAGTAGTGTTTTCTTCTTTTTTTCTTTTTTTTCTCCTGGAGTTAGGGCATGATGCATGCAGTTACACCAATCCTGGTTTCAGTTTTTTTTTTTCCTTCCAATTCAGCGAGGCAAAAGGAAAGATGTCACATCACGAGAGCCCCTAAATGGGAACCTGGGGCTCAAACCCTGATCTTTCTTCATGGTAGCATGAACACTCTACTGGGTGCATCACTGCCTGGCTCAGTATTTTACTTTATTTTAGAAATCACTTTATTCTCATATGGCATGATTTGGTATATGTTATGGTAGTGCAAGAAATTGTTACCATTTTCTATTAAATGGGCAGGTGTTAGTTTTGGAGCATAAGTTAGTTTTGGGACATAAGAATTTAAAATGTATGATTTATCTTTTTAAAAAAAATTTAAAACTTTATTTATTTTGAATGGAGATAGAGGAGAGGGAAAAGAGAGACATCTGCAACACTGCTTCACCACTTGTGAAGTTTCTCCTCTGGAGGTGAGGACTGGGGCTTGAATCTGGTTCCTTGTACATTGTAGTGTGTATGCTCTATCAGATGCACCACTACCCAGCCCCAGAATGTAGAATTTACCTAAACTAAGTTTGCTTTAGTGTGATTTTTTAATATAAAATGTAAAATTTTAATATAAATTAAATTTATATTAAATAAATTCCAGATTCTTCTTAAGTTTTGGATTACTATCATAAGGATAATTTTTATAGAATAAGGTGGCAGCTCCAGTAGGGAGAAGGCTTGTATGAAGCATGTTTTGAGGAAAAGTGTATTTGAAGCAAGGGGGAGGAAGTGACTTGCCCTCACTATTGCATAATCTTTATGTACATACAATTTTAAAAGGTTGAGCTCACCTGTAAATTAAAAGCAGACTTCCTGTAATGTGTGGTTTCTTATTATTTAATGATGATGAGGGAAAATGACTAATTTGTTAGGTAATGTTGGACAAGCTGGTTAGTATTTTAACATTTTGGAGTTCTGTATCTTTAGAATAAATCTGTGCAAAATATGATGACTATTTGTTGAAGTTCTTTGTTTTTTTTTCACAATGATGAGAACACAGAAGGATGTATGAACCTAAAAAATGAGAATTTAAAAATAGTTTTAGACTAGTGTTTCTAACTAATCTATTATTATATCTTACATTATTTGTTCTTGCCTTACATGATAGCTTCCTCTATCAGAACCAAACTTGGGGCATTTCAGAGAGCATCATTTTTGACTTCTAATTTGAATCCTACTACAGTACCAATTTGTTTTGCTAAGGTTTGTTTATTTAATTTATTTTTGCCTCCGGGGTTATTGCCTGCACTATGAATCCACTTACTTAGTCAGTATCTGAGTGAGTATTGGAATAGAGATATTCTTTTTTTAATATTTATTTATTTATTTATTCCCTTTTGTTGCTCTTGTTGTTTTATTATTGTAGTTATTATTGATGTCCTCGTTGTTGGATAGGACAGAGAGAAATGGAGAGAGGAGGGGAAGACAGAGAGGGAGAGAGAAAGATAGACACCTGCAGACTCCCTGGAATAGAGATATTCTATCTCCATTTATTGCTCTTCCATCTTTATCATATGACTTTTTTTTTTTTGCATGTGCTTTATTTTAAGGATATTTATTTTGGGTCTGCAATGTAGATTTTTAAATATTTATTTATTTTGGGTCTGCAATATAGATCACTAGAAAGGTGCCTACTTTATCATATGCAATAAAAATATATATTTTTTTCCATGAGCGAAAAAGACACCTGCGCACCACTCTGGTATATTCCTTGTCTGGTATTGGACTCTGAAGGTTTTGTGCATCCAAGTCTTGCATTCTACTATTGAGCTACCTCTCTGGCTAATTTTTTAGGTACTTTCTGACTTTTGTCTTACCTGTGTGGGCTGACAGTCATGAACCTACTAGCTCTCTGTGTATCTTATTTTCTCCATACCTCCCCCTGACTTTGGCTAAAAGTTGGAAATCTTTGACAGTTAATATCAGTCAGTTTGGTCATTGACTAACCTGTTCACTAAACAGTGAAGTCATTGATATCTGGAACTCTCTAATTTATCAAACTTTTCAGAATAGATATTTACTGATAGTATTGCCTAGTTTAGGAGGATAATGATAATAAAACACAGCAGTCATTTATGTGCTATTACAATAATAAAAGCAACTACTGCTTACAGGGCTTATGTTATGTCCTATTGGTACTTTATATGTATGAGTTCATGAAATAGGCACTGTTAGGCACTGTTACTGTAGCTGGCATATAGATAGGGAAACAGAAAAGGTAACTAATTTACTCAAAGTGACACATTTTGTAAATGCATTGTTAAGGTTTCAACCCAGGACTGAAGAGATACCTGAGGGCTAAAGCATCAAATTTGCATGACTGAAATATTAGGGGCCCCACATTTGATCCCTGGCTTGCTCTTTCATGAAAATAAGTAAGTCTTCAAAAAAAGATAACTAGGGCGGGGGGGGGGAGGGGGGGTAGATAGCATAATTATGCAAATAGACTCTTGTGCCTGAGGCTCTGAAGTCCCAGGTTCAGTCCCCCGCACCACAGCACCACCATAAGCCAGAGCTGAGGAGTGCTCTGGTAAAAAACAAAACATTAAAAGGAAGGAAGGGTTCTTGCTTAATTGCTTGTTTTATTGAGCTAAAGCAACGAATGTAATATAATTTGTTCTATTTATCTTTACAAATACAACAAAATAATATATATCTATCTACAGGTATATGAGAGACAGATTGGTTGATTTTTAGATACAAAAGTAACAACAATTTTTTTTCCAAATCCTGTGAAAAAATTAACATTTATTACATATTAGTTTTTTATTTTAAAATATTTATTTCCTTTTTGTTGCCCTTGTTTTTATTGCTATAGTTACTATTGTTGTTGTTATTGATGTCATCGTTGTTTAATAGGACAGAGAGAAATGGAGAGAGGAGGGAAAGACAGAAAAGGGAAGAGAAAGACAGACACCTGCAGACCTGCTTCACCGCCTGTGAAGCGACTCTCCTGCAGGTGGGGAGCCAGGGGATGGAACAGGGATCTTTACGCCCGTCTTTACACCACCTACGTTTAACCCACTTAACTATCTCCTGATTCCCAATATTAGTTTTTTTTTTTTTTAACACCTCTTTGATGGGAAAATGCTTTTTCTCAAATATTTTCTCAACGTAGAGTTTCTAGTTCAAGGGAATAAACATTTTCTATGCTTGCAGAATAAGTTAGAGACATTGGCCTGTAGTAGAAATTGCCCTGAACTTGGATTCAGGATGGTAAGACACTAGCCTTACTTCGACATATTAGTCATGAAATGCAGATTATTTGTCTCTTATGTGTCAGATTTTTCATCTATAAAAAGAACTTATGGAAAACATGACAATATTTTTGAAGATTTAAAAGAACAGTGGGGGGGCTGGGTGGTGGTGCACCTGGCTCAGTGCACATGTTACAGTTCACAAAGACCTGGGTTCAAGTTCCCAGTCTCCACCAGCAGGGGGGATATTTCATAAATGGTGAAATAGTCTTTATTTTTGTTTATTTTTATTTGATAGGACAGATACAAATTGAGAGGTGGAGATAGAAAGGAAAAGAGAAAGAGAGACCTGCAGACCTGCTTCACCACTTGTGAAGCTTCTTCTATGCAAGTGGGGAATAGGAGGTCAAACCTGGGTCCTCACACGTGCACTTAACCAAATGCACCACCGCCCAGAGCCCAGCTACACAGTATTTAAATATGAGAAATTTTACATAGAAATTTGGTTTTTTCATTCCTCTTGGATAATGAATCTCATATGATCATTCTCCTTTGACAGTAGTCAGCTGAATTTGACTCATGACTCCACATACACACACAAACACACGTGTGCACACACACACTTTCCCATTTGCTACCATTTCTTAATACCTTCACATAACCGACCTCATTCATTTGATTCCTTTGTTCATTTTCACTAATAGTTAAGTTAGGAACCTGTGACCTGCCAGCTCTTCCCTATAGAATCTCAAGGGATTCTTCGTTGCCAGCTACCTTAAGTGCTTTATTGTGTGTTTTAAGAGTTGCTAAGAGAGTGAATCCTCTAATTGTAAGAAACACACACACACAAAACTATGTAAGGTGATAGTTGTTAACTAAACTTTTAATAGTTATTATATCACATAAATTATTATGTGAACTAATAAGTTGTATGTCAATTCTGCCTCAATAAAACTGGCCAAATTTAGTTGCCATACCAAGAAAGATACAGAAAGACGGGAACACTGCTCAGCTCTGGCTTATGGTAGTGCTGGTGGTTGAAGTGGGGACCTCAGCCTCAGGCATGAAAGTTTTTTTGCATAACCATTATGCTGTTTCCCCAGCCCTCACCAATGTCTCTATTATTATTTTTTTGCTAGAGACAGGCAGAGTGTGTGAGAGACCGTAGAACCAAAGCTCTTTTCAGTATGGTGGGGGCTGACCTTGAACTTGGGTTGAACCATGGCAAAGCTGTGCAATATCTGAGTGACCTTTTTTGCCTAACCTGATTGTTTTATCCTTTCCTGGTAATTTATGCAAATGAATAATCAATCATCTTTATGATCTTTGCAGGCAAAGCTTAAAGGTATTAAAATGTTCACCTCTGAGTCCAAGATTTATTAACACAGATTTCTGATTAGCATGATAGGAAGTGGAAAACTATCTGAAATGTGTTGTCTTGGTTCTTTGGCAGCAGATGTTCTGGGACCCTAGGCTTAGGTTATGCTCTTGACTCAAATATATATTAGTGTCTGGGAGAATCCATTTTTGAAAAGCATTTGAATATTTAAGAGAATACCTCTGGAAAGGTAATGAATGCAAAATAACACATTATGTAGGGAAGGCTATTTTCTATTATAAAAAAAAATAAATAAAAAGCCATAAAGCTACTACTTTTCAAGAGGTAGAATGTTAGTAGCAATAAGTTTTGTGTGATAATAAATTGGATTGTTAAGGTTGTACAGTAGAACAAGTATCACCACTTGAATTTTTGAGGCTCTGCAGCCAATAGTTGCAAAAGGGAAAAATGTTTTTGGTACACAGCATATAGAGGTACTTTTAAAGCTATGAATGTATATGAATATATTGTATGAGAAACACCAGTTTTTGTAAAGATTTCCCAAAGCTGAGGGCTAGAGCTATTGAAGAAGATTTGTGTTTAACCTTATATTAACAAATGTATTCTTACTAATATTGCCCCACTGAAATTGTTGTGTGAAGTCTTATATTTCTTTTTTTTGATATTTATTTTCCCTTTTGTTGCCCTTATTATTTTTTTAAAAATGTTCACCTCAGTTCCACTTCTTTAGGGCAGCATAGGGCACTCTTTTCTGCCAAGGGTCATTTGAATATTCATAATATCATACATATACAATCCCTATACAAAATTATCAACTTAAAAAATTAGCCCTGGGATTGGGTGGTGGCGCACCTGGTTGAGCGCACATGTTACAATGCTCAAGGAACTAGGTTCAAGCCCCCAGTCCCCACCTACAGGGGAAAAGCTTTGTGAGTGGTGAAGCAGGGCTGTAGGTTTCTCTGTCTCTCTCCCTCTCTACCCTCTAGACTTCTGGCTGTCTCTATCCATTAAATAAATACAGATAATTAAAAAAAATTAGCACTTAATGGCTAGGAAAATGACTCAACTGGTAGAGCATGCCTGAGGTCCCCAGTTCAATCCTGGCACCACATGTACCTGTGGTGCTCTGACTTCTCTTTATCCCACTCTCTCTGTCTCATGTGAAACACTCTCATATGTAATAGTTTAAAAAAATCACTCGGAGTCAAGCCGTAGAGCAGTGGGTTAAGCACAGGTGGTGCGAAGTGCAATGGACTGGCTAAGAATCCTGGTTTGAGCTCCCAGCTCCCCACCTGCAGGGGAGTCACTTCACAATCGGTGAAGCAGGTCTGCAAGTGTCTATCTTTCTCTCTTCCTCTCTGTCTTCCCCATCTCTCTCCATTTCTCTCTATCCTACCCAACAACAATGACATCAATAACTACAACAATAAAACAACCAGGGCAACAAAAGGAAATACATAAATAAATATTTTTTTAAAAATCAGCACTAAGTACTGCTGTGAAAGAAACTCCTAGATTAATTGGATTTTTGAGTCCTGTCTGGTTGTATTGGCAGTACTGGACTGAACGATTCTGTGGGCTGTGGGGCTAGATATTCCCTATCTCTGTTTTAGGATTACAAATCGCAAAAAAAAAAAAGATCAGTCCATGAAGTCAGTGTGTTACAGCACTCTCTATCACAGCAGTGTAAATAAACTTATCTCAGAAATGCTAACTTCTTAATTTTTTTTTAAAGATTTTTATTTTATTTATGAGAAAGATAGGAGGAGAGAGAAAGAACCAGACATTACTCTGGCACATGTGCTGCTGGGAATCGAACTCGGGACCTCATACTTGAGAGTCCAAAGTTTTATCACTGTGCCACCTCCCAGACCACAACTTCTTAATTTTGTTTGTGGACAAATTTAGATAATTATGTGTGTTTGTCATGGCTGGGACCTCACCACTCCAGGCTGACTTTTCCAGAGAAGGGGTGAGTGTGGTGAGATGCCATACCACCAAAACTTTCACCAGTGTGGTGGGAGTTCAGCTCAGACCTGTGTTGCTCAAGTGACAAAGCAGGTCACTACCCAGACAAGCTATTTTGCTTACCCCAGTTGTGTTGTTTTACATTCCAGTAATATTTGGCTCACAAACACAAAACCAAGTAAATCTTTTCTCTTTGTCATCTCAGCCTCGTATACGAAAGTGTTCATTCAACTGTTAAAATAATTTGTTTTATTTCTTGAATTGCTGGTTATGTTTCTCTACCCCAAACTTCCATTATTAACTTGATATGAACTTGACTTTATTTGAACATTAAGTTTAATGGTCTGTTTTTTTAACAGTGATATGTAAATAACATTTTTTCCCCTTTCTAAAAATAGATTTGGACTGAGCAACAAATTTGAATCAGAATTCCCTTCTTCATTAACTGGAAAAGTGAGTGTTTCAGTTTTGGTTTATTTTTGCTATTTTTATATACTTTAAAACTAGTCTTTTTTTTGGGGGGGGGGTGGGCAGGCAATAGTACATCCAGTTAAATGCACACAAGCAGGTCTCCAGATGCCTATCTTTCTCTTTCCCTCCTTATCTTTCCCTCTTCTCTCAATGTCTCTCTGTCATATCCAGTAAAATAAATAGTTAAAAAAATAAAAATAGTTGCCAGGAGATGTGGATTCATAGTTCAGGCACCCAGCCCCAACATTAACCCTGGTGGCAAAACAAAAAAACAAACAACAACAAAAAAAAACCCAAACTAGGCTTTCCTAGGGACTAGGTATAGTAATTAAGGTGAGCACCTGGGTTCAAGCTTCAGGGCTTCAGCTGCAGGGGAAAGCTCATTAACAGTAAAGCAGTGCTGCAGGTGTCTCTCCCCTCCCTCTCAGTTTCTCTGTCTATCAAATTAATTAAATTTTTAAAAATTCCAAAAAATTAAAACGAGTCTTTCCAAATTATGAAAAAAATGTGCTAATTAGAGATGTTTATAGACAAATGTCACACTAAAGATTTTTTTTTTTGCATTAATATTGCAGTACTTTTACATCTTAAAATTTTTACATCTTAAAATTTCTTTCTAGGTAGCTCCTGAAGAATTTAAAGCCAGCATCAACAGAGTTAACAGCTGTCTTAAGAAGAACCTTCCTGTTAACGTACGGTGGCTACTCTGTGGCTGCCTCTGTTGCTGCTGCACATTGGGTTGCAGTATGTGGCCAGTTATTTGCCTCAGTAAAAGAGTAAGTTGAATGATATATTGTAATTTAAATTTTGAAGTAGGCAAGCGATTTTGCATTTACTTAGTTTTACTTAATTAAATAATTAATGTTTGTATTGAATATGTAACTCTGTCCTGGATATTACACAAGCATGATCTGATCCAGTAGAGGAGTGATTAAATAAATCATGGTGTGTCCACTTATTTTTTATTAAACACTCACCGGAAAACTGTATCATTTGTATGGCACCGAAAGTTGACAGTAGAATACATTCTGTGTATATTGATGACAGTATAATATAATGTATAGGAGTGCAGGGTTTGACTCATCACTTATTTCTCTGATGGTAGGGATGTTTCACTAACCATAATTTTTATTTATTTTTATTTTTGCCTCTCTAATGGGGAATTAATGGTTTCATTATACTTGTTGGCATACAGGTACCTCTTATCTCCCCATGTTAGCTGTCCAGGTGTCTGCAAGACACTGCTTGCTCAACCTAGTTCCTTTTCCCCCCATTCTACACCTGGATACTAAACATTTAAAACTCTTTGAGGAGCTAGATACATTCAGTGGTAGAGTGTATGCTTTGTATAGATGAGTCCTGAATTTGAGCCCTCCATGCCCTGGCACTAGTAAAAAATAAAAACTGTAGAAGACCAGTTTGTAAAATGTCAACAACAACCTATATGAATAGGATTGTAGTATGGATAAGATAAAAGTGTTCATTAAGCTCTTATTTAAATTTCCAAGTGTCTAATACATTTTGATTAATGACATTATTACCAGTATGTGAGATAGTAGCATGAGATGTGAGTTTATTTCCAGATGGTAATATTATTGGGAATTCTGTTTTCTTGTCTCTCTTTTTTTTAATTTCAGTTTTTAAAAATTATTTTAAGGGGAGTCGGGCTGTAGCGCAGCGGGTTAAGCGCAGGTGGTGCAAAGCACAAGGACCGGCATAAGGATCCCGGTTCGAACCCCGGCTCCCCACCTGCAGGGGAGTCGCTTCACAGGCGGTGAAGCAGGTCTGCAGGTGTCTATCTTTCTCTCCTCCTCTCTGTCTTCCCCTGCTCTCTCCATTTCTCTCTGTCCTAGCCAACAACGACAACAACAAAACAACAAGGGCAACAAAAGGGAATAAATAAATAAATAAATATGAAAAAAAAAATTTTATAAGTTGTGATGAGCACATAGTGATGCTGTAGTCAGAAAAATGTTTTAAAGAGTCATGGCTTTGATTGTTTTATAATGAAAGATTAACAAAGTTTTGGCAGAGATAAGCCAAATTAATTTAAATTGAACACATTAAATTTTCTTAATGCTTTAGAAATAATGATACATATAAATACTTCTAACTTGAAATTAAATGATGACTATATTTGTGTAATTACATTGTATCATCAGATAATGATGGGCATGGAAAGACAAATTCTATTTGCACTTTGATCTCTTATAAGATGAATAGGTTCCTACTGAAAAATTTTTACTAGTACATTATTGAAGAGATAATGTCTTTGTAGAATTACTTTTGTAATATTTACAATTGTTTTCTTCAGATCAGTTTCAAAACCGTGGAATTAAATTTTTTTTAATGTAATCTTTGGTGGTTCCTAGAACTACATATGGTTAAATTTATAGTTATTGTAGTGTGCTTATTTTCATATTTATTGAGTGACCTTAAGAGCAAGAACACCAGAACCAGAGCATCACTTGGTATATGCATTTCTAGGGGTCTAACTCAGGACCTCATGCTTGCAAGTTCTGTGTTTTGCCGCTATGCAGCCTTCATGATCATAACTCTTGGTAGTTTAGGTTCCTTCTTTATTTTATTTTGTTTTGTTTTATTTATATATTTTAATGAAAGAGCGAAAGATACAGAGAGATACCAGAATAAAGCTCAGCTCTGGCTTATGGTGGTCTAAAGGATTGAACCTAGGACTTTGAAGACTTGGAATGAAATTCGTTTCCATAACCATTCGGCTGTTTCCCCTGTCAGTAGTTTAGATTCCTTCTTTCCTTCCTATTTTTGTGTGCTTTTATTGTTTAAATGATTTGCTATATATTTAGTAGACTGGTAATTTGTTGTTGTTTAGCCCATAGTTTTATTACTCTAAAAATCTTTTAGATCCTCGGCTGAGGAGATAATATAGTAGTTATGTTAAAATATTCTCTTACCTGAGGCACAAAAGGTCCCAGTTTCAATCCCCAGCACCACCAGAAACCAGAGCTTAGTCATGTGCTGATAAAAATAAATCGTTTGGAGCCATTTTTTTAAAAAATATATTTATTTATTTTTTCCCTTTTGTTGCACTTGTTATTTTTCATTGTTGTTGTAATTGTTGTTGTTATTGATGTCGTCATTGTTGGATAGGACAGAGAGAAATGGAGAGAGGAGGGGAAGACAGGGGAGAAAGACAAGACACCTGCAGATCTGCTTCATTGCCTGTGAAGCGACTCCCCTGCAGGTGGGGATCCAGGGGCTTGAACCGGGATCCTTATGCCAGTCCTTGGACTTTGTGCTATGTACGCTTAACCCGCTGTGCTACTGCCTGACTCCCACTTTTTTTTTTTTTTTTTTTTAAGATTTTGGGAGCCTCTGCTTTTTTTTTTTTTTTTTTTAATGAGTACACAGGATGTTGTACATGTGCACAGTGTAGGATTTAGAAAGTTTCTTAGCAACTTAAGGCATTTTTTTCAGGTGTTTTATTAAATTCCTTTTTTTTTGTTTCAGGGATAAGGCACATTCATTAGTTATGTCTAACACTATAATCTTTAGTCTTAAGATTTTATATATCCAGATTAGATGGAACATTGATATGCCTAATTGTTTATGACCTCTACTATCCAGTAAGCATAATACGTGACTTGGGTTTCTAAAAAGTGTTACATACATTTTCCTCTAATGATGTAAACTATTAAAGAACTATTGAGAGAATGACGTGAAGGTTTTAGAGATCCTGAAACAGGTGCTTTGTATAATGGAGACTAGAGCAGTGGTTTTTAACTTCTCAATTGTTCTGGAAGCCTTCTGAGCCTGTAAACCTTAATTGTGATAGCATAAGCCAGAAAATCGATGCTTTCTGATTTGTGTTTGCTGTCAATCTGGCCTGGTTTTTGTTTGATTTGTTTTCTCTCATAAAGTATTTGTTTCCATTTCCTGAGATTTTGTGTACACACACACACACACACACACACACACACACACTTGTGTATGTATAAATTCAAACTTTGACAGTAAGAGCCTGTATTTTGGCTGTTTCTTTTTTCTTTTTTTTCCCCTGATTTGATACTGATTTACAAATTTTGTCTTTATTTCTTTTATTTTAAGTTTTAGTACACCTAGACTTATTTCTAGATGTCTTTTCTCTCAGCTTCAAATTTAGTTACCTAATACAAGTGAGCTATTTGGGTTATGGTGTAGTAGAGATTGAGAATCCCAATGGAAGAGATGAAAGTATAGGTTTTTGGAGTGAGAATGCAGCCTTAAAAGACAAATTCAAAGGAATTTGAATGTGGTGGAATAATAAAACTAAATATGGGGGTAAAGCAGCGGGTTAAGCATAAGGACCCCCACCTGCGGGGGGGGGGGGTTACTTCACAAGCAGGTCTGCAGGTGTCTTTCTCTACCCCTGCTGTCTTCCCCGTCTCTTGATTTCTCTCTGTCCTATCCAACAACAACAACATCATCATCAATGGCAACATTAACAACAAGGGCAACAAAATGGGAAAAAATTGCCTCTGCGAGCAGTGGATTCCTAGTGCAGGCAACCTAAATGTAAAGTGTCTGTATATGGGAGGAATTGGAAATATTCTTACTTAGTTATGCTGACAGTATTTAAAAAGTACCTAGAACTTTGAGAACTCTAATTATGCTGTGTTTGGGACTTCAGCATTTATAATCAATAACTTTGGATCAGAATGAGAATGGCATTGGACATTTGAATAAAGAATTAGATAGGGCGACGGTAGATAGCATAATCGTTACGCAAAGAGACTCTTGTGCCTGGACCTCCAAAGTCCCAGGTTCAACCCCCCACACCACCATAAGCCAGAGCTGAGCAGTGCTCTGGTGTTTCTCTCTGTGTCTTTCTCTCTCTGCATCTCTCTCAAAAATAAAATAAATAAAATACTTAAAAAAAAGAATTAGATAAAAATGCCTCTAAGATATTGCAGATAATGAAACAAATCAAACAAACAGATTTAAAAGCATCTTAATGAAATTTTAGTGAAAGAGGAATGCTAAAAAGTTTCTAATGAAAGATGATGAATGAAATGTATTTGCATGACAACCATTGTTATGGATTGAAGATGTAATAAATTAGTACTAACATTTTTCAGAATACTCTCCAAATTTATTTTATTTGTATAATAAACATTTATGAGCACTTTTGAATGGTTATTAACACTCTTACCTTCAATATCTTTTTTGTCCTTTAATGTACTTTTAGAAAAATTTTCCCTTTTGTTGCTCTTTTTTTATTGTTCTTGTTGTTGTTATTAGTGTCGTTGTTGTTAGATAGGACAGAGAGAAATGGAGAGAGGAGGGGAAGACAGAGAAAGGGAGAGAAAGATAGACATCTGCAGACCTGCTTCACCACCTGTGAAGCGACTCACCTGCAGGTGGGGAGCCGGGACTCAAACCTGGATCCGTACGTGGGTCATTGTGCTTGTACCACATGCACTTAACCTGCTACGCCACTGCCCGACTCCCTTTTAATGTACTTTTAAATGTACTTTTATTAGGTGGTTTTTGGAACCTAGCCTTCCTTATAGGAGAATGTTTATGCTGTTTTTTTTAAAAACTTTAATTATTTATTTATTTGTTATTGGATAGAGACAGGGAAATTGAGAGAGAAGGGGGAGATAGAGAGGAAGAGAGACAGAGAGACACCTGCAGACCTGCTTCACTGCCTGTGAAGGGACTCCCCTGGGTAGCCAGAGGCTTGAACTGGGGTCCTGATGGTCCTTGCACTTGGAGCCACGTGCGTTTAACCTGCTGCGCTATTGCCCAACTCCCATGCTGTTTTAATATAGTGATAAACATAGTAGTATGAAATAAAATTCACAGAAATTTCTGTCACTGAAATCTAAAGCACACTTGAACTTGTATATCTAAATGATAGATCTTTCAGATTTGTTTAATAAAACCTTCTGCATTATACTGCTTGAACTTTACTGCTACTTTAATGTAATTTTACATATTTGTAGTTTGCATATATGGCTTATAATACAAATCACTCCAAACTGCTAAATAAACACACATAGACACCATAACTCCAAAACTGCTAGTGGTATATTCATATTATATATGTGGACTTACTTTTCTATGAAATTTGTAGTGGAGTGATAGACTCCAATGTGAAAATGAATTATATCTGCTATTGGCAAAATGTAATGTATTGCATTCTTCTAGGATTTTATATCTATTCAAAATTGACATATGATTCATAAAAAGCATACTTAATGTATGCATCTTGATGAATTTAAAGATAAGTATACATTTATAAACTGTCACTATAAATAGTGCCAGAAATCTAACTACTTCCTCTAACAGTGTTCTTTCCCCAGTCTTTATTTGGTGTGTGATTGAACATTTTAAGATTTACTCAGTGCATCATCTTTTTCTTAGCTTTACTGAGATATGCTGACGTGTATCTTTGTGTAAGCTTAAGGAGTACTAATGATTTGAACATCTATATGATTTGAAAGTTAACTCTGTCCTTTTGAGTAATCAAAAGTAAACAAGTGTGATAAATAACACAGCATATAGTCATCATTCATTGTTTATCATATGCTAGAACTGAGTTGATCAATTTACTTGTCCTGATCATTCAGTTACCAAAGTTATTTACATTATTTCTATTTTAAGGATGAGCAAACTGAGGCTTGTATGCTAAATAAGTTTTTTCCCTAGCAAATAAATAGAACATTTTTTTCATAATGCTAAATCATCCTTGAAACTTGTGTATTTCTCTTAGAATGAGAATGCCAAGTAACAAGTTAATGCAATGTAAGGAGGACAGGGACTCTTAATAAAGGAAAAGTTGTATTTTTTTTTTTTTTTTTTTTTTTTGCCTCCAGGGTTATCGCTGGGGCTCCATGCCAGCACCACAAATCCATTGCTTCTGAAGGCTATTTTTTCCTTTTTGTTGCCCTTTTTTTTTTAATCATTGTTGTGGTTATTATTATTGTTATTGATGTCATTGTTGGATAGGATAGAGAGAGAAATGGAGATAGGAGAGGAAGACAGAGGGGGAGAGAAAGATACACACCTGCAGACCTGCTTCACTGCTTGTGAATGTGGGGAGCCAGGGGCTCGAACTGGTATTCTTTATTATTATTATTATTATTATTATTATTAATTTTCCCTTTTGTTGCCCTTGTTGTTTTGTTGTTGTAGTTATTGTTGGTGTCGTTGTTGGATAGGACAGAGAGAAATGGAGAGAGGAGGGGAAGACGGGGGGGGGGGGGGGGGGGGGAAGACAGACACCTGCAAACCTACTTCACCGCCTGTGAAGCAAATTCCCCTGCAGGTGGGGATCCTGGTGCTGGAACCGGGATCCTTATGCCGGTCCTGGTCCTTGCATTTTGCGCCACGTTTGAACCGGTATTATTACGCACGGCCTTGTGCTTAGCGCCATGTTCACTTAACCCGCTGTGCTACCGCCGGACCGAAAAAGTTGTATTTTTATATCTTGTTTTAGATATTTAGTTTGTGGCTTCTTGTCCCCTCCTTAACAGCTCATCTATTCACATTGTGGAATAAATAAATAAGTTCAACTTTGAAGTTTTATTTCAGTTTTGGAAAAGGTATCTCATGTAAAGGTTTTTTTTTTTTTTCAAAACTAAAGGAATATATTGCTGTTTCACTTTAAAGAATTATTTCAGGCTTGAAACTTAGAACTAACTCTTGTATAAACTTAAATTACAGCAATGAATGTAAATGACACGGCTTTTAACTGTAATACAAATATTACTAAATTCTTACTACGAAAGAGGGCACTCAAAAAGTGTAATCTTTAAAGCTTAGATGTGCCCAAATGACACTGGGACTTTAGATATATGTTAAAATTCTTTGAAAATTTGTTTTTCCAAGAGTTTCTGACATTTATTTTTTCTAAATATTTAGAAAATAGAAGGGGTGGTATAGAAAGGGGTTTGTAGAAAGTTTTATCAGTCTTCTTTACTGTCTAGTCTGTTGTAACCTGTTCTTAATTTCAAATGTTTTATTTAATTTTGATTTTTGGTTGTATTTTCCTGCCTGATTTGATATTCTATGTGAAAAGTAGTATAAGTTGCAGAGGGAAACCGCAGCAATCAAGGATCCATTATTTTTACTCTTAGGTAGACTGGTTGAGAGTGTGGGTATTTTGATCTAATTGCAGATTGAGCTGTGTTGGGCATAGGTTGCAAGTGCTTAATACAATTCAGTTCTTTGCGAAATTCTGTTTTTCTGTTTCTTAGGTATGATTCTTCTAGATCTTATTGATGCCGATCACAGTCTTTGTCTTTATCCTAAAAGTTGTATTAACCTTAAGATATTTTGAATTTAGATAAAAAAAACCAAAAAGTTTAATTTAGAGAAAAAGGCCAGAGCACTGCTCTTGTACGTGGTACTGGAGATTAAATGCAAATACATACAAATCCCATGCTCTTATTACTGAACCTTCCCCTGGCTGCCTGAATTTAGCTTTTTAGTCTTTAAGTTTCATGCAGATTCAATTGTTTTAAGGGGGGGTGTGTGAAGGAGGGCAAGAAATCAATCATGTTTGTTGGAGAATCTGCTTCCACTATCAGGATTTTATCTTCTAAGTGCTAGGAGACTGAGTAAAATTTCTTTGCCTCTCTTGCTTGGCCTCTCACCCTTACATGGTGCCCAGAACTCAGTAATCTCTGTAGGGAAAACTGTTACATTATTTAGTTGACTTTTGAGCTGAGCACAACTCAGTTTTGGCATTTGGTAGTGCCAGGGATTGAATCTGCAGCCTTTGGTGCTTCAGGCATGAAATGCTGAAGCTTACATTGCAAAGCTACTTCCCTGGTGCTGACATTGCATTTTAGAGCACATCTAATTTCTAATACATTGACTCAGCTTTTCTTTTTGTTCAATAGAGGCTCACCATTAGTGCCATGCCTGGTTCCCAGCCTTCCCTTAGAGTCAAAAGAGAAGGGAAATGGCCAGTAATCGAGTAATTTGGGAGAACTTTTTCTCTCTCTGATTTTATTTCATCTAATTTTTGTAACTACTGGATTTTTCTGATCTATTTAAAATAAGGAGCAGCTAGAAGATGGCTGAGTATTGGACTGCTCCTGAGGTTCCCAGTTCTATCCCCAGCACTGCCATATACCAGAGTGATGCACTGGCTTATCACCTCCCTCCCTTTCCCCTTCATGTGAAACTCTCTGAAATAAAGTAAATAAAATCTTAAAAAAGAGAAAAGAAATTGAAAGTTTTTTTTAAAAATAAGGTTTTTTCCCCCCTTCAATTTATTCATTTGTGTATGTGGTATGAAGTATAATTCCTTCAGTTACTTTTACTTTAGAATTATGCAGTTTGTTACATGTTTGGAAGGAAAGAATGATGTAATTGGCTTCTGTCATTTTTTAATTTTTTTTTTTTTTACAATTTTTATTAATCTTTTTTCCCTTTTGTTGTCCTTGTTGTTTATTGTTAGTATTGTTGTTGGATAGGAAAGCGAGAAATAGAGAGAGGAGAGGAAGACAGGGGGAGAGAAAGATAGATACCTGCAGACCTGCTTCACTGCTTGTGAAGCGACCCCCCCCCCCCCACAGGTGGGGAGCCAGGGGCTTGAACCAGGATCCTACTTTGTTCCTTGCACTTCACACCATGTGTGCTTAACCCACTGTGCTACCTTTTTTTTTTGTTAACATACTTTGAAAATGATTTCTTTTCACATTCGAATTTGTCAGTACATTTTGTAAGGGCTTTGCATTCATTTATGATTTTGTCTTTGATGGAATTTAATTTTCCAAATATATCTTGTTTATTGGTTAGAGACAAAAATTGAGAGGAAAGGTAGAGATAGAGATGGAGAGGGAAATAGAGACACCTACAACATTGCTTCATCATTCATGAAACTTCCACATTGCAGGTGGGGACCAGGGACTTGAACCTCGGTCCTTACACATTATAATCTATGTGTTCAACTGGGCCTGGTACTACTACTTGGCCCCTGGAATTTTAATTTTCAATGGAAGGATTTAGGAATTCTTATCACTTAATTCAAGTACAAGTAAAAATAGACTTAGCAACTTAAAGTGGAAGGAACATAGTGTTTAAGGTTTGAATCCTGATTTGAAAATCTAGTTGACGTAATCCCCTTTATTGATTATATGATCTTGGACAAGCAATTTTACTTCTGTAAAGCTGAGTACTTAATCTACAAGACAGAAATAAACCTTGTCATGTTGCTGTATTTTATTGCTGAAGACAAGGTGTAAGCAAAAATAAAATGCATTTTGGATAAATCTCACTAAGATGGCAGAACAGAGTGGAAGAAGTTTCTAGATGTTAGCGCAACAGACTGTTAGAGCTAGAAGTTTTTAAATTTAAAGTAAATTGGTTGTTGAAGGCTGACAGTGTAGAGGCTTAGCTATCTAGCAGGATGTTGATATGTTCTTCCATTAGTGATATGTTTTTCTTTTTTTTCCTTCTTTCTTCTTCTTCCTCTCCCCCCCTCCTCTTCTTCCTCTTTCCTCTCTCCCCCCCCCCAGGCCCACATCTCTATAGTGTATTAGAACATCTGTTTCAGATATTGGTGTGAGTTTTGACTTGACAGTACCACAGACTACCTGGAAGTATAATTTCTCCAATTGTTGGTATTTCAGAATCATGCTGTTTGTTACATATTTGGAAGAAAAGATTCCAGAGATCACATGATCTTGATTTCATATCCTAGCTTTACCATTTTCTAACTTTAGTTTTCTTAGTTCAAGTAATAGTTTTCATATAAAAATGAAAGTAATATAAACTGTTCTGTTTATTGTGAATATTAAAAAAAAGATGATAAAGGAAAGATGCCTAGGGTGAGGTCAGATTCCAAGTAAATATCAGGAAGTGCTAGCAAGCTCCTTATTCCTTGTTTTCCAATTGTCTATTTTAATCAATCTGCAGGCATTTCTTCCCATTCTTTTGGTGCTTATATGAGTCTTATATAAATCTGTAGTTTAAAAAAAAATACTACTGATAGGGCAGGGGTAGATATCATAGTAGTCATGCAAAGGGGTCCAGTCCCCTGCACCACCATAAACCACAGCTGAATAATAATAAAAATATCCTGATAGGCAAGGGGGTGGATGGACCTGCCAGCTTCCATGTCCAGTAGAGAAGCAACTACAGAAGCCAGAACTCTTTCCTTCTGAACTCCAAAAAGAATTTTTGGTCAGTGCCTCCAGATTGAGGAAGGGTAGGGAAAGAAAGATAGGGCTCTCTCTGGACCCCAATTCCATGAGGATCAGAAACATTTGTCACCAGGAATCTTTGTTTAATTTATATCATCACCAAAAAGGAAGTGAATCTGGAAAACACCAGAGGAAGTCAGGCACTGTTTCCGTTATTTGAGAGAGAAGAGGAAAAAGTGATATTTGCAAATATTAATAAGTATAAGTGTGACTTAGAAAGAAAATGAAGGTAAGACTGTAGAAAAATGGGGAGGTATAGGTAGATAGGTATAGATATACAATCAACTAACCTGTGACCTTGGTAGAATTATTGCAGTTTCCGCTGGAAGGGAATGGGATAGAACTCTGGTGGTGCAAACAGTGTAGAATTATATGTAACTACATATAATTTTGTAAATCACAAATAAAAATAAAATAAAAAATTCCTGATAGTAATATTTCTGATATATTTTAGTGTAATTTTTAGTAAAATTCATTTGTCTTATGAACAATTTTTCTAATTTTCTGTCAGTTGAAACTTTTTTGAGTTCCTATTGGTAATTTCTGAAGTGCTGCTAGAGGATAGTAGTAACTCCCTTAAGATTTTGTGCCACATTTACTGTATTTGTGCATATATGGCTTTTTCGTTGTCTACAAAGTAATCTAAAAAGGTTAAGAAATACTAGTCTAACTCACCTTTGAACTTATATCAAGCATGCCTTATTTCAGATTGTTGCCTGTAAGCTATGCTCAGTAATGTGTGTGTGTGTTTATGTAAAATTTCTTTTTTTAGATAAAGAGAGGTAGAGATAGAGTGGAAGCAACCACAGCCCTGAAACTTTTTTCAGTGCAGCAGAGAGCAGGCATAAACTTAAAACTTGTTTTAAGGGAGTCGGATGGTAGCGCAGCAGGTTAAGCGCACGTGGTGCAAAGCGCAAGGACTGGCTTAAGGATCTCAGTTCGAGCCCCCGTCTCCCCACTTGCAGGGCAATGAAGCAGGTCTGCAGGTGTCTCTCTTTCTCTCTTCCTCTCTGTCTTCCCCTCCTCTCTCCATTTTTTGTCTGTCCTATCCAACAACAATGACATCAGTAACAACAATAATAACTACAACAATAAAACAAGGGCAACAATAGGGGAAATAAATAAATAAATAAATAATAAAGAAAAAGAAAAAACTTGTTTTAAATAAGATGTTGAATGTTTAAAATTTTATATTCACGTTCTATGACATTATGAATAAATTCCATTTGGGTAAATTTTAATTTGTAAGGTTAAATAGCTGAATTTTTATTAATAGTTATTAGTGAGGAATTGCTTTTTATCATTTTATTGGGGGCTTAGTGGTTTACAGTAGTTGTTGACAAGATATTCTATTTTTTTACTCTCTTTTTTTAGAAGTTCTTAAATTTTTTTATTTATTCTTATTTATTGGATAGAGACAGCCAAAAATCAGAAGGAGATAGAGGAGAGACACCAAATAACACCTGCACACTGCTTCACCACTGGCAAAGCTTTCCCCCTGCAGGGAGGGACCAGTGGTTGGACCTGGGTACTTGTGCATTGTAACATGTGTACCTGATGAGGTGCACCACTACCCAGACCCAAAGATATTCTCTTTTATACATTTTGGTTTCATATTGTCTTCTTTATAGCTTAAGAATGCCATTTCTTGGGAAAATTTAGAGAAATCTTGTTTCCATATTTAATATTTTTATATAGACTTGTACTTTTCTGTAATCCATGACATTTTTATTAATTTTATCATCAAGATCTAGAAAAACCACTTATTGAGAAATCACCTTTTACAGAACTGATTGTGAATAGATGAATCATTGGCAATGAATATATTAAGTAATAATGGTAATTACATATAGAGGTAATGCATCAAAATGATTTGCTTCCCTAAAAGGTTTATTTATACTGATCAGCATAATTTGTTTATAGGGAATAATAATTTATTCCTTAGAAAGCTGTGATATTAAAAACAAAAACCAAAAATGTTTCATAATAAGCCAAATTTGAGTTTTTAGTTTGGTAACTTACTGTATCTGTTGTATTGTGTTAGTATAAACTTATACTAAATGTGTCTTTGGGAGATGATAGAGGTATGTTATATCCAGTATTAATTGTGATTAATCATTGTTTAGTGATTTTATGGAATATCCACACTACTTTATTTCCCTTGCAGCTTTCATGTTTTGCTTTATTTCCACAATTCTACAAAAAAAAAAATTTGAAAATAGAAAACTTTCTATTCTGTTATTACTTATAAGTAAACTTTAGTATTTGAAATGATATTTTTGGATCTCTGGTTTCTCTAACATTGTTGAATGATTATATTAGAGCTAATTTACCAACAAGAAAATATAATCTGCAAGATGCTAAAAAAAAGAAGTGTATGGGAAAAAAACTGTAGTGAGCTCTATGTGATGGAGATGGGTGTGATCTCAAATGCTTGGAGCTGTCTTTTTCCAGACCAGGTTTATGACATGACATTCATTATTCTCATGAAAACTTGTAACTTGTTTGCATGTGAGTTGGTGGTCTTGGTCCTTTTAGTTAAAGATACGATTCTATGATAAAATTAGTTTTCTTGATCATGTCAGGCAGATAGACTGAGGTTTCATTGGTAGAAAAAAACCACTAACCTGTCCTCTCACCCCTAGGGTGTGAGCACTGAAAAGGATTAAGGCCCACTGTAGGGAAGCTTGCACTGAAGCCTGCACTGCCCTTTCCCCTGTTCTTTCAGTTAAATAGAAGATTTTTAGTTCCCATGACTATCAATCCTGGTGCTTTTCAAAAGCACCAAATTCTTTTAAGAAAATTAAGATGACTTATTTTTAGAAATCCACTTGTCTAAAATGCTATTTGTAGAAAGCTAGATATATTTGTTGGCATTTTGTGTCTTATACTTTTTTTTTTCCTGATGCATATTAGTTTGCTTTAATTTTTTAAATTTGATAGTTGATGAAGCATTTAAAAATTAAGCACAGCTTTTTTTTTTAAATTATAGAGTTTGACAGTGTTGAATCTTAGATTTCACTTGAAGTAGCTATTGAACAATCTGGTGGAGATAAACTCTTAACTTTTATTTCCTACTGATTGCATTTATAAGATACTTTATTCTCATGTTTAAAGACTTTTAAATAGCTTTTTAAAATGCTAAAGTGCCACATACTTTTTCAGTATCTGCCAAATAGGTATTTTATGTTGAAATATATTTTGATTTTCTAACTAAAAATCATAGAATATTAAACATTCTTTGTAGTTAAAGCTTTTTTTATTCAATTAATTTGAACTTTTGCTGTTACTAATATAATTTGTGACACAATTTCTTCCTTTATTTTTCTTCTTTTTCTTTTGCATTTCATTTCATTTTTTTTTAATACGGTTGCTGGAATCTATATACTTGTCACCTTGGTGTGCTAGAAATGTTCTACTCAGTTCAAGGGTTTCTTTCTGGTTTTGTATATTCTCACCTGCTCTTCACTGTAAATCATTGAGATGTCAAGTGTAGTGATTAATTAAGCTGCACGTGCAAGTGCCTTTTTTCCCCCACCTGTCAAGCTGGAAAGAAATCTTATAGCAAGATTATATGGTGCTAATTCACAGCTTTTACTCCAGACTGTGAAGTGTGCAGAAATATTTTATTCAGAATGCTGCATACCAGAATTGTTTGGTTTAGAATTCTTAAATATTCTAAGATCTAATTAATTATTGCCAAAACCCTATCATTAAACTCCTAATTAGAGGCAGAGTAAATTTAGAAATCCTACATCAATATTTTGGAATTTAAAGTTCATACTTTGTAATTATCTTTTATTTAAGTTACTTATAGTTTCTCTAAGTTACTTTGTGATGTTCAAGTGATATGTACATGTGTTATATATAGTGTACATATATAAAGTGTATATATTATGTCATATTTACTCACAAACTTCATTCAAAATGAGGTCCATTCTTGTTATAATATAGCATGAGTTTAAATTTGTGATGAAATGATGGTGGTCACTACACTTTTTCTTTTGAGTTAATATTTGTAGTATGTAAGATTAAACCTTTAATTTTTTTCCACTAATATAAAACAACCGACTTGGAAAGCTTGTTCTCCTCACCCTAGTTCTTTCACACACACCTCTTTTTAGTTCAGCATGAGTTAAACCTCAAATTGTATAGTAATCTTAATCTATTATTAAGAGGTCCTAGAAAGGAAGATTACAAGGTAGATTCAGATTTTGAATCAGTTTTGCCATTGGTTTAGCAGCGGGTGGGCAGGCAGATGCCTGCTCAGAGTAGAACCTATTGCCATTTTTCACCATTGATAGAGTAGCCTTTCAGAGTCAATGAGCTCTGTCAATGTGAGCTTGTCAAGGCTACAACTTCATAGACCTGAGAGGCGGTTTGAGAGGTCAGCCCTTTTCAGGTTTGCTGTGATGCAAATGAACTTTAATGCTTAAACAACTATTGGAATTTTTATGTCTGCTCCTTGTTCTTTTTTCTTCACAAAGTCATTGACGAGACATTCAGTGCTTTTTAAATTGGAAGTTGCATTGTGCTAAAGACCTAGTACAGATTTACGGAGGGCTGAAAGCAGTTAGATCATGTTCTTTTCATGGTGCGATTAGAATCAAATCGATTTCCCTACAGCCTTCAGCATTCAGATGGCAATTTTAACAAAGCTTGGGGGCTAGACAAGGGACAAAACGACTGAACTGAATGTTAATTACACTCTGCAGCCTTATTTTCTTTTGATTTGGGGCTGACTGGCAACTAAATTAACAAAAAGTGTGACCATAACTGCTGCCCTATTTTCATTTAAAAGGAGAGCTGCCTCTAAAAGGCTATCTTTACAAAGAAACAAGTGAGGTCTGCTGATCATTGTTAATAAGGGCACTATTTTCTTTAAAATTCTTGCCCCAAAAACTGTTCCCAACAAGTAACATGATAAATTTGGAATTGGTGTAATACTACACAGTGCATTAGTTACTTTAATTTTTTTATGTAATCAGTTTAGAAACTCTAATGTTGTTGTAGTAATTTATTGGTCGTTATGAAGTATAATTGGCACCTACATAGCTGTGGTGTGTCTTTAGTACGTTCAATATGCTCAAAGATTGTATGGTAACTAGATTACAGTGGATACATTTACTATTAACATCAAACTATTCAAGACCAGCTTGATCCTAACAATTTTTTACCTAGCTTATCTTTGCTTCATGTGCACATTTTCATATTTTATTACTTATTTGTGGTACATTAATAACACTAGGTGCTTTTTTCCTTCCATTGCAAGGAAGTGCAGCTGCACCAAGTTGCAGTTGATTCTTGTGGAAACACTCTCCTTTTGCACCTGCAGCTGAGTCAGTCTCATCCTAACACCTGGCACCATGAATTATCCTCTCCTTTCATCATAATCCCAAGCAAGAAGCATTTCATGTCACTTAGTATATATGTACTGCAATAATCAAGTGATCTTAAACGCAAATTTCTGACTTGATTCCTGTAATAGTAGTATTGAATCAAGACTTTGGTATTACTATTAGATAGAACTTTTTGTTTAAATAAATTTTTTCCTGCTTGAAAATCTTTACCTGTGGAGTAATAATTTTCATCTTTTAAATTTGGACATTATTTTTTAAGTAGTTAATTTGATAACTAATTGATTTTTTATTGACTTTTAATTATTCACCTTTCTATTTGCCTTCAACACATTTTGTTAGGAAATATGAAAATAGTCTTATCTTTAAAATATATACTAAGGAATGTCAATACTATTTAAGTATTGTAATTTTTTAAGTGGCAATTAAATTTATATCATAATCTCATTAGGTTTTTAGCCTTTCATAATTTAGAAGCTAGTGAATTTGAAACAGTTAAAAAGTGAAACATATACTATAGAATAAAAACATCTTTATTTTTAAAAGTACTATTTCTGTCAGATTACCAATATTTAATGTTAGTACGTTGATAGTTATATAGACTATCCTATACACAATCACTGTCTTATATTAAGTTCTCTCCTTTTCACACAGAAAGCAGCTGCAAAACAAAGTTTTTCTGAAACCAGTCAAGAGTAAACTTTTTTTCTCATTTGTCTTCCAGACACGAAGATCGATTGAGAAGTTATTAGAATGGGAAAACAATAGGTTATACCACAAGGTGAGTACCACAGGGAGCAGCTTCGTACTGTTGGAGTCTGAATTGCACAGTATGGAAACAGATGCTTTTGTTGAACTAAAAATATGAAAGGTGGACAAATGGTTTAGTCTGTGTGCTGCAATAAAATAGAGCTCATTTTTCTTCTTTTGCTCCTCTACTTGTCTAGCTGTGCTTGCACTGGAGACTGAGCAAAAGGAAATGTGAAACGAATAACATGATGGAATATGTAAGTTAAAGGGCTGTTTTGTGAGTTTCTCTATTAAATGATCATTTATTTTGCTTCTGATCTTATTCTTTCCATGATTATTAATCAGCAAAGGTGTCAGGAGCTTAATCTCCTGAGCGCAAGGATTTTTTACGGTTCACAGTTGCATGGTTTCATGTGCAGGACTGATTTATAAAGTTATGAATGACTTGAAAACAAGGCTTCACTGTGTTCTGAAAAATAATAAATTAATTGCCAAGATAAAATAGCCTGAACATGTGTTGATGGAGTGTGAAATTTTAGATGCTGTATAAAGAATAACCACAACTTTGGTTACGCAGCAAGTCAGATATGGCTTTTTTATATAATGCTAATCAAGTTTCCAACTATGGAAGAAAACCTTTCAGCCAACCCATTGGAGCTTAAGAAACCTTTAGCCTTTATAGATTTTAACTACCCATACTTCAGTAGCCTTTAAAGAATTTTTCAAAATGTTACTAGAATGTTGTTTGTAAAAATTATCTTAAAAGAAACTAGGGGATGAGTTGTTGTTCATTCTGTGTTTATTCTTTAAAAGATTAATTTGACATGTGTACAGTGGATTTTATAATTTATTAAGTATGGGATTTAATTTATTGACTCCTTAATTTTCTTTCCTTTGAAAAGTTGATAATACTATAGAAAATTATGATTTACTTATTCTATTTTGAGTTTAGGTTATTACATTAAAACAAAAGCTCTAAGGAACAGTTAAATTGTTAAAAATTAAAGTTATCGCCTTTGTAAAGTATTTAACACATCATGTCTGATAATTTTGTCCTATTCTTTGAAACAATGTAGCCATCATAGGTAGTATATGTATATGCATATGAAAGATTGATTAAAACAGTGCTTAAATAGTTGGAAATTATCATAAAATCATTTTTTCTCTGTAGCATTTTCCCTTGCTTTCATTATCATACAGTCATATCTCACTTCTAGCCTTGAGCATAAGACATTTTTAGATGTATTTTTCCCCCATAAAATAGCTCTATTCAGTGAATCAAATAATGTAGATTTTACCATTATCTATTATACCAAACATGTTAATTTATGATGATGAGAAAGACACTTGTTACGTCCTTGTAATAATAAAAGAAGCACATTCAAATAACTTGTTTTGAGATTGACCTATAAAAATGTGAGTCTTGTGATTTCCTTGTAGATTATAGGGAATTTTATGTATTTTGGGGGGGGGAGAAAGAATTATACAGATTTTGAAGTTTCTTATGAAAAAAATTTGTTGTGTCTATAAACTAAGCTTAAAACTGAGAGTTAAAAATAAATTGTGTGCTTCTCTAAATGAACTCTGGAAAGGAAAACAAAAGAGTCCCAGTGTTTTTATTTTTAGACAGAGATATGAATGCTATTCACTTGAAAAAATACACATTACATGCTTAGTTTTCTATTAATTAAAAATAATTTAATTTAACAACCTTTCAGATATTCTGAAATACACTTTTGTTTGATTTATCATGAATGTTTAGAAATTAAATACTCTTGCTAAAGCCATATTTTTAATTTTTTTTAAGAGTGTATGTTTTCGATAATTGAATGAGGTATAACATAATTTCAAAAACTTTCTAAAAAATAATTAAAAGTTATGGTAGAAAGTATTTTAGTAAGAAAAGAGCACTTACCTAATGAATTGAGTTCTTTTGCTATGTTTTTCTCTTTGACCTCAGTTTTTTATAGTGTACAAAAACTTTATTTGCTACTGATCCTTGAGTGAACTTTACATATCTGAGGTAATCTAGAAAAAAAAATACTAACTTGATACCAATTTTTTATTCAGATATGGTTAGACAGTATATTTGGAAGAAATGAGATAGTGGTGAATTTTTATGTGATTTTGGGGATGAAAAGTACACAATATTTTTTTAAAGACACTGATGATAGGTTCATATATAGTCAGAGGGTGTTATTTTGCATAATGTTGTATGTATTATGAAGTGTAGTTTTTCTACCCAGGGACTAAAATTATAAATACTACATGATTGAGGACATATTTGAAATATGGGAAGTAGTTATTGAATGTTGACTCACAAGTAGTCTTAAACATTTATCAAGCTTTAGAACTGCAAAGCCACCTGTTAGCTGATCAGTCCTCTTATTTTATAGATAAGGAAACTGAGAAACAGGACTCTGATTTTAATGAAAGTAAGCTAGTGAATATTTTTTAAGCAAGTAACAGAGCAAGGGAGTGAGTAGCAAAGGTGGCACTTATGGCTCAGTAAAGCATCATTAAGCTAATAGAAAAAAAAAAATTTGAGCCAGATAACAGAAGTAATTTCTTCATATAATCAGGTGAAAAGCCAAGACAACTAAAGAGATGTTTTTTTTCCCCCCCCAAAAAGGCCCAGATGACCAAGTGTCAACTTCAAACTAGGAGGTGGGATGAAGATACTGTTTCTGAAAAAGAATGAGGAATTTACCAAACTTGGAAACTCTTAAAAAAAATTTTTTTTGGGGGGGTTGGTATCTACTCCATATAGAGATGGACCAGGGCAATAGTTGAATGTAATTTAAGATAAATCAAGTTGGCAATAAAATTTATCTTTGGTTAACTTTTCTATCTTAGTGTCATTTTTTTTTTTTGGTTTTTAAATTTTTCCTTTAGTTTTCTATTTAAAATCCATTAAACAAGATTTTTTAATGTTTAGTTTTGCTAACCCAAGAAAAAAAAAGAACTTTTTAATAAGGTTGACTTTTATTGGTTAGAGAGAGAAACATAACCAGAACATAACTCAGGCATATATAGTCAATACTGGTCTCTGAACTTGGGACCTCATATTTGTAAGTCTGCTGATCTTTGATCTTGTTGTCCACTTTGAGCCCTGAGGGGAAAAAAAATTCTTTTTTAATTAAAGATACCCCTTATCTGTGACCATATATCCTGGTACAGTGAAATGAGAATAGTTCCAAAACTTAAGGCCTGTGAAGTTAACTTAGAATAAAAGTAGAAAACCTGAATAAGCAAATGTTGGGTTAGCTATATCCACATACCGTAGTAAGTGGGACAAGGATTTGTAATTAAAATACTTTGTTCAAATACCAACTCCACCCACCCTTTTTGATATTAATGCTTTTCAGATTATCAGTTTCCTTATCTGTATAATAATACTTGCCTCATGAAAAATAAGTGGTTGAAATTAAATATCATGAAACACCTAGTATGTGGGTAGTTCTTAGTAAATGCTAGCTTCATTTTTTTTTTAATTTATCATGTATGAATTAATCTATGTGTCAAAAACACTATCACATTATTTTAAATACTGGACTGAAA
This sequence comes from Erinaceus europaeus, assembly GCF_950295315.1. NCBI lineage: Eukaryota > Metazoa > Chordata > Mammalia > Eulipotyphla > Erinaceidae > Erinaceus > Erinaceus europaeus. The sequence goes on from NC_080164.1 coordinate 144,477,632, forward strand.
CTATAGCTTTAGAGATGCATTTGAAGCTTTATTAAGATAACAATTAGTGCAAATCTTTTAAAACCTTTTTTTCCTCCTCTTCTACAGGTCATCCTCATAGAATTTTTACCAAAGACACCGATTTTTCGACCAGATTAGCATTTACTTTATTTATAGAGACTTTCCAAGTATGTTGTCTTTCCAATGGTGCCTTGCTTGGTGCTCTCCTGGTGGTGACATAACATTGGTTCTACAGAATCGTGTGGTGTTTTTTTTCCCTCGTTTTTTTTTTTTTTTTTTTAAATAGCCGCATGTTCTAAGAGTGCATTTTTGTCAGACTTTGAAACAGTTATTTCATACAAATGTTTAATACTTAAGTTATTGTGCTCTTTTCTGTTATGTATTCTGATTTTCAAGGATTACTTTTTGTATTATCAAAAAAAATACATTTGAACTTAGCATAAAAAGTGGCCAGCCTTTTTTATTTTATCACTAAGGAACTCACAGTCTTGTATTTATTAATTCCTTAATATTGAAAAAAACACCTTTGTAGGGCTCTATTTATCTATTCTAGCAAGCACACTGTATTATTTTTCTTCCTTTTGCAATTTAACAGTCACTACTTAAAAATGTAAGTTTTCTTTGATAACTTTTTGGAAGTTAGCATCCTTTCTCATACAATGCTTTGTTTATAACAGAAGTATCTGTGACTCTATGAAGACCTATCAAAAAGTTTGAAAGTATTTCTGTTTTCAAAGGTAGCAAGGCAGAGTTACATTATTTTTATTAGAATAGGCAAAACCAATGAATAGTAGGCATGTACCTAATGGTTACTAGAGCTCAGGATCACGAAATACAGTAACATCAGTCAGTGTATTTTTGACCAAGATGATACTAATAATGGCCTTACTTGGGTTATTTTTATTGTTTATCAAATCTTACATGCAAAGATAGGGAAATATTCCTTTTTTAAAAGTCTTAGGTAAACCAGACATACTTGTAGAATGGGTATAGTTTCAGAACAGATTATTACTAAAAAATGAAGGGCATACTTAGTACTGTTTTAATGCACTATTTGCTTTCTTCAGACATGTTTTTGACTAAATATGATATAAAAGTGAATCAAATCAACTTGTTTCTTTTAAATACATATATACATACATAACTTTTTTCTTTCTCTTTTTGTTTGTACATATCTCCATGCATTTTAAAGCTTCTTAAATTTCTGAATTGCTTACGTGTAAATTTTTGTTTTTATAAGCCTGAAGTTATACATATTTTAATGTTACCTTGTTCCATACAACTGTGGTATCGAGCAATAATGTGAATAGTTTTTGAAATTATATAAACTATGCTTAATAATAATTTGTATTAAGAATTGGTACCACTATACATTGTTTTCTAGTATTAAATCTATTAACAGTTTCATTAGTTTACATACCTGTATTTTTTAAAAAGTATTTCTTTGTACTTCTCTAAAGTACTGTAATTCTTATATCAATTTGAATAGTTGAATGCCTGTAGCTTATAACCTATGTTATGACTTTCTGACAACCCAGTATATCCTATATTGGTCATTAGGAATCATTTATGAAAGCTGAGGGTTTTTTTTTTTTCAGTCTGAGAATAACTTATTTACAACCCCCCCCACACACATACTTAACTTGTATTTATAAAGCAATTTTCCTATGAAAAGCTCAAAGTATAAAGTACTCAAACACTTATTTTCTTTACCCTTTGTCTAGGGTGTGACCTGATACCTAAAAGTAATATTATTGAAAAGTAATGCTATTAAAAAACTTGAATACTCCCTTTTTGCTTCATTATAAGAAATTACTGTATGGAGAATATTAAATCTGCCTTAGCATTCAGAAAGAGCAGAATATGACTGTAGATGGTGCAACACTTTGTTCCAGTCCAAAACTTCCTAGTTTGTAGAGCACCATATTAATCAACTTTATCAGAAAAATTGGACCTATGTTTAGGTATAACATTCTCCTGGTGTTAGTCTTCTGTAAATTGTGATTTTAAAATAATTACATTTCCATAAGAATATCTTAACAGTAAGATAATTTGCATAACTGGTAGTATTAAGGATTTTAAAAACTTCCCTAGTTTTACAAAGAGGTGCATCAGTTAAAGATTCTCTAGAAATGTGCAATCTTATATTTCTAATATGTAGAAAAGAACCATGAATACTCAATATGTTGTATTACCATTAAGTCAGTTATGCTTTTTGCAGTTAGATTTCTATGTCTAGATTTTTGTTAATAGCCCCTATTATAATCTTTGGCTTATCTTTTCTTGAATCATGAGTTTATAATACTGAATAATTGCTGAAAATGTTGACGATTCTCATGTTGTGTGAAATTAGTTCAAAGGAAATATTTAAATAATTGTTTTGTAACCCCATACTTTCTGACAAAGTTTTTGAGACAGGTACTTTAAACAAACAAACAAACAACAACAAAAAAAACTGGCCAAGAAAAGATATTATTAGTAGGAAACCTGGTACATAGATTTTGCGTAGGTTGAGTATATCTTATATCTATAACTTTTGTTTATACATTACTGGCATTGAATAATCAGCCAACCTTTCTTATGTCAAAACACTCTTCTATGAAAGAATGTACTTTGTAAATCCTATTTAATTTTAATACATGACTGACTTTCTGGGCTAAAATACACACTCCAAAACCTAGTGACTTTAGTAAACTGAAGCAATACATTTAAGGTTGTTTCTAGGGTAGATATTGCTCCTACTTCAAGAGAGGGTTACTTTACCTACAAAACAAATTTATCATCATATGATTTATTAAGGCTTTGAAAATATTCCCTTGTGTTGCTCTTGTTGTTTTATTGTTGTAGTTATTATTGATGTCATTGTTGTTTTATAGGACAGAGAGAAATGGAGAGAGGAGGGGAAGGCAGAGAGGGGAGAGAAAGATAGACAACTGCAGACCTGCTTCACCACTTGTGAAGCAACTCCCCTGCAGGTGGGGAGCCAGGGCTCAAACCAGAATCCTTGAGCTTTGCGCCACGTGCACTTAACCCGCTGTACTACCACCTGACTCCCTTATTAAGGCTTTTTAATGACTAGGTTCCAATTCATGTGAGGCACAAGTGGCAAATATCTGGCTTTGTAGCCTTCAAAATCATTTGGTCTGGCCCTGCCAAGCAACTGTAGGTGAGATTGAACATTCAGTAAATATAGGAACCTTTTTCATAATGACATTAAGTGCTAATTTAAAAAAACAAACAAACCCAGATTTATTTAATTACTGGAGACAGAAATCAATAAAGGGGAGATAAGGAGAAAGAGATGCCTGCAGCAGTGCTTCACTGCGTGTGAAGCTTTTCCCTTGCGGATGGGGACCAGGGACTTGAACTCTGGTCCTTGTAACATGTACACTCTACTAGGTGCACAACCACCTGGTCCCAAGTGCTAATTTCAAAGTTAATAATTTTGTATAGTCCACAAATATCTAAATGGCCCTTGGCAGGGAAAAAAAAAAAAGCTTCCTTACTCCTGACTTTATGTTTTATGTGTAATTTTGGTTCATTTAAAGTGTTCAGACCTTGAGTAATAAATAGTAAGCAGCTATTTCCCTTTCTTACTTGAAAATTTAGTTTAATAATTTCTTGTAATGTGCTTCTAATGGCTTCTCTTTTAGTTTGTCTGATTACTTCTCTCTCTCTCTCTTTTTTTACAAAAGCATTGATTAGCTCTGGTTTATGGTGGTGCAGGAGAATGAACCTATGACTTTGGAGCCTCACGCTTGACAGTCTGTTTGCATAATCATTATGCGACCTACTCCCCCCCCTCCTGTTTGCTTCTTTAAACTAGTAGATACAGGTCACAGGCATAAAACTTAGACAACACACCATATCAATCTTTCATTATAAGGGAGTGATGTATATAGTTGGGCATATATAGTTCAACCCAAGTTGCATGAGTTCAAACTACTTGAGTTGCATTTAACATCATATATGTACAAGGACTGTTTCAACTTTTATGCTTGACAATTATAATCTTCTTCATGCCTGATGTTTCACTGTAAATATTTACATTGGCTCAACTGTAGTATAAAATCAAAAGAAGGGTATTTTTAAAACTATTTTTGACTGAATTCCAGCATCTAGACCAGAACCCTCTTTCTCCTATTCTGAAGCACTATGGGCCCTTTTGATGCCTTCTTAATGTGTATACAATTTTCACCCAGGCATGTCTGTCTTCCTTTTCCAAATTTCCCCGTGAGAATGTTAATTCTTTTACATTCTTAGCGAGGTGTTTTCAAGACCAGTTAAAGTCAGTCAGTCACAGTAAATGAATGACTGGTCTGATAGTCTCAATTTTATTAAAGTAATACTTCCATTTCAATAAGAGTTTCTTTATTCATTCCCTTTTGTTGCTCTTGTTTTATTATTGTAGTTATTGTTGTTTTTGATGTCGTTGTTTGATAGGACAGAGAGAAATGAAGAGAGGAGGAGAAGACAGAAAGGGGAAGAGAAAGATAGACAACTGCAGACCTGCTTCACTGCTTGTGAAGTGACTCCCCTGAAGGTGGGAGCCAGGGCTCGAACCGGGATACTTACTCTGGTCCTTGTACTTTGCTGCCACGTGCGCTTAACCTGCTGCACTACCGCCTGACTCCCTCAATAAGAGTTTCTTAACTTAGACTTCCAACTGCTTTGACTGTTTAGCTGGTTTTTTCCTTCTCAACAAGCCCTAACAGTCCAGAATTGACAGGGAAGGAGTATGAGGATAGTTGTGTATGGGGCTTCTCAAGCTGTCATTTCTGAAGAAAGTCAGTTTTGTATCTGTTATTAAGATGAAAACAGCAGGTTCAAATCCAATCCTAAATATACTACTAATTATTTCAGTGTGTTCAGTTATACTGTTCAAAAGAAAGTGAAGTGACTTAATTTCTCATAGACAAGATTTCCAGCTTTGTGTTGTTTTAGGAATATACTAAATAAGTTGAGATTTGAAGATTTGTCTTTTAATCTTTGAGTTTTTATGTTCATTACTTTTACAAATACTTTCAGATATTAATTTTTAAAAGAAGCCTAATTATTGCCTGTATGAATAGTCATATTTCAGTACATTTTTTTGTAATGGGGAGTCAGATGTCCCCCATTATAAATTCAATTAACAAAGATTAAAGCCTTAATAGACAATATAGAAAATAGAAATTCAGAATGCTAATTCTGAATGAATTTTGAGTTCTTCCTGATACTCTATAAAATTATTTGACCTTTTTATTTTACTTACATGAAAGAAAGATACTGTTACTACCTCATTTTTCAGTTATTTGCTTTGCTGTCATTTATTGAGTTCTGTATAAAACTTAGTAACTACTTGTTTACTAGTATTGATTGAGTAGTATTTTTATACTTGCTTAGTGCCAGGACAAAAATTGAGTTTTTATCCAGTTTTGCACTTTAAATGAATGAGGTTATTCTCTGTGTGTTTGTGTATTTAAGAGTTAGATGAGCATTAATATAGAGAAAAGTTTCTTTCTAATGGGGTCTTTTAACACACAGTAATGTTTCAGATACTTTTGCAAAATCATGCCTTTTACCTTTTTCTACTTTATATACATGGTTTTCTGGACTTGAGAATCGACCGCTTTTTTTTTTTTAATAAAAATAATTTCTAACTCTTTCACAGAAATATGTAAATGAAGTAATCTCTCTAGACACTCATAATTTTGGCAGATGTTATATCATCCCATAAAAATGTTAATCTTCAAGAGAAGATGTGATATCCATTGTTTTGTCTATTCCTTATTGAACCATAACATGCTTTCAGATGACAGAATTTTCTCTCCTGCTCCTTTTCCTACTGGTTTCTTAATTCTTAAAAGCTGGTTCCAAGTTTTAACATAAATACTGCATACATTTAAAGAGTTCTGGAAAGAAACAACAGTATTCCTTAAAAAAACCTTTTGTACTAAATAAAAGCCCACCTTCAATTCTTTTATCTGTAGCAGCAACTTATTTAATTAGATAATGATAATAATCTCATTGCATTGCCATCAAGTCTTCCTAAATGGGAATTTATTTTAAGTACTTTTAAAGTTTCTATTTCTGTTTGGGGGTTGGGTAGGGGGATAATTCAGTGATAGAGCACATGCTTTACTATTTTCAGGCTTTTAGTTTGATCCTCACAAACACAGAGTAACAAAATAATAAGTCTCTCTTTCTTTCTTTCTTTCTTTTTTTTTTTTTTTAAAGATTATTTATGTATTTATTAGAGAGGTAGAAGGAGAGAGAGAAAAAGAACCAGACATTACTCTGGTACATGTGTTGCCAGGGATCGAACTCAAGACCTTATGCATGAGTGTCTAATGCTTAATCCATTGCGCCACCTTCCAGACCACATAAGTCTCTCTTTCTTTTCATACTTCTTGGAGGTATAATACAATTGTCCTCTCATAATATGAGTTAGACATTATTAAGCTGGTACCAGGAGTAAAATAGATGTGATTGGAAATCAATATGATCAAGTTTACTGGCCGAAAGAAATAACTGTACTGTTCGCCCTGCATTTTGGTTTACTAGGGGAAAGTTATTTAATGGCTAGGAATTGCATATAGCTCTGGACTCCCTTTTATCCATGTTTTATTTATTACAACAGAAATTATTTTCCCAAAAAGATGTTTGAAATAGTTTTTCCTTTGCTATCATGTCCCTTTAAGAAAATAATGGGAAGCTATCTTAAATAAAGTGCTGTATTTATCATTTATTAGTTTGCATGGCATATAATTAAAAATAATAAATGATCATAGGAATTTGTTCCTATGTCTTTAGTGAGCAAGAAATAAAAAACAATCAGAAATCCCTGATGGGTTAACAATTATTCAGAGTCTAGGCCAGGGCCCCTCATGTTTTTAGGTAATTCTATTTGCGTTCTGGCAAGTCTAGTAATAGTTAAAAAATGAAAATGTTAGGTTGGGTTTCAGAAAAGTCATGATTAATTTATCTATACAAAAAAATGTGTCAAGACTTTACCATCAACCCAATAATTTTGGTAAAGTACACAGTTGACTTATAATGGTATTATATTTTTCTTTCAAAATTAGCTGTTGCTAAACAGACATGGTTTTAGTAAAAATGGGGTTTTTGTTTTATTATACAAATTATACAAATATTTGTGGACCTTCCTAATTATGAAGAAATCTGTAGTTGGGTTATATTTAGGGTAGATTGGTTTGGGTCCTATGTTGGCTTTAGTATATTTAGTCTTGTAGAATTAAGCCTTTATTGGCAGAGCCTTTATAATAAAGTCAGATAGTTTTACTATTTTTTTCTTGTTTGCTTTTATCTAGTGAAGTTTTTCTTTTTTTAAAGTGAACTTGTATGACCTCACATAATTCCATGCCCAGAAGTAAAATATGGACTAACTCACAACAGTTGATTTTCACAACAGTTGGTTTTTCTATGTTAAGTAAAAAATTTATGCTGATTTGGTCAAGTTTAAAAAGGGAGCCTGAAACTTACAGAACAAATTGCTCTAAGGGAAATTGACCAAACTAATATCTGTTAAAATGAACATATGAATGAATACATACAAGCACACCCATTATCTCTTGTGAACATGATCTGCACAAATACCTAGAAATAAAATAATGTATTCCCAAGTCAAGTTTAGAAACTATATTCACTAAACTTCAAAGAATTTTTCCTGTGTTCATGAACTTGTCATTTGGGGGGGGGGGGAAGTGCAACTTAGGTATTGCTTTTTTTTTTTTAATCCATAGATTCCCTGAATCCATTTCAACTTTTAAATAGGATTCTCAATAATCCTATTTAGATGTTCAGCATTGGATTTAAGCTTTTGGGGGATGGGAAGCAGAAATAGTTCTAATCAGCACTTCTGTAAATATACGTAGCAGTATTAATGTTTATCTGTTGTACTGTATCTACTGACTTTTCTCATACAATCTTTGTTTCATTATCTTGACTCAGATTCTAGTCACAAATTTAAAAGTAATTTTATATGTATGGAAAAATGTGTGTATATTTTACACACCTATCAATATACATATGCACATTATACAAAACAGATTATAATTGTGACTGGTCACTAAGATACTCATTTGCAATAGGCAATAACCCTCACCTGGATTGTTTTCAGTAAAAAACTATGATAGTTGATTCTATTTGAACCATTTAAATCAAAGGGGAATTTAAATTTTTAAAAATTTTCTTGAGGCATTTCAATATTGTAGTTTTAAAAGAATTTTCTATTTGCTTTTCTTTCATCCTGACAAGAAAAAAAAAAGTTCTCAGAAGTGTTCCCTTTCTCTCAGAGACCTAAGGAAAAAAATGCCATTACTGCTTATAGTAGTTGCTATCTTAGAATCTACCGCAGAAAACCTAAAAGATATTCCAATCTTTTGTACCTACAGTCTTAGATATTGTTAGATAGCTATTCAGTTTTCCTTACTTTGTATGTGAGATGAATATTTCTTGACACTTTTGTTTGCTTTACTAAAGAAATCAAGGAAGGGGGAAAAAAACAAACAAAAAACACCCTGTAACTCATGTGAAGCATGCAGGGTGTTGTAATTTCAGTTTGCAAAGCGGTGTGATACAATGTTGCTGAGCCAAAAGCACACGATAGATTTAATGTAGCCAATTGTGTACTTTTGAAAAAAAGAGTAACTGTTCCCTGTGAGTTAATTTTGGATTTTTTCAAAATCTCTCTTTTAGGCTTTGTGCTGGATTCTTCCAGACAAATGCGTATTCCATGTGGGCCACTGTTCTGCTAAATGCTCTCAGTTCTCCTTTTGCAATCAAGATTATGTTGCTAAGGAGATTTTGCTTTTATTGGTGCCATTGATTTGTGTTAATACGTTTTGAATACCTCTCCGTATTCTTCTGTAGACAAGGCCAAAAGAAAAACTTCCCCGAGCTTCCCAATTTACATTACAAATGGAGCGGTGGTGTAATGAAGCCGATATAAAGTGGGCAGTTGAAAGGAAACTAAAGAGAGGCACTCAAGTGAGAAATGAAGAAATGTGCCGAGTGTAGTCTGTGGACTGCCTTCAGCCCAGCTGCAGGAACTGGCTGTGGCCAGAGGTAGAGTGAGTGAGCACCTCCCAGTGCAAGGACCACCCACTTTTGAAGCCCAGGCTGGTAACCACAGAGTACCTTAGCCCTTGAACTACTGTCAAGTGAGAAACTCCTTATGAAGTGACACAGAGATGGTTATCTCATCCCAAATTCCTTTTTATGTCTTTCCTGGGGCATGACTGATGGTCAACATTCTATGACCTTAAGTTGTCCTTTAAACAGGAGTCCGGTGAATGAACAGCTTGTTTCACTTATATATCTTGTAAGTAGGAGGAGAATCCAATTAGACATATTGGAAACTAGTGAACTGCACAGGTTGCCATACCTAAAGGTGCTAAAAAGAATACTTTTGTGGTACAGTCATAATCCATTGGTGGCTTTGCATGGTTAAGACAGACCTATATATAGATGTGTGAAGTAGAAACACTGCACTGATAAAATCTGAAGAGTTTTTATACATCTTAAATTATAAATGTTGAAGATGTTGATATAGAAATTAGGAATATTGCTCTGCAAGTCTGAGGAAATTAGAAATTGACCACAAGGGAAGCACCTCAAGTGTTAAAAGACATTGGAACTGGAGAGACAGATCAAGCCCAGGCACCACATAGGAAGTGTTATGGCTCTGGAAGAGGCTCTGTTGCTGTGTTGTCTCTCCTCACCTCTCTCTCTGTCTCTCTGGATTAAAAAAAAAAAAAAAAAAAAACAGCCCAGAGTGGTGCAATCATGATGCATGTGCAAGGACTGCACCAAAAACTTGCATTGCTTGGATATGAAAATGACTTTATGTTGAAATAATATTTTAAAGGCTTGCTTACTTCATATACAGAAGGGAAAGTTTAACATGAGTGAAAGAGAAAGAAGTCAGAGCACCACTCTGGTACAAGCAACATTAGGGGCACGAGGCATGAAAATCCCATATGCTTTACCAATTAATTCACTCACCAGTTTTTTTTTTTCAAGGATTTTATTTACTAATCAGAAAGAGAGAGGGAGAGAGAGAGAGTGCAGAGCAGAGCACTATTCAACTTAGGCATATGATGGTGCCAGGAATTGAAAATGTGAACTTTGAGCCTCACGTGTGAAAGTGTGGTGTGCTACCACTTTGCATTTCTCTGGTTCTATCAAAACAATGAAAAAATGATCAACAGAAATCATTAACACTGTACTCACCTAAATAAAAAAATTGTCAGTCTTTTACTATTGGCCAAAAAGCATTATTACTTTGTGGATTTAAAGGACTATCCTTAGAAGGACAACTTAAGACAATGGATAGTTATTGTTATCACATTATTTGGTGATTGGGTTAACTTTGGAAAGTCTCTTTGTTAGGGTTTGGAGTATAATACCCAGCATCTTGTATATAGCTGTGCTACTGGTTGCTTCTGTTCTCCCTGGTCTAGGCTTTTGAGAGAGTCCACCTATCAAAGACTCAGCCTATGTATTAAAAAGACTAAGTCTGTGTTTTAAGAAGGTCTAGACATATGATCAATTTTTCCCCTCTCATATTAATTAAATAGTGGTTTATGTGTTTACACTTTAATAGGAATGTACATAAACACCATTCCCACCACCAAAAGACTGTGTCTCATCCCCATCCCCCCACCCCACCCCCCCACCCCCCACCCCGATCCATACTCCCAGAGAGATAGAGAATGGAAAGGCTATCAGGGGAGGGGATGGGTTATGGAGATCGGGTTATGGGAACTGTGGGGAACTGTACCCCTCTTATTCTATGGTTTTGTTAATGTCTCCTTTCTTAAATAAAAAAAGACAACTTAAGATCATAAGTATAAATTGAAGAAACATAACTTGTATTCTGCTGCCAGTGGGAAATATAAAATTTTCTTTTAAAAAACCTGAAAAAGAATCCTTCATTTTTAATATTTATGGCATTATTTCAGTTTACTCCCCCCAGATATGTGTCAGTTACTGAGCTTCATAGATAAAATTTCAGTTTCAGCAAACTAAATGTGGTAACATATTTGTCTTATATCTCTCATGTTGGCTTACTTGTACTTCTGTTTTTCTCTCCTGAAATAGTTTTAAAGCCTTTAAAAATCAATTATCTTAAAGATTAAATTGAAAAACTTAGAGGTGCGCTTATATTTTCAACTGTTTACTCCTTGGCTGTTTTGTGTTTTTCTATGAATGACACCATTCTTCTATGATATAATCTAAATGAATTGTAAGACCGAGGAAAACAGCTAAGAATTAATTATAGGTAAAATTGAGAAGTACGTGAATACATACATTTTTGTATGCGGCACTGGGGAGTAAACTCAGGACCTCATGCATGTGTAGTACTGGCTGAACCCAGCACTCCCTGCCTTCCTTCCTTCCTGAGAGGAGAGACATCACAACACCACTCAGCTTTTTTTATTTCTTTTTTTTTTTTTAACTTTCAAATCATTTTAATAACCTAACAGTGGTTCAAAATGTGAGATGGTACCAACTGGTCCCCTCTGAGTGGGATGCTGCCATGATTCTCTCACATAAGCACAAAGGCAGTGATGACACAGATTATTTTATTTTATTTTTTATTTTATTATTTGTTTCTACCAGAGCACTGCTCAGCTCTGGCTTATGGTGGTACAGGGGATTGAACCGGGGACTTTGGAGCCTCAGGCATGAGAGTCTGTTTGCATAACCATTATGCTATCTACCCTGCAGATTCTTTTTTTTTCTAATTTTTTATATTTATTTTCCCTTTTGTTGCCCTTATTTATTTTTTTTATTGTTGTAGTTATTATTGCTGTTACTGATGTCATCATTGTTAGGACAGAGAGAAATGGAGAGAGGAGGGGAAGACAGAGAGGGGAGAGAAAGATAGACACCTGCAGACCTGCTTCACCACCTGTGAAGGGACTCCCCTGCAGGTGGGGAGCCGGGGGCTCAAACTGGGAGTCCCTATGCCGGTCCTTGTGCTTTGCTCCATGTGCACTTTATCCGCTGCTGCCCGACTCCCCACACAGATTCTAAAGAACCAATCTTAGAGGGTTCGAGGCCCACAGCTGTAGAGTGTGGTTATGGGATGTTTCTTAGGTAACAGACTGCATAAGAGGCAAGAAACCTCAAGGAACGCAGAGGACTGGGAGCAGTTGCTGAGTCATGAGCACCTTGAAGTGGTTCTTAATGGTGATTTGTGCAGTTTTTGTTGTCTGGAGAGAACTGGACAGAATGGACTGAGAGGCCTTGCTCACTGAGATCAGACTTCTTCAGCATTGCCCTGTTCATTGAGGTAATACAGGAGAGACCAGTGAGGTCTGCAGCACAAACTGCCAGTACCACTCAGTGTTACCCATGAAGCTCACCTGATGGCATCATGTTGCTCCCTTGTCTTTCCTAGGGTTGTGTGGGTGGTTAGATGCACACTCTGCTAGGTGAGCTTTCTCCTGACCCCCCACAGATGTCTATACTATATTTTAGATGCACACTCTGCTAGGTGAGCTTTCTCCTGACACCCACAAATGTCTGTACTACATTTTAGATGCACACTCTGCTAGGTGAGCTTTCTCCTGACTCCCACAAATGTCTATACTACATTTTAGAACTGGAAGGGAGCGTGTTAATCTATTAAATTTACTTTCAAAATTATTTTTAAATCAGTTTTTATAATTAATGTACTTATGTGTGAGAGAACCAGAGCATCACACTCAGACCTAACACAATGCCAGGAAAAACAAATTTGCACGCTTGGGAATCCTAGCTGAAAGAGGTAGGCAAACCTGTTTGAGCACATGAAACATAAGCAGTCTAGTTTTACTCTGAACATCAAACATGTTAAAATTATTTTCCAAAGGCAAGTGAAATTTACCAGAGGTAGTCTGTGATATATGTACTCTGAAAAGCGAACTCCTCATAGTTGTATTTTGTTAATTATGGTACTTGCTTGCTGGAAGGTGATTTTTATCATAGAATGCAGGTTTACATATCTGCCCCTTGTTGACCAGTATTCTATACTTAGAAGACTTTTCTCAGCAAAAACAAATTAGGTCTCTGTAAATGCATGTGGTGTGTGTGTGTGTGTGTATTTTGCCTCCAGGGTTATTGCTGGGGCTCAATGCCTGCACTATGAATACACTGCTCCTGGAGGTTATTTTTTCCCCCTTTGCTGCCCTTGTTGCTTATCATCATTGTTATTATTGTTGTTGTTGTTAATAGATAGAACAGAGAGAAATCGGGGGGGGGGAGGCAGAGCGTGTAAGACACCTATAGACCTGCTTCACCACTTGTGAGGCAACCTCCCTGCAGGTGCATTTAACCTGCTGCACTACCTCCCAGGCTTTTTTTTTTTAATGATATCTGAGATAGAAGAAATCCCAGTCCAGTGTGACTAAATTATACATTAGTATGAAATAGAGTTTTTGTTTCTTTGGATACACCTGACTACCCTCATTCCCCAGTTAGAATTGGAAAGAGAGGGAAGGAGAACATGTATATTTTCTTCATTAGGAGATTTTCCCTTCCATTCTGACCTTAAAATGACCTGGGGAATTTGTCATTTGTCTCTCTAAACTAGGTCATTAGGTATGCTACCAAGATCGCCCTACTCTAGTCCCAATCAATCCTGTGGCCGCTAGCTCACAGGGTACTTTCTGCTATAAAGGCAGTTTTCTGTTTTGCAAATTTACTAGTTTAAAAAATATCATTTGAAATCTAGAAAGCATCAAAAATTATCTCTTTTAGGGAAAACAACAGGTGGAAGGAGGAAAACAAGGTATGGCCCATGCCTGGTGCAGATTCTAAGGGGACATTTTTGGCCCCAAAAATTAAAATGAAATTTTTATACTGCTACTCAACTGAGATCTGTGACCTAGACACTTAAATTATTTATTGCTTGTCCATGTGAAAACGTTTAGAATGGCTGGCAGTCTACCAGACCCTGAGTTACACATTCTGCAGCCGGACTAGACTGCTGGGTAGCCAACTTCACATCAGATTAAACACATTCTCTTCATTCTGAATAGCTTGGAACCCCAAATCTTGATTTTGTTACCAAAAAAAAAATGCAAGGGGTGTGTTGTTTTCTAAATTAAAATTATTTTGTTTTACTGCCACCAATCTGATTGTGACTGCCAAATGTATTTTCTTTGGTGGTGGTGAGATGGAAGGGAAATGGACAATGAAGGAGTTTAGTACTAGTAAAATAAAAAAAAAAATGAAAAAAGGACTCCTACAAGGTCGGATACAATGCAGCCTAGAGATGAACATTCATGAATTTTGTGCTGAAAAAATTTACATTTCATTAACATTTTAAATTACAAAGGCAGGTCTACAAATAATGATTTTTGTGTGTGTGCTCTGCTTTTTCCAAGCAATCATGAATAATGTAATGCTAACTGCATGCTATTTCCTTACTATCATTAACTTCCTTTTTATTTTAAAGTTCAATCTAGCTGTAATATGTAGTAATAACAATTTCAGTCAAGCCTTATTTACACAATACCTCTGTCCCCATAAACTGTGTAATGTTCCCTTTTATAATAAATGCCTTGGGATAATGAAGGATCCTTTGAGCATCCTTGCTCAGCTATGTAAGTAAACCAGTTCTCCACAGACTAGCTATTCTAGTGATAAGGTCTTGGGGTGAATAGTGATACTAACAGTGCAATATTTGATAACTATCATTTGTTAGTGATTAGGATAGAATTCCTCAGCTCCAGTTTGCCATTTTCTCAAAAACATTATACTTGGGAAGTTCCGTGACATCACAAGGAATTTGAAAGGATTGTGGCAGCTGTAGTGACTCACTGTTACAACTATGCAATGAATTGAAGCATTGGAACTAAGTACTCTACTCAAGGGAGTGACTATCCAGCACACTGCTAGTTGAGGGAAATTGACAAGCTGGTGCCTGAGAAATGATAGGAAAGGTTATGTTTTTAGTTACTTATATCAGTAATAATGTGATTATGGCTTAGATAGTGACTGACATAATTTTGGGGGAGTAAAATCATGTCATATAGATTTGAAATATGTTCAGGTGCATACATTTGTTTTCACTGACTGAAAACCTCTGACCAAAATCCTTCAATCTTTTGAGAACTTCTCTTATGTAATTTAAATATTAAGCAGCCTCAAAAATAATGGCTCAGCATATAGTTTTGATATTGAAAGTCACACAATTTTAAAATTATTTTGTGAATATACCCTTTTACAGAAAGCTAAAGCTTAGATAGTTTTGGAATTCTTTTATTTTTTATTTTTTTAATTTTAATGATTTAACACTGGTTTCCAAAAATTACAAGATCTCGGGGATAATTTCATACCGAAATGTGTGTTTGTGTGTGTGTGTGTGTGTGTGTGTGAGAGAGAGAGAGAGAGAGAGAGAGAGATTGTGTCAGCATCACTGCACCCTCCATCAAAGTCCTATGCCCCACCTCTTTCTCTAATAGCCATCACAGTTCTTTCAAAGTCTAAGAGATTACTTTTTTTTGGGGGGGTATGTTAATTCATTTCCTCTGTTTTCCATTTTTCCTCTTTATTGGTGATTTAAGTGTTTTAGAAAATTTTAAAATTTCAGGGGTATAATTTTATGCCAATAATGTGTGTAAACCACCACAAATTCTACCAAAGTTCTGTGCCTCCCCCACCTCTACTACTGCCATAATTCTGACAAAGTTCAAGAGTTCAAGAGGGTTGGAATTCTTATCAAGGAAAATACAGCCTTTTGACTTTGTAGAATTACTGAACTCTTCACAGGGCTTTCTTACACTCATCTAACTGTATGGAGTCCTTATAACTTTCAAAGTATTATCACTCTTTTCCCTTTAATAATGTATGTGCTGTGATTCTTGAATGCCACATCTTCAAGCTCAAGTGGGTTAAATATGAACAATTTCTTGCTTCCTGTCTTGTCTTTCCATTAAGCTTCAAATATGTTTGAAAATTCAATGTGCACATCAAAATTGCATTCTTGGAATAAGTTTGTGTCAAGATCACAAATGAAATTCATTAAACTACTCAAAACCAACAGGATAATGTTTCTAATTAAGTTGAAAGTGAAGTGTAGGAGCTGACAGTGTTCAAATCTAGAAAATTAATATGTTGAGTTTTTATTTTATTTTATTTTGCCTCCAGGGTTATTGCTGGGGCCCAGTGCCTGTACCACGAACCCACCACTCCTGGAGGCCGTCCCTTTCCTCCTTTTGTTGCCCTTGTTGTTGTAGCCCTTTTGTGGTTATTGCTGCTGTTGTAGTTCGTTGTTAGGTAGGACAGAGAGAAATGGAGAGAGGAGGGAAAAACAGAGAGGGGGAGGTAAAGACACCTGCAAACCTGCTTCACTGCCTGTGAAGGGACTCCCTGCAGGTGGGGATCCGGGGGCTCAAACTGGGTCCCTACCCTATGCCTGTCCCTGCGCCCTGTGCTACGTGCGCTTAACCCGTGCGCTTAACCCGTTGCGCTAGTGCCCGATCCCTGAGGTTTTTGTTTTTTTTTAAGTATGCTGCCGAGTAATGATTAAAATGGGCAGTATTTATGTAGTTTTACCAAAACAAAAAATAACTTTAAGGAACTTAAAAGATAGCACCCCAAAACATAAGGGGGAATCATTTTATCATTGTCATTTTAATGGTAAGCTAACCTCAATCTTATTTTTAATATTTATTTTTTTACAGAGCTTCACCACTTAGGCTGACTTTTTCTGACTAAAAAAAAAAAAAAAAATGAGGAGGTGGTTAGGGAAGGAAAGACATGATAGCATTGAAGCTTCCTCCAGTGCAGTGTGGGCAAGACTCAAACCTGAGTTGCAAAGAAGGCACCGTCCCAGGTGAATTATCTTACCCGTCCTTTTCTTAATAGTTTAAAAACAGGTCGTTAGCTGGCCATTTTCCTGAAATGGCAAGGAATTCAGCTCAGTTTTTTAAAATCTATTTTTAAAAACTGCCATGTTAACAAATCTCCCTTTATGAGATTACTTTCAAGTAGTTAAACTGCTTCTTTAGTGTTACTATTATCTTTGTGAAGCCAGGGCTTTTCACATGTGCAATTTCACTGTTCCCAAACCAGCTTTTTCCCACTTGTCTTTGGAAAGTGCCAGGAAGACACCAGAGTACCAGACCTTCCCCAGATATTATGGCACTGCCATATGGTGCCAGGGTTTGAACTTGCACCACATTCGTGAGAAAAATGAAACCAGTTATTAAGTTATTTTTTAATTCCCAATAGAACTTAGGAAAATGTCTGAAAGCCAGTTGTGTGCCATTATGGCTAATGTGCAGTTTTGCTTAATCATTAACATAGGAGTTTTTTTTGTTTGTTTTTGTTTTGAGTGCCAGTAACAGCTAGAAAGATGCTACTAGTGAAAGTGGAGATGTTTGAATTTTTCTACTAAATAGAGTGATACTTTAAATTCATTTGGTGATGAAAGATCAAAGATAAGTTAATTTTGGTTTTTCCCAGATATTGTGCCTAGTGCAAAGGGCAATAAAGGAAGTACTGTCTTTCTGTTGAAGAGTTAAGGATGGAAGAATAAGCATGGAACATATCAAGATCCAATATTCAAGGGAATTACACATGGCACAATAGATCACCAAGGAGCAAATAAGTTTTGTGTTGAGTGGAAAAGTCAGTGATGTCTATAGACTAGAGAGTTGGGATGGTTTTGAAGAAACAGTTGAAACAGTCAACTTATGCAAAAGAAGGGGAAGAGATAAGTATGCTGCATTCAGAGGCTGAGGGCTTCTGTAGGAGTGGGATGTAGAGGAGAATTGGTCAATAGATATGGAAGGCACATAAGTACAATGCTGAAATTTTAACTTTAACTTGAAGTTACTGAATGATTTTAAGAAAATTATTGGCTTAATCAAAACTGCCATTAACCAAAGTTCATTCTGACTCATTTAAAATAAGTCATGATAGACAAATCCTTTGCTAAACTGTTTGAATCTGTATTGTTGTTGTAATTCTTTAAATTACTACATTTAGAAATAAGACTTGATGCAAAAAACAAATATCTTGACAGCCAATAAACAAATATATAAAATCATGAGTTACCATCTTTTCATGCCACAGAGAAGATACTATTTGTACTATCATATATATATAGATAGATAGATAGATAGATAGAAAGAAAATTTAATATGATAGAAGAAATGGAGGTATAGAAAAAACAAGTTTTGTCCATTGCTTGTCTGACAGATCAGTCTAACAATTCTGGAGTTTGTTTCTAGCTCTGCAACTTTTTTCCTGTGTTACCTGGGAAATAATAGTTCTGTGCCTATGTTTCCTCATTATAAAATTAATTTAGTTAAAAAAGCACTTTTGAGGGGGTGGGGACAACTGTGAAGATTAAATAACACAATATTTACACTGGTAATGCCACCAACCCAGAGACAGCTGCAAATGTGGAATTGAGCAAAGTCTGGTTTTCTGCTTGTTGAAAGTACAGTGCATGTAATGGGTGTCAGCCAGAAAGCACTGGAAATGCTTTATAGGATTTGGGCTCATGTGAAATCATTTGAATGCTTTCAAGAAAGCAAGAGTTTGGAATTATATTTTGTTATAAAATAGGATGATTTTATTATTGGGCACCCTGATGAATCCGGTTTGGACAGTGGGAAGAATAAAGCAGAATGAAAGCTGTAGCTGGCAAAGAAGCTACAGTCACCAGCAGGTGGGAGGGAGGAATATTTGGTATTTTGTACTTTGTACTCTTTGACTTTGTCTATATTTAGACAAAATTATGAAGAGATCTTATCTGTTTTCTTCCATCGGAGTCATGGAGTGACCTTGCCTGATAATGGTGTTCTGTGAGGTTTTAGTTTATAGTCAATACGAAAACACTGAAAACACTTGAGGCCTAACACTAACAGCCAGATCCCGAATACCAGGGTCTGCTTTCCTCTTTCCCCTAACTTAGCACAATGTTGACATACAGTTAAAGCTTAAGAAAATACTTTCTAAGAAATTTTAATATTCTGACCCTATGCATAGTGAACAGTTTGGTCTGTTTTTGAGTTTTTTGGTTTTTTTTTTTTTTTTTTTACAGAAAAATTTCAATTTTATTTATTTTGACAGGAGTGAAAGGAAGTGAGAGAGGCGGGAGAGATAGGGAGGGATAGAGAAAGAGAGGCACCTGCAGCAGTTCATTACCACCCTTGAGTCTTCCCCTCTGCAGATGGGGATCAGGGTTTGAGCTTGGGTCCTTGCACATGACAGATAATGTGTGCTCTCAGCCAGAGGCACCTCTGTCCAGCCCCATTTTTAAGATTAATGTAATAGTGGTGTTCTAGGTTTATTGGACAGCACCTTCTTGCCCTTCTTACTCTTTTCTTTCTTTCTTTCCTTCCTTATATTTTATTTATTTAACTTTGCGTAGAGACAGAGAAATTGAGAAGGAAGGGGGAGGTAGAAAGGGAGAATGTCACACTGCCAGTACTGCTTCACTACTTGTGAAGCCAGCCACCCTACAGGTGGGGACCAGGGGCTTGAGTCTGGGCCCTGTAACGTGCACTGGGTGCACTGTCACATGCATGTTCTGCTGGGTGTATCACCACTCACCACCGTGATCACCCTTCACCTACTCCTTTTCTATTTGAGCAAATATTTCTTATGCTTCAGATATTTACTTTGAGCTGTTTTTTTGTTTTTGTTTATCTGAAAGGGAGGGGACAAGTTAAAATTTAATCTACAAGTTAAAACAGTAGATTCTTTGAGTATTTTTACAAATGTCTAATAGAGCATTTTAAAAAATAAAGTTTTTTTTTTCAAGTTCTCTATTTTATGTAAGTGTTAATAACACTGGCTAACCATTATAATGTTGGTCATGGCTGAGTTGACTAGTAATTATAATTTTGTATGTGATATCAGTTACCCTTGATATATCATGAAAGCAACCCTCCACTAGCCTTCTTATTTCACCCTTAACACTTAGTATAGTGCCTGGCAGATTTAGAAGGAAGTGGAACCGAAACTTAACAAATACTGATGATTACACAACAATACCAAGAGTTATTTTAGGTGTTGTAGAGAAATTATTGATATAATGAAATCCTGAGACAAAAAGGGTAATGCCCCTATTCTACAAAGGAAACTTTATTTTCTTCTTTCTTAAAGATACAGAGAGGCAGAGAGGTAGTGAAAGAGATCACAACACTGAAGCTTCCTTCCATACAGTGGGGCGTCTGGCTTGGACCTGGGTCATGCATATGGCAAAGCAGCACTAAATGAATTATTTCACCAGTCCGCAAGTAGACACTTCATAATATCAAAAGAGGACACTTGGGTTTCTTCTGAAAATTCTTTATTCTTTCTCGCTTCTACATGTGACACCTCTTTTCACTCAGATATTCAAGAAAGTAACCCAGGTGTAGACCAGCAAGGTGTTTCAGTGATAAAGCACAGGAGCACCAGACTTGAATGTGCTTGAGTCAATCTCTAGTTCTGTCTGTCTCTCATTAACAAATCTCAAGGCAGAGGGCTGATAGCATAATGGTTATGCAAACAGGTTCTCATGCCTGAGGCTCTAAAGTCCCAGGTTTAAGGCCCCACACCACCATAAGCCAGAGCTGAACAGTGCTCTGGTAAAAGAAAAGAAAAAACTCAAGAACTTTGTCATTTATTCCTCACATCCTATACTCTATACTTTACCTCAAAATACATCTTCTGCAATGAGTTTCTCTCCATATTCATTTCTCTCACTTTTTCCTCAGTGTCCATTATCTTCTTTGCACTGTCACCAAAATTATTGCAATAGTTTTATTTAAAATTTGTTTTTTATTGTTTGTGAGGGCAAGATACCAGAAAACTAATTAGTCATGTGTGCTGCTAAGGACCAAATCTGGGACTCAGACCTATAAAGCATGCAGTCTACCTAGTGCTCCGTCTTCCTGGTGGCAGTAGTTTCTTTACTGTTACCAACCTGCTGCATAATCGCCCTTGCCTGACCTTTACCATCATTTTGCTATCCAGCATATAGTCTCACTTGTACCAGTTTGGCTGCGTGACTTTTGGCTGCACAAAAGGGCAAAGTTTGTCCTCCTTTGGGGTCTTTTATGCATAGTTGCCTAGAATGACTAACCCCTCTTTTGAGTCTCCATACAATATTCAGTGGAGCCTTTCCCAACCACCTCGTCTGAATTCACCCCTCCACACGGTTAGTACCTTACTTGACTTGTGATTATACTTCTCACTGTCTGGTCATGTTAGATCCTAGCACTTCATTCCCTGCACCAAGAACATTGCTTGACACATGATAGTGCACTCAAGAAATGTTTGCTGAAAAACAAATATTTGGGGGGCCAAGCAAAAAAAAAAAAAGCAAGGGGGTCGGGCGGTGGTGCAGTAGGTTAAGCGCATGTGGCGCAAAGCGCAGGGACCGGCGTAAGGATCCCGGTTCGAGCCCCCGGCTCCCCACCTGCAGGGGAGTCACTTCACAGGCAGTGAAGCAGGTCTGCAGGTGTCTATCTTTCTCTCCCCTTCTCTGTCTTCCCCTCCTCTCTCCATTTCTCTCTGTCCTATCCAACAACGAATTGCGTCAACAAGGGCAATAATAATAACCACAACAAAGCTACAACAAGGGCAACAAAAGGGGGGGAAAATGGCCTCCAGGAGCGGTGGATTCATGGTGCAGGCACCGAGCCCAGCAATAACCCTGGAAGAGGAAAAAAAAAAAAAAAGATGAAAAAAAGAAAAAAAGCAAAAACCACACAAACAAAAACCAACCCTGGTAGCGTGCACATATTCCTATGTACAAGGACCCCAGTTCAAGTCCATACCTGCAAGGGACATCTTCAGAAGCTTCTGTCTATCCCATCTAACCCCACTTTTTTTCTCAAATTTCTCTTTCCTGTCAAATTAAAAAAAAAAGATAAAATTTTGTAATCATATTTGTTGATTAAAATGGCCTGACAGATGGATAAACTAAATACAAATAAGCTTTTAGACTAACTAGTGGCTACCATAAGAGAAAGGGGAGGAGGGTGGGTAAACTGAGACAAAGGGAAGGAGCAACTACACAGTGAAAGATAAGATTAGACTTCTACTTTTTATATATATATATTTTTAATATTTTTGTTTTGGATAGAGACAGAGAAATTGAGGGGGAAGGGAGAGGTAGAGGAGGAGAAAGACACCTGTAGCACTGCTTCACTGCTTATGAAGCTGCCCTGCTGTATGTGGGAACTGGAAACTTGAACCTAGTTCCCTGCACACTGTATATGCTCAGTCAAGTGCTAGCCCATGCAGTCCTCAGGATTAGATTATGGGTGAACATGATGTAGTATATACATATTGATTTTCCTTTCTTTCTCTCTCTCTCTCTCTCTCTTCCTCCCTCCCTATCTCCCTCTATCCTTACTGTTTTCTTTCTTTTATTGCCATCAGAGTTATTGCTGGGGCTTGGTGCTTGCATGACAAATACACCACTTTTCAGTGACCATTTCTCCCCTCCTCCCCCCCTTTTTAAAAAAGTTTTATTATCTTTATTTATTTATTGGGTAGAGAGAGACAGCCAGAAATCAAGAGGGAAGGGGTGATAGAGAGACACCTGCAACACTGCTTCACCACTTGTAAAGCTTTTCCGCTGCAGGTGGGAGCTGGGGGCATGAACCCAGGTCCTTATGCACTGTAGCATGTGCATTCAATCAGGTGAAGGCCACCACCACCACCCTTTTTTTTTTTATACAGAGAGAAATTGAGAGGAAAGGGGAAAGGGAGAGAAATAGAGAGACACCTGTAGCACTGCTTCACTTCTTGTGAAGCTTTTTCTATGCAGGTAGGATCTGGGGGCTTGAACCTGGGTCCTTACATGGTAGTATGTGTACCTTATTGAGTATACCACTGCTCAGCCCCACATGCTTTTTTTCAGTGATGCATACATACCATGCATAACTGAACCTTATAATGTGACAGTGCAATTTTACTTCAATTAATACACTTTGAAATAACTGATTTTAGCCTTCCCCCAACCCCTGCCAAATACCACTTTAGAAAAATGTCTCTTGTTTTGGCCATGACTCTGTGTGTGTGGTTTCATTACTTTATTCCTTGCTTCAAGAAACTGTCATCTTTCACTCAAATCCTTCCAGAATGAAGTGTTACTGTCTTTGAATATGCGGTCAAGAAGCTAATCAGTAAGTTACCAAGATAGGTGGAAACAAACAAACAACAACAACAACAGAAAATAGACACTGCTGTAAGACTCTCTCAGCCACTTGGGTCTTGACCCTTGGTTTAAATAAACAAGTATATTTCTCTGATGTGTTTGCTGAAAGGTAATACACAAGTATATGATATGAAGAGGAATGAGACAAAGGCCTGAATATACTGAAAATGTGTAAATTTCTGGTAAGTTGTGATATCAGACCACACACAGACTGCTCTGAGGAAAAACACAGGAAAGAAAGGCAGCAAAAACATTTCTATCCATCTTTGTATTTGTCTGAAGTGGAGTTGAGAGCACAATCCTAGGAGTGCTATACCCCCTCTTCCAACTGCAAGAACATCTTTCTCTTCCTTCAAGTTATATAAAGTTTTTTTTTTAAAAAAAAACACTTTTCATATGAGTGAAAGATGAAACTTGTCTTAATTATTCCAAATGTCTTTCCTAGTGTTAGAATTTGTGTAATGCCAAGCAAACTTTACTAAGCATTGAAAAGTGGAAAGCAGGGGCTGGGTGGTGGTTGAGCATGCATGTTACAATGTACAAGGACCTGGGATTGAGCCCCCAGTCCCCACCTGCAGGGGGAAAGCTTTGCAAGTGATGAAGCAGGGCTGCAGATGTCTCTCTTCTTCTCTACCTCCCTCTTCCTTCTGAATTTCTGGCTGTTTCTATTCAATAAATAAAGTTAATAAAATAAAAGTAGAAAGCAAAGCATGACTGCTGCTCTTACCTATCTCATTTTTTTCATTCCCCCCCCCCCCAATTTGAAAACTTGTATTCTAAAAGAGTTAATCTTAGGGAAATGAGTTAAATTAAAATTGAGCACTTCATAAATTAGGGGTTTGCCAATCTAATCTGTTACCACACTTTTAAAAAAATCACTCCTTGGCTTTAAATTTTACTAGGTCTCTGTTTGCCTAGTTATAGAAAGGGATAGTGTTCTGTGAAATACAAAATAAGTGGTACTAAGACAAATAGAAAAAATTTAAAATTTGTTGGGCTGGTAAAAATAGTTTTTTTGGATAATGTGCTGCGTTGTCTGCCCCCACCACACTGAAGGGAGCTTTGGTGCCCCCCATCTTTTTTTAAAAAAATCATTTGCACACTTGGTTAACCCAGTGGATCAATCATTATCTTTAAACAAATAATGTTGAAAAGATTTATAATTTTAGTATGTGTTCAAAACAACAGTTCAAAATAACCAATGGTGGATGTGAGGACTGAGGTGAGGAGATAGCATAATGGTTATGTAAAAAGACTTTCATGCCTCAGGCTCTAAGGCCCCTGGTTCACCCCCACCACGCCCCCACACACAACCATAAGCCAGAGCTAAGCAGTGCTCTGGTTGAAAGAAATAATAATGATTTGTTTATGGTGGATGTGACTCAATGTGTTTACTCCAACATCCCTGGGGCAGGTACCATGTAGAGAGGCCTCACTATAAGGCAAGAAGACTATGGTTCCTAGCTGCCTTCCTTTCTTATGATAGGGCCATGGGCACATTTTCTATGCCCTTTTTTCAACCATTTTTTTTTTCATATAAAGAACAAGAATAATATAAAAAACAGTTCAAGGTTATTGTGAAGGAAAATCTGTCATCCATACAGCATATACCAAATGCCTATTATGTGCCAGCCATGATTGTGTTTGTACATCCATGGACAGAATAAAGATCCTTTGTGGTTTCTGGCGTCTGCAAGTAAGGGGATGGTAGGTAAGCAAAGGAACATGAACAAGATAAAATAAACGCATGACATATTAAAAGTCCTACATGCTCAAAATAGTGTGGAGTTAAAAGTTCCAAAGATGGGGGGTCGGGCGGTGGCGCACGTGGTGCAAAGCGCAGGGACCGGCGTAAGAATCCCGGTTCGAGCCCCCGGCTCCCCACCTACAGGGGAGTCGCTTCACAGGCGGTGAAGCAGGTCTGCAGGTGTCTATCTTTCTCTCCCCCTCTCTCTCTGTCTTCCCCTCCTCTCTCCATTTCTCTCTGTCCTATCCAACAACAAAGCAACGTCAACAATGGCAATAATAACCGCAACAAGGCTGCAACAACTAGAGCAACAAAAAGGGGGAAAAATGGCCTCCAGGAGCGATGGATTCATGATGCAGGCACCGAGCCCAGCAATAACCCTGGAGGAAAAAAAAAAAAAAGTTCCAAAGATGGACCCTGTGTTACTTTTTTATTTTTTTACCAAGTAGTTTTAGAACTAAGTCACATAGGAAAGAGAGACACTAGCAAATAGTCATGGCATTTAAAAAAATTAATTTTATTAGTGACAATAATATTTTACAAAATTATAAGATAAGGTTATAATTCTATATTGTTCCCACTACCATAGTTCTGTATTCCCATTCCTTCCATGGGAAGTTATAGTAGTTCTTCTCAGGGCGTAGAAATGGGTTGACTATTATTTCTATAACCATCTATATTTACATATATTTGCCCTTTTTTCTTTTAAAAATGTGTTATTAATAATTTATTCCATGATTAAGATTCCACACCCCACCCACCACCAGAGTTCTGTATCCCTACCCTCCCAAGTCGTGACATTATAATGACAGCAAGGCTTTTCCTTTTTCTTTTTTTTTTTAATTTTTATTTATGAAATGGAAACACTGACAAGACCATAGGATAAGAGGGGTACAGTTCCACACAGTTTTCGCCACCAGAACTTGAATCCCATCCCCTCCCCTGATAGCTTTCCTATTCTTTATCCCTCTGGGAGTATGGACCCAGGGTCATTATGGGGTACAGAAGGTGGAAGATCTGGTTTCCGTAATTGCTTCCCCACTTAATATGGGTGTTGACAGGTCAATCCATACTCCCAGCCTGTCTCCCTTTCCCTAGTGGGGTGGGGCTTTGGGGAAGCAGGGCTCCAAGACAAATTGTGGGGTTGTCTGTCCAGGGAAGTCCAATCGGCATCATGGTAGCATCTGGAACCTGGTGGCTGAAAAAGAGTTAACGTATAAAGCCAAACAAATTGTTGACTAATCATGAACCTAAAGGCTGGAATAGTGCAGATGAAGATTTGGGGTCTCTGTTTTGGAGATAGCTAGTAGACCTATTTTATTTATATTCCATAGGGCCCATGACTATACTAGTTTTTTCCTGAGCCTGACATCTGATAGGCAGGTAGATCCAAGTTATTGTCTGGGGAGATAATGTCATGACTGGAAAAAGGACCAGAAAGCTGCATCAGGAAAGAGAGTAGCTCCCAAATATTGGAAAGGTGTCTAAATATTGTTGACTGTAAACTCTTATCGATTTGCTCTGGGGCCCATATTCAGCTTAGGAGCCTATGTAACTGCTGCATCCCTGTAGGTCTGAGCTCGCATTCTGTGGTCATGAGTAGGAACATTCCGAATGAAAAGAAAATATACCTGCTTTTCTTTTTTCTACAATTTGCTCATTATTTAATGAATTAATATCATTGTTATTCATCACATTGATAATATCACATTGGTTCAAGAATAGTAACTTACCATTTATGCAGCAGGCTAAGATCTACTTCATAATTACTTGATAGTCACACCTGGATGAGACTTTTTTTATTGTCACCAGGGTTATCACTGCGGCTCAGCGCTGGCACTGTGAATCCAGCACTTCCGGTGATTATTTTTTCCTTTTTTTCTTTCAATTTAATTATTTACCAGGACAGATAACAATTGAGAGAGGAGAAGAGATAGGGAGAAGTATAGACAACTGCAGATCTGTTCATGAAGCGTGCCTCCCCCTTTGGTCCCCCGCAGGTAGGGAGTGGGGACTTGAACCTGGGTCTTTGCACTTGGTAACTTGTATGCGTTCAACTAGGTGTGCCACCATGCTCAGCCCCCCTTGACAGGACCTTTTCAACCTGTAATTTAGCACAGTGTTAGTTGCACAGTGTTACTATGTGAAGCTAATTTTAGCCCTGGTCCTTATTTTTGCGCTCATTCCAGCAAGCTCAGCCCCTCAAGCACTTCATACCACCAGTGTCAGTTAGACTGCCTCAGGTTGTCTCTGTGTGTTGGATTCAAAGGGCACTGGGAACCAGAGAGTGCAGGTCTGCACACCTCTGCAGAGGGTAACTTAGCTTCAGAAGACAGGCTCAGGGAGGAGGGCTTACCACAGGGCAGAAAGACTTTCGATGCTCCACAAAGGAATGTGTCCTCCTCAAATATCACACAGTCTTAAGGAGAACTTGCCTGCACTTTTTCTCTTGTAACTATAGACTCTGGGGCATGACTGGCTGAAAAGCAGGGGAATGAAACTAAAGCCATGCAGAGTTGACTTCCTTTTAAAAAATCTTTTTAAAATATGTTCTTTTTAAAAATCTTTTTAAAAAAATTATTTATTTATTTATTGGATAGAAACCGTCAGAAATCAAGAGGGAAGGAAGTGATAGAAAGGGAGAGAGACCAACACCTGCAACACTGCTTCCACATTCACAGAACTTTCCCCCTGCAAGTGGGGCCTGGGAGCTTGAACTCAGGTCCTTGCGCACTGTGAAGTCTGTTCAACCAGGTACAACACCACTCAGCCCCTTGACTTACTTTGTATGCACTTAAAAAGTACTGGGTATTGAATTCAGGGTCTTACCCATGTTGCCGAGCCACCTCTCTGTTCCAGTTTTATATTTTGAGAGAGAGAGACCAAAACACTGCTTCACCATCTATTGAATTTTCCAGTTTCTGTGATATGATTTCCTGTAGTGCTGGGGATGGAATCCACGGTCTCTCACACAGAAGGCATGCAATCTACCTACTGAGCCACCGGCTGGTCCCCTTTCATGCAATTTTAAAGAGAAAAGAGCAGGGAAAAAATGACCCAGCTCAATTCTTCTCCTTGTCCCTCCTCCTCCTCCTCCTCCCCCTCCACCTCCACCTCCTCTTTTTCCTCTTCAACCCCCTCTTCCTCCTCCTCCTTTCTCTTCTTTTCCTTCTTCTCATTATTATTATTACTATGATTAGTAATGCAGCGCTATTATTACTGCAATGAGGTAGGGTATACATTATTTTAAAAATTATCGACTTGAAGTTCTTGAATATAATTCAACACTACAAGGAAATGATGGCTCAGAGAATGTAATGAACAAGTGCTGCTGCCTATTTCTGTAGGGTAATAATGAGGGTCACTGCAGATGGGACCCTGTTTCCTACAGTTATAGACTATATAGAGCAAGGCAGTAGGGCTTAGCATCCATGACTAAAAGCAAGAATAAATGAAACAGGAAAATCAGTGAAGCTATGAAATACTTCTATGTAGACTCCATAGATTTCCCCCTCCCCTCTCCTCTTCTGAGAAAGGGCCTTCAGTGATTGTGAGGACAAAGTGAAGAGATGGGAGAGGGAGCAGAGAGCCTCTTCAATATCTGGTGCCTGGATTGCCCTCAGCTCACCAAAAGAGCTCTGCACAATGTGACTCCTTTTAGGAATGAGAACAAGTACCTATTGTTTAGGCTTAAAGAGCGCTAAGTATTTCTTCTGGAGATAATTGATTTAATTAAAATGGTCCCTGAAGCAAAATTTAGCTTTGTATTAAGCACTACACTTGAATTCCTTTTGAATTTCAGCACAAGGCTATTCAGAACTAGCTACGTCTCAGCCATGGAACTCAGGAGATGCTCTGGGCCTAGCCTCCTGCTGTCTCAGCTTTTTACTTTCCTTGGCCCAGAGGCCCCACACAGAAGCTAGGGCAGGGGACTCTTCCTAGGCTGAAGTGGGTGTCATTAATTTTGATGAGGCAAAACAAAAAGTTATCTTTTATATCCTTTTTACCAGCCTTTTTTTTCCATATGAAAAACCCCAACTCCCCACCAGCAGGGGAGTCACTTCACAGGTGGTGAAGCAGGTCTGCAGGTGTCTATCTTTCTCTCCCCCTTTGTCTTCCACTCCTTTCTCCATTTCTCTCTGTCCTAACAATGATGGCATTAGTAACAACAACAATAATAACTACAACAACAAAAAACAAGGGCAACAGAAGGGAAAATAAATAAATATAAAAAATTTTAAAAAAAGAAACAGAAGAATATAAAACCTAAAGGTTATTATATAGTAAAAACATGTCATTCATTTAGCATTACTGAATGCCTACTATTTGCCAGGCATGATTGTAGGTGTTTGTGGTACTTCCGTGGACAGAATAAAGATCCTTTGTGATGTCTGAAGTCTGCAAGAGTAAGGGGGATGGCAGCTAAACAAAGGAACATGAACATGATAAAATAAACACATGACATATTAAAAGTCCTACATGCTAAGCTGATTGAATTTTAACACTGGGCTTAAATTGTTAACACTTTTCTAATAATAACTTTAAAAAATGTTAAATCACCTATAATCTTAGACCAGGGTGACCAGAAGCAACTGGTCTTGTCAGTATATAAGATGTAATTATTTGTAAACAGCATTAAATGACATAAATCATGGTAAGGTCTCATATAGTAAGTAAATCTTTTTTAAATTTATTATTTATTCCCTTTTTGTTGCCCTTATTGTTTTATTGTTGTAGTTATTATTGTTGTCTTTCTTCATTGTTGGATAGGACATAGAGAGGAGGAGAAGACAGAGAGGGGGAGAGAAAGACAGACACCTGCAGACCTGCTTCACCACTTGTGAAGCAACTCCCCTGCAGGTGGGAAGCCGGAGGCTCAAACTAGGATCCTTACGCAGGTCCTTGCACTTTGCGCCACCTGCCTTAACCCGCTGCACTACTGCTTGACTCCCATGGTACATAAATCTTAACCATGGTATTTTCAAAGTAAACCAAGTTCCAAAATAACTTGGTTATAATAATAATTATCTATTGCCCTCTGAAACTTTAAGATGACAAGGAACCTTCCTCATTCTTTATAAAACCTGTATTTCTCCCAGCCCCGGAATCTCTGGGGCGTTGCTTGTTTTCCTTCATGCTTCTCTTGATCTATACTGTTTGATACTACATCTGCTGATCTCAGCCAAATCAGTGCAGCAAGTGCCACCCTGCTATGTTTCACTTTGGACAGTGTCCAGAGACACCAGGTCTGGGACGTCAACCCTCCAGCTCCATTACTCTGACACCAAGTTGCAGATGCTACCATGGCACCAACATGACTTCCTTGGGCAGATGACCTCACCAGTGTGTCCTGGAACCCCACCTCCTCAGAGCCTTACCCCACTAGGGAAAAATAGAAACAGACTGGGAATATGGATTGACCTGTCAGCATCCATGTCCAGTGAAGAAGCCAGACCTCCCATCTTCTCTCCCCCCCCCCATTAAAGATTGTTGGTTCATACTCCCAGAGGGATAAAGAATAGGGAATCTTCAAATGGAGGCAAGGGGATACAGAACTCTGGTGGTGGGAATTATATGGAATTGTACCCCTCTTATCCTACAATCTTGTCCATCATTATTAAATCACTAATAAAATAACAAAAATATGTTCTGCATGTAATGTTAAAAGTTACAGAGGTGGGCCTTCCATCAGGTAGAGTGCACATGTTATCATCATATGAGATGACTTGCATTCAAGCCCCTGGGCCCCACCTGCGGAGGAGAAGCTTCACAATTGGTGGAGCAGTTCTGTAGTTTTCTCTCCTCTCTCTATCTTCACCCCCTCTCTTTCTCTGTCTCTCATCTATCCAAAATAGAATATAAAAAGAAAAAAATGACCTCCAGGAATGTGGAATTGTACAATTAACCCTGGTGGCATAGAGGAAGAAGTGAAGGAGGAGGAGGAAGGGAAAGGAGGAGAAGAGTTCCAAAGGCAGAGTAGGAGGACAGAAGAGGGTGGAAATGAGGAAATTATATATTGGGATAGACAAAGTAGGCCTCGTTGAGAAGTTATTTGAAGTCAGTAGGGCAGTCGCACCTATCTC
This sequence comes from Erinaceus europaeus, assembly GCF_950295315.1. Classification (NCBI taxonomy): domain Eukaryota; kingdom Metazoa; phylum Chordata; class Mammalia; order Eulipotyphla; family Erinaceidae; genus Erinaceus; species Erinaceus europaeus. Next base: position 144,508,632 of record NC_080164.1, read on the forward strand.
TGGCTGTCTAGAGACAGACTGTTCTGGGCAAAGGGAAGGGCAGTACAACAAAGGCCAGAGGGCAAGACTGTGCCAGGAATGTTTGAGAGCAAAGAGCAAAGCAGACAGTGTGGAGGAGAAAAATAAACGCAGTGGGAAGCGATGGTCAGAACCCAGAGAGAAATAGGGAGCCTGTCTGACATCACTAGTGGCAGAGGATGGGGAGATTACTGTGTAATAAATAATCCAGTTGTGTAAACGGTCCACATGAGTGCAAACTGGTTGTTCAGGAAAAAGGAGAACAAGTTAGTTGCAAGTTAGAGCAGGTGCTGGCGATCTTTTCTAAGTGGACATACAGGAAGTTCTTTGCTGGCACCAAGACACAAGGCTGAGGATTTGGGTCTAGTTGCCAGTTGGTAGGTAAAGGTGGTTGTGGGAGACTGCGTAAATTTCTTCTTGTCAAAATTTCTTAAGAGAAGCTGGAAGCAAAGTAATCAGCTGACAGGAAGTGAGGAGAATAAAGTATGAACTTTTCCTCTAGGAGATCAAGAGAATGAATAGATTGGGGAAATATATATATGCAGCGCTCAGATTGGGGCCAGTCAGCACTCTTGAGTGTTTGTTTGTTTGTTTGTTTACTTTTTATCCAGAGATATTCAACTTCTCTGGAACAGCGAGAGCTGAGTTTTGACAGCATTGTGATTTTACCAAACAACTGAGAAAGTGTGAGACGGACATGAGATTTCAGGGTTCTAAAGATAGTAATAACAGCATGATAATTAACAACAAAAAAAGTGTATGCAGGCTAAGGAGATAAGATAAAGTTTCAAAGGGAAAAAAAGTGGGGAGGTACTGATGAGTTAGCAGTCCCCAAGAGCATAGAAGGATTGGAGGAATGGGGGTGCTCAAAAGAGCTAAAAAGACAGGAGGTGATGGCAGAGTAGATTATGTCCAAGTGAAGATGATGAACGTGAATCTGGCATCTTAGGATGGTGTTTGGTGCAGAACAAATGCTCAGTAAGTTTAGCTAAGAGTTCATATATTTTATATAAAGTTTGTGAGACCAGATATATGTGTTTTCCAGTGGTACATTTGCATCTCCATTGAGATCTTGGAAAACTTAGTACAATCTAACATTAATATTTCTTCAATGAAATATATGAATATGTTAAGTGGAATCAATAATCTTAAGTCAATATAGCCAGATTTTGTTATTTAGTGAATTTTGATACTAAAGGGAAAAAAAAGGCAACAAAATGGGAAAAATAGCCTCCAGAAGCAGTGAATTTGTGATGCAGGCACTGAGCCCCAGTGATAACTCTAGAGGCAAAAAAAAAAAAAAAAAAAGAATATTGAGATTTCAGAATTGTTGGTAGACAAGAGAAGGTAAAACTAGTTGTCCTGAGATTTTGACTAAGAATGATGAATCCAGGGGAAATCACTTCACCTCTCTAGACATTAGTTATGTCAGTATCTAAAGAATGTTGGCATTTGAAAATTTTCTGAGTCACTATCAAGCTCAACATTCATCCAACTGTTGGATGAGGAAGCTGGGCTTTATATAAATAAATTTTATTTTGATTGACTACAGAGTCTTACTTAAATTGATAACATCAGAAGAATTTAGAAACTTTCTGTATTCAAAGCTAAGAAAAATATCTCAGATACAGCCAACGAAGTCTCTATCAAACTAGTAAAAACTTGCTAACCAGGTAAGTTAAAAGGATGTCATGCTGAACACATACCAGGTTTTAGTAAAAGTATTTATGAAAAGTTGCTTTGTGTAGTTAAATTCAAGTTTATTTTCATTTTTTAAAAAAATTTTATATTTATTTTCCCTTTTGTCCTTTTTTATTGTTGTAGTTATTATTGTTGTTACTGATGTCATCATTGTTAGATAGGACAGAGAGAAATGGAGAGAGGAAGGGAAGACAGAGAGGGGGAGAGAAAGATAGATACCTGCAGACCTGTTTCACCACCTGTGAAGCGACTCCCCTGCAGGTGGGGAGCTGGGAGCTTGAACTGGGATCCCTAGGCCGGTCCTTGTGCTTCGCGCCACATGCACTTAACCCAACTCCCTCAAGTTTATTTTTATAAGGATTATGTTTCCAGTAAATGTTAAGCCACAACTTGCTTAGATGACTAGATGACTCTGATTTTTAGTTTAGTGTGCAAATTATTTGCATATAGTATGCTTACAAAATGCTGGAAAAATTTGTCCTTGAAGGAGATTAAGCACATGCCCTCCTCTCAGTTGCTGTGTTCATCATTTTAGCCAATCCTTTCTTGGTAGGTATAGTAAAGATACATGTCAGCGCAGCTCTGTGTAATTATTACATATTCCCAGGGAAGCTTTCCAATATAGGATTCACTTACTGGGATTGAGCACAACTGTAAAGATCCAAGTGAGTAAATCTCCACACATGAAGAAACAGAATATTTCGTATTCTATTTAAAATAGAGGAGTCTATTCTATTTAGAATATAATATAATGCAAAACATTCTATTTCTTTTCTATAAATATAGGTAAGATACATCCAATTTAAACAAAAAGTGCCCACTTTCTAAAATCCATCTTTAACCCAGGGCATGCTCCTGAGAATCTAGCCACATATCCAGTTGCATTGTCACTTGGATTTGAGTTTGATTCACAGCCACTTTTTTTTTTTAATTTCTTTATTGGGGAATTAACGTTTTACATTCAACAGTAAATACAATAGTTTGTACATGCATAACATTCCCCAGTTTCCCATATAACAGTACAACCCCCACTAGGTCCTCTGTCATCCTTCTTGGATCTGTTTTCTCCCTACCCACCCACCCCAGAGTCTTTTACTTTAGTGTGATATGCCAATTCCAGTTCAGGTTCTACTTGTGTTTTCTTTTCTGATCTTGTTTCTCAACTTCTGCCTGAGAGTGAGATCATCCCATATTCATCCTTCTGTTTCTGACTTATTTCACTTAACATGAATTTTCAAGGCCCATCCAAGATCGGCTGAAAACGGTGAAGTCACCATTTTTTATAGCTGAGTAGTATTCCATTGTGTATATATACCACAACTTGCTCAGCCACTCATCTGTTGTTGGACACCTGGGTTGCTTCCAGGTTTTGGCCATTACAAATTGTGCTGCTAAGAACATGTGTGTACACAGATCTTTTTGGATGGATGTGTTGGGTTCCTTAGGATATATCCCCAGGAGAGGAATTGCAGGGTCATAGGGTAGGCCCATTTCTAGCCTTCTGAGAGTTCTTCAGACTGTTCTCCACAGAGGTTGGACCAATTGACATTCCCACCAGCAGTGCAGGAGGGTTCCTTTGACCCCACAACCTCTCCAGCATTTGCTGCTGTTACCTTTTCTGATGTATGACATTCTCACAGGAGTGAAGTGGTATCTCATTGTTGTCTTTATTTACATTGTTGTCTATATCTCATTGTTGTCTTTATTTATCTAATCTTTGACAAAGGTGCCCAGAGTATTAGATGAGGAAAGCAGAGTCCCTTCAACAAATGGTGTTGGAAACAATGGGTTGAAACATGCAGAAGAATGAAACTGAACCACTGTATTTCACCAAATATAAAAGTAAATTCCAGGTGGATCAAGGACTTGGATGTTAGACCAAAAACTGTCAGATACTTAGAGAAAATATTGGCAGAACTCTTTTCCACATAAATTTTAAAGACATCTCCAGTGAAACAAATCCAATTACAAAGAAGACTAAGGCAAGTATAAACCTATGGGACTACATCAAATTTAAAAGCTTCTTCACAGCAAAAGAAACCACTACCCAAACCAAGAGACCTCTCACAGAATGGGAGAAGATCTTTACATACCATACATCAGACAGGAGTTTAATAACCAAAATGCATAAAGAGCTTGCCAAACTCAACAACAAGACAACAAATAACCCCATCCAAAAATGGGGGGAGGACATGGACAGAATATTCATCACAGAAGAGATCCAAAAGGCCGAGAAACACATGAAAAAATGCTCCAAGTCTCTGATTGTCAGAGAAATTCAAATAAAGACACAACCACTTTTTTTAAATTTGAGATTAATAGTGATTTACAAGATTGTAAGATTATAGAGTGTAATAGTCTCTTTTTTTCCCCCCAGGATATAGTAGTTTCATACCATACCTACCACCTTGTTCCTTGTACTAAACATGATTAGTTCATAGCAGCACAACTTCCAATTTGCCTTTGTGCAGGAATGAAGATTATTGATAAGAACACAGCTGAGCCTACCTATTTGACTAAAGAGTTCAGCTAAGATCCTTATCAGCTGTGACTGTTACTTATGTGAACTAGAGAGGTAGCTGCTCTCAGAGCAGCCTGGGCCATTACTACTCAAAAAGTGGTCATCAGGGGGCCAGGCAGTGCTACCCCTGGCTAAGAGCTCATATTACCATGTGCAAGGACCTATGTTCGAGCCCCTGCTGCCCATCTCCAGAGGAAAGCTTTATGAGTGGTGAAACAAGTACAGCAGCTGTCTCTATGTCTCTCAGCCTCCTCTCTCCTTCCTTCTCAGTTTCTTGATGTCCTATCATGAAGAAAAAAAGGGGGGAAAAGGGAGAGTGAAAGAAAGGAAGGAAAGAAAAAAGAAGAAAGAAAGGAAAGAAGAAAGGGAGGAAGGAAGAAGGAGAAAGGAAGAGAAAGAAAGAAAGAAAGAAAGAAAGAAAGAAAGAAAGAAAGAAAGAGGAAATGTGGTCTTCAATTAAGTAGCATCAGTGTCACTACTGGAAATGTAGACTCTTAGGTTCTCTGCCAGACCATAAAGAACAGCATCTGCATTTTAACCAAGTCCTTAAAAATTTTAAAGCACATTAAAAATTGTTTAAAAGATATATCTTGGGGGTAGGGGCTCGGCTCAGGTTGGAGAGAACCTGAGCATCACCCTGGCACAGACAATGCTGGGGATCGAACTCAGGACCTCATGTTTAAGCAATCAACTCATTCTCCACTATGCTACCTCTTGGGTAGCGCACTAAAATTTAAGAAATACTGGCCTAGAGAGTCACAGAGGACCTAGAACGTGAACCTTACATAGAGATTATTGAGACATTAGCTCAAAGAAGAGCAAGCCAGACAGGCTTAAAGGGATATCAGAACTCAAAGAAAACAAAGCTAGCAGTCAGCCCAAAAATGGGAGTTAAGAGAAATGGGAAAGCTGGACATGCCATGTGGGTCCTATCAGACCTGTGGCTAAAACTCAGAGAGACACAAGCAAGACCAAAATGAGCTACAGAGCACTGTGATAAGGCTTCAAGGCTCATGACTTTGGACTCAGAAGAGTTTTAGAGTTAGATACGCTTGGAACTCAAATCTTGGCTCAGTTTTCTGTGTTGCTACATAACTAACCACTCCATGTTACAGTGGCTTAAAATAGAAGCTATTATTTACTCACAAGATATCTTAGGTAGTGCTCAAGCAGATGGCTCATCTCTGGCTATGTACTATTACTGGACTCCCACTTATGCAAGCAGTTAGCAAGTACAGCAGTTGGGAGATGGGTCCATATGTCTGGTCCCTGTGTCCTCCGTGGGTCCATATGTCTGGTTTGGCTGAGGTAATTTGGCCTCCTCCATGAAGTCTCTCATGCTCAAGGGAGTGAACCTGACTTAGTTCACAAGGTGACAATATTCCAAAGAGACCAGAGCGGAAACTGTAAGCCCTCTTGTGCTCAAAGTTTGAAAGCTACTCCTGTTCTATTCTGCCAGACTGTTAGTCACAAGGCCAGCCTGTGGGATGAGCCTGGAAGAATGTCTGACCTACCACTGTCATGCTCTAGCTCTTTGAACTAAAAGGTATTTAATCTTTATAAACCTCAATTTCCTCCTCCTCCTCCTCCTCCTCCTTATACTCCTCAGAGTGTAAATGATATTCAATGAGACAAGTAGCTCTATTACATGGAATTAGTAGACAATAAATTATAGCTATTATTAATATTAATAACTTATTTTTAAGACATAGCAAAATGTGTGTTTTCCCCATATAGCCTTCTTTCCAACTCACAGAGAGAACTTTAAAAGTGACTAAAGGGTTAGATTCTTACTGGAAGGCATGAAAAGGTACAGAGAAAAGTGTGTGTGTGTGTGTGTGTGTGTGTGTGTGTGTGTGTGTGTATGCGTCTGTAAGAAAAAGGGCATGAGTTGAGGAGTGATATTTGAAGACAGAGCCAGAAGGCCTTTGGTGAGGGTAAACAGGTGTCTATACGCAAGAAGACTCAAAGCCCAATCTAGACCTCTAGTAGAAACTAAACTTTAATAAAATCAGGTGATTCCTGTGACCTATTTTGATAGGTTTGAGAGGCAGTGTTATTAAAGAGAGAGATGTACCACCTCATTTAGTCTACTTAGGTAGGGATCTTAGGAAGCAAACATAACTATTTATATTTGTTTGAACTGAACCTAATAGGAAAATAAAGAGCACACACATCAAATTCCCATCACTTGTGAGACAAGGTAGGCCATGCATTAGAGCCATCACTCTGATCAAGTGACAGCAGAACCTAAGGGAAGGGAGATATGCCGAGATTTATAGGACACCATTTAGATATTTATAAGAGTCATGGCCTGGTCAGACTGAAAGAATGTCAGAAACACTCAGAAAAGAATTAAGCATAAATAAATTATCCTGGCCTACTAAGTGGTTGACAAATGGGTGAAATCTAGACTGTAGATATATCAGATAACAGATTGTCTGGAAACTGAAAGAGACCAGTACTCTCAAAAGAATTTACTATATTGTTAACCATTTAATGGGAGAATAAAAATATGAAACCAGGGGCTGGACAGTAGCGCGCCTGGCTGAGAACACATATGATCGACTAGACACACAAGAACCCATGTTCGACCCCCAGCTTTTCACCTGCAAGGTTTCAGGTGTCTCTCTTCCTCCCTATTTTTCCCCCTCCTCTTTCAATTTTTCTCTGTCCTATTAAAACAAATAAACAAAGAAGCAAGCAAACAAAACTGGGGGTGGGAGGTGGGGAAAGAGACTGCTAGATGCTGTGGATTCATCATGCAGGTACCAAGCCCCAGTGATAACCCTCTTGGCAAGCAGATAAAAAACTTGACTAGATTGGGAGAGCAGAAGAAAATACGTCAATGAACGAAATGGCTGAAGTTCTTCCATAATGTCCCCTGATCTAAGTCACTGATTAGGATCTCAGATTTGGCTCATTTCCCTTCAGAAAGCCCACAGCTCAAGTCTGTATTACAAATTGCAAAAGGTTTGGAAAAATAAGTTTCAAAATGATGCTTGACATTCTGAGGAGTGTGTTTTTCTTGCAGCATGAGACTGCTTCCCTGTCAGTGGTGATGTTAGGGAGAAGCTGCATGTCTGAATCTACTGGAGGCTTTATCTTCCACAGGCTATATATATATATGCATATATATATATATATATATATATATATATATATATATTCTACATTTTGATTCTGTCAGTCCTTCTGGGGACATTGAAAGGAAGAAGGAAACATTCATCATCAGTCCTTCCCATAGAGATTGCTATGTCCCAGAGAGCTTGATAAATCAATTTGAGGTAATAATGGAAGCCATTTTGAAAATTGTCTATTGCCTCTTCATTGGGTGCTGATGTTGACAAGTCCCCTCATTTCCCCACCTTATGTAAAGTATTTGGAGCTAAGAGAAGAGAACCTCTATGAACAGTATGGTCTCTTTTTTTTCTCCTTTTTTTTTTTTTTTTCTTTTTTGCTGTTGTTGCGTTTGTTGTTGCCCTTGTTGTTGCCCTTGTTGTTGTTATTGTTGCCACTGATGCTTTGTTGGACAGGTCAGAGAAAAATCAAGAGAGGAGGGGATACAGAAATGGAGAGAGAAAGATAAACACCTGCAGACCTGCTTCACGCTTGCAAAACGACCTCCCACCCCACCCACTCCCCCGCAGGTGGGGAGCCAAGGGCTCTAACCCGGATCCTTACCAAGTCCTTGTGCTTTGCATCATGTGCGCTTAACCTGCTGCGCTACCGCTGACCGCCCCATGTGCTTTTTTTAATGCAAAATGGGGAAATGCAAGCTCTCAACAGTTTGCTATTAAATTAACATGCCTAGTGCAGGATTTCTTTGTAATCGTTTTTTGTCCTGTTTTCCTGAAGTTTTTCCAGGTTTCTCCTTCAGTAACTTTGTATTTCATTTAACACTGTAATTTGTATCTACTTACTTATTTACCCCTACTCCAGAATACCTTACTGCAAAGCTTATCTTTTATACATCTTGGATACCTCTGTGGCTTTTTTAAAGAGCAATTTGTACATTTCAAATGCTCAAAAACTATTTGCATGAACAAATGAATAAGCCATATTAACCTCTAATTACATTAGCAAGTTTACAGAAGGGAATTTGGAAAGGTTACTTTCTCAGTTTGCTTCAAGTTCTGACTTTTTTTTTCTGCTTAGAATTTCAACTATAGGATTAACCCTAAATTTCCAGTTATAGTTTATTATTAGACATGTGCATATTTTTATTAAAAATCTCTATTTCTAATTTTCTATACTAATGGAGAAAGCATCATGAAACTTAATTTAACTAGGTCTCAAATTATCTAGTTACTAGTTATAGTACCTATTATTTATCCAACATTTATTACATGCAAGATGTTGTTAGTACTTACATACACAATCTCATTTAATGATTGAGATGCTCTAGAAAGTTGTACTATTACTATTTTTAAACTTTAAAGTATTTTTAGTGTTTTAAAAACCGATTTCACCTTGGTTTACAATGTTATTAAATTCACATCCATACATGTATATAAGACTCACCACACCCACCACCAATATTTCAGTGCCATCACATCAAAAAGACTGATCTACCCATACCCCTCCTGCTCCTTCCAATAACCAACATAATTTCCACAAAGTCTAAGAGTTAGTTTTATTATTGCTATTTTGCAAGTACATTTGTTTTGATTGTCTATATTCTACATGAATGAAACCATTGTAATTACTTTTTACTTCCTTATTAATTTTATTTACTATAATCAAAAGTAGATATGACTACTATTATTCCTACTTTACTGATCAAAAAATATTCACCACAAATTTTATAACTTTCCCTAGGTGACAAAGATCATTTAAATTTTTTTTACATTATTCTTATGATGTTATCTTAGAAAAACTATTTTATTGGGAAAATAATAAGATGGTCATTGTCATAGGTACACAATTTCATATCTCCCCATGACTGGTATCAGCACACCACACTCTTTATCAGTTTATTATCTTCTTCTGCCATAGGACATTGAGTTCTCACTCCCTTTGCAACTCCTTTCTGTCTCTTTCCATCCCCCCCAGAGTCCTTGGCTAGGCTCCTGATCAAAGCTACTTAAAATTTCACCCTGTGTTTTCCCTTTCTTTAAGTTCCACCTAGGACTGAGAGCATCTGGTATTCATTCTCCTCATTCTGTCTTTTTCACTTAACATGATTCCTTCAAATTCTATCCAAGTTGTGACAAAAGAAAAAAATTCATCATTTCTTATAGTTGAGCAGCATTCATATATGCCACAACTTCCTTAACCTCTCATCGGTCCTTCAAATATTTTTACATCTGAGTTTGATCACAGCAGATTTATTTTTCCAATGTTTTATTTGAGTTTAAATGAAAATTACTTTAAAATTTAAAATAAAAGTGGGAGTTGGGTGGTAGTGTAGCGGGTTAAGCACAAGTGCAAAGCACAAGGACCCGTGTAAGGATCCTGGTTTGAGCCCCTGGCTCCCCACCTGCAGGGGGATCATTTCACAGGCGGTGAAGCAGGTCTGCAGGTGCCTTTCTTTCTCTCCCCATCTCTGTCTTCCCCTCCTCTCTACATTTCTCTCTATCCTGTCTAACAACAACGACATCAGTAACTACAACAATAAAAAACAACAAGGACAACAAAAAGGGAAAATAAATAAATACAAAAACAATTTTTTTAATTCAAAATAAAATTAAAATTTATGATGGCAGGAAGTGGGTCAGATGTAGTTTTGGTGAGCAAGAGATTAAAATTAGTTTCAGATTGTGCATTTGTCTCTTTAAAGACTACTATTAAATGCCTGTTATGTCTAACGCACTTGACTTTGTGTGGATATGGGAGTCACAAAAGTGATTCAGGACATTATTCTCAACAAAAAAATAAATACCTAACATTGGAAATATGCCCTGATTTTGAGTAAAAATACAAGGTAGAGCATGCTGACCATGTGAAAAGATGAAATGTCAAGGTCCCTATAAGGAAAATATCACTCATAGCTAGAGGACTCTGGGAGGAGTTCGGAGAAAGGGACAGGAAGGATGCAGTTCCTGGTTTGGAGGAGATGGGGCAGAGAGGCAAAGAGGAGCCCTTCCAGTAGAGGGAACACTCAGCAAGTTTAAATGTAAGTTGAAATAATAGACCAAGTACTATTGTTATTATCAATTGCCAGGAGTACTTGGCCTGTCTTATAGGGGCACTGTTGCTAATGTCTTTTCTGAAAACTCTATGCTCCCTTGTCATCTGGACAACTCTTTTTTGCAGTCCCCCCCCCAGATTTATTTCTATGGGGTGGGGGGAGAGAAAGAGAGGAATGAGTGGACAGAACACTACCCAGTTCTGACATATGACAGATCAAGAGATTCAACCTGGAGCCTCTGAGGCCTCAATCACAGCAAGTCCTATGCATTAAAGCTGAACTGTCTCTCTAGCCTTGTGGTTTCTATATACAAGTTAAAAAGTGGAATCTTTATTCAATCAGACTGCTATTAAAAATACCATATGCAGGGTAATTTAGACGGCAAGCATTTATTCTGGGTTTTGGAGGCTGGGAAGTCTGGGATCAAGGTGCTGCCAGAAGACTGTCTTCTTGCTTCTTGCTCCATTCTCCCATGGTGGAAGGGACGCTCATCCCATTCATAAAAATTCCATCCTCAGAATCACCTCCCAAAGTAATCACCAAGGGTGGTCTACTGTCACACTGGAGGTTAAAATTCAATGTGGCTTTTGAGGGTGCAAACTTTCAGAGCATAAGAAATGGAGTTCTGAAACCTCACTTTTAGGCTTGTGTTTAGTCTCCCTTCATACCATCTCTAAGTGACCGTAATGAACTCACTGCCTCCAGTTGCTATCTCTATTCAGATCCTGAGCTTCCTGTGAGCACCAAGTCACTGGTGCCTGAATGCTCAACTTCTACTGACAGACATGTGACTAGCCCACAGCTCTTCCTCAATGCTCTCGTACAAGCCAGCTCTTCCTCATGCTCTCGTACATCACATTTCTGCCCTTAGCTTTAAGCAGTAAGCTTCCACAAAAGCTAAACAGTAATTTCAAGCTACATCCTATAAATACATGAGCCTGCAGTTTTATGGGAATGCAGGATTCACTTTTTCCTTCTACTAGATTCCTCCCTGGGGCTTGGCAAGAGGAAATTGATTCACTCTTAGTGAGAACAAGGAGAGCGTTTTGGGACTCGCAGGGTGTGCTGATCAACATCCTCTCTGACTATTGACTTCAAGAGCTGACTCCCCGCAGCCTCACTGCACCAGCCCCTGGCGTTAGTAACAAATGAAACTCAGAAGCAAATGACTGACTTTCTTTACAATGTTGCTTCTATAGGTGATCTTCCACCTGACAAAGAGATCACTATTGTTCTATAACACCATGAGTGACAGCGGCCTTTTGGAGGATTAAACTGTTATCGATCGTTCATTTTTAAAGAACACTTTAGATTTGTCACATAGGATAGCAAATTTACAACACCCGAGAAGCCAAATAAAAGATTAGTGGGATGAGATGAAAACGACCACCAATTAATTTAATCTAGAGTAAAAACTGCAAAATGGTTGCGAATACTTATCATAATTACAATGACATTAAGGCGCCTTTTTGGGTTGTTTTTGTTTCTTTGTAAATGGGATTTAAGTAACATACCCTACGAAGATGATAAATCTAACTGCATGACGACCAGGTGCAAGAATTCTATTTGTGTGGCATGAACAGGGCTGCTAATCCCTCACTCGTTCTTTTCTGTTTGGCAGTTAAACATTTCCTGGTGTGCCCTGTAATAACAGGCAGCTGTCCTGTCAGCCCTACTGAAAAATGAGATAATAAGGCAGGCAAATGATGTCCTTTATGTCCCGAATCTACCACTTCCTGCAGTTTTCTTCTCAAATGCTTGAAGTAACAAGGATCTGTGTAATTTTCACTGTTTCTTCTTCTAAAAAAAAAAAAAAATGTTAGTCCAAATTCTTGGTGAATGTCATTTCCCTTTGGGACATTTGGTGGAAAAGGAGGCAGCCTGCTTCATTGCACGAGGACAGAAGCCTTCCAAGAAGCCTCTGAATGGGGTCTGTGAAAGGAACTCGCTTGCACCCCCATCCCAATCAAAAGCCACTGAGGTGATCAGAGCTGTAATAAGGGCCTGGAGGAACAGGGGCTGGCTCCCCTCAAAACCTTTCTGATGTGTCACTGGGTCATGGGGCCTTTCAGAAGTTTCAGCAAGAGCAGCAGTATCTGGCTACTCTGCAAGAAGGCTGGCAGGTGGTCTCCTGGTTGAAAAACTTGCAACTGGGTGGTAGGGGGCAGCTGCATATGTGAGCTTTGAGGGGTCATCTATGTCTCTTCCACATAAAAAAAAAATTAAGATTGAATGGCAGAGTCGGATTGTGAACCCAGACACTGTCTTGGCCAGTCTGATATTGAAGACTTTTCCTCTGAGAAAGACACCTTCTTTGGCCTTCTTCATAATCCATACTGCTCCAGAATCAACAACATATCAAATACTCCTGACTTAAATCTCAGTTAAAATGTAGAAGATTCAAGTACGAAGAATATGTATTTTGCAGGAGCTGGGTGGTAGTGCAGTGGGTTAAGCGCATATGCAAAGCACAAGGATTGGCATGAGGATCTTGGTTCGAGCCCCTGACTCCCCACTTGTAGGGGAGTCGCTTCACAGGCGGTGAAGCAGGTCTGCAGGTGTCTATCTTTCCCTCCCCCTCTGTCTTCCCCTCCTCTCTCCATTTCTCTTTGTCCTATCCAACAACAACATCAATAACAACAACAATAATAACTACAACAACAATAAAAAGGCAACAAGGGCAACAAAAGGGAAAATAAATAAATAATTAAAAAAAAAAGAATATGTATTTTGCAATATGGGTTTTTCAATAACTCACCCAGTTATTCATTCATTCATTCATTCAGGCACTCACTAGGCAAGAAATAGAGAAACCAATAGGTCTATATTTTGCTGCCTGTGGTGGTGTTTCAGGAAGTAGAAATAACCAGAGAAACACATTCCAAGCATTCTGGAAATAAGAGTGGTGCCACTGCCCAGTCCTGAAAGGCCTAATGGTATGATTAATTTTATAAATTCCACTTAAACAGCCCAAGAGAAAAATACTTGTTTCTTTTTGTCAGTTGATTCAACTACTTTCCCTCTAGAAGTAGGATTTCAGTTTTGTGACAAAGCTAGTGTCTCTTTTCTTACTCTTTATTGGGATTAATCTTAAAGCAACTGTAGGAAAGAGGTATCCTAGGGGATGGGAATGCTGTGCCCACTGTTTGCTTGTAAATGGGGGAAGGGGGTCATCTGGACTCGAACCCAGGTCACCTGATGGCTACTGAGTTCAATTTTGTCTTGCCCCAGGCAGGGCTCAAGCTGGACGAGGGTTTATAGCTGCTCTATAAGAGAGGTGCCCTTTGAGGGGAAAAGCCCAATGGAGGGCTGAAGGAAGAAGTCACTACGCAGACCTTGCTTTTTTGCTTCCCTATGTTGGAAATTTCATGGTCAAGGTCTAAGCAATATCCATAGCTTATGGTAGTTTGTTAATACTGCTGACCTTCTGTTCCTGCTAGAATAAAGCACTCTTTCATTCCCTCAGAAGTTCCTATTTGTCATTGCTTTGGAAAGAATTATATATATAAACATTATATATATGCATTATATGTGTATATACATTTGTATAATGTATATATGTATATATATAATGTTTATTGAACACTCACTATGCACTCAAGCCCTCGCTCAACTTTTCAACAGGTAGTCAACTCACTAACTCCTCCTAACAGCCCAATAAAGTATTTCTGCTCTTATCCTCACTATATAGATGTGCAAACTGAAGCTCAGAGAAGTTAAATGACTTGTCTAAAGTATGCTTTGGTAAGTGAAAGAAATTACAGTTCAAATCCAGAAAGTCAGACTTCAAACTTTATCCCTATAATTTTTCTCGAAGTAGATGATGGATTCATCCCACGTTTTCTAGAAATGAGCTGTCTAGTAAAAGTCATGCATCACTTAATTTTGAACAAGACAGATTGTGATGACAGTGGTCCCAATATACCATGCAGTCTGCATATGCAGTAGGTTACACCATCTAGGTTTGTGTAATTAAATTCTATGACATTTTCACAACTATGAAATCACCCAATGCAAGGACATACCCCTGTTATTGAGTGATAGATATCCTAACTATGTATAGCTATTTAAATGAGCATATAAGTTAAGTAAAATTAAGTAAATTAAATATTCATTTTTTCCTAGTAGCTCTAGTCCCAGTTCAAGTGACGAGTAGCTGCTAGTGGTTACCATACTGTGTAGACAAATGTAAAACATTTCTGTTATATATAGTGTGAGTGAATATTATTGCTTAGGGGATCCCTGCATACCTATAATTTTGTTCTGTTTAACAAACAAAAACAAAGAGAAATAAAAGCAACCTATAAATTTATAGTAAATGAAAAATATCTGTTGATGATTTTACATGTGTTTTTTTAAGACTAAAAAAGCTCTTTTTAGAAGGATGTTTCTAATGTAGTCACAGAAAATAAAATAATACACCACCAAATTATGTAGAGTGCATTTGTGTTAAAAATACAACTTCTCTCTGTCCCATCCAACAACAAAAGCAGCAACAACAATAATAACAGCAGCAACTACAACAATGGAAAAAAGATGGCCTCCAGGAGCAGTGGATTGGTAGTGCAGGCACCAGGATCCATCGATAATCCTGGAGCCAAAAAAAAGAAAAAAAAAGTACAACACAACACATGTAGGACTAGGGAAATAACATAATGGTTATACAAAAATATTCTCATGCCTGAGGCGCTGATGTCTCAAGTTCAATACCCAGAAGTACCAAAATCCATAGTCGAGCAGTGTTTTGGTAAAAATAAAACAAAAGAACACACATGCACATGTAAGCATCCATACTTGTACATATATACATACAGAGCAGCATCTGGAAAGACACATCACATTGTCAGTCAGGGCTATTCTTCCTAAAAAGTAGTTGGCTCTGCCCACTGAACCACTTCTCTCTCTTTATCTGAGCCACTTCTCTAACACACACACACACACACACACACACACACACACACACACACATTGACATTTGAGTCACATTTAGGATTTGCTTCGAAAACTAAAAAATTCTAAAAAATAAAAATGTATTGACTTTAAAAAAAAATACAGGAAATAGGGACCAGGTGGTGGTACACCTGGTTGAGCACACGTTACAGTGTACAAAGACCCAGGTTCAAGCCCCCGGTCCCCACCTGCAGGGGGAAAGCTTTGCGAGTGATGAAGCAGTGTCTCTCTCTCTCTCTGTCTCCCTCTCTTTTGCCTCCTTCCCTCTCAATTTATGGCTGTCTTTATCCAATAAAAATAAAAGATAAATAAAAATTATAAATAAATAAATATATATACATATATATGAAAGATGTTCTCTTAAAAATGGATAGAGCAGCGGCACACTTGGTTAAGAGTACACAGTACTAAGCACAAGGATCCAGGTGTGACCCCCCCTGACTCGCCACCTGCAGCAGGGACACTTCACAAGCCATGAAGCAAGTCTTCAGGTGTCTTTCTTTTTTAAAATGTCTTTATTGGGGAATTAATGTTTTACATTCGACAGTAAATACAATAGTTTGTATATGCATAACATTTCCCAGTTTTCCATATAACAATACAACCCCTACTAGGTCCTCTGTCATCCTTTCTGGACCTGTACTCTCCCACCCACCCACCCCAGAGTCTTTTACTTTGGTGCAATACGCCAGGTGTATATCTTTCTTTCTCCCTCTCTATCTTCCCTTCCTCTCTCAATTTCTCTCTGTCCTATTCAATAACAAAAAGGAAAAAAAAAGGGTGCCAGGAGCAGTGGATTTGTAGTTCAGGCACTGAGCCCCAGCAATAACCCTGGGGGCAAAAAAAGTAAATACATAAAAATAAAAGTAGGGAGTCGGGCTATAGCGCAGCGGGTTAAGCACAGGTGGCGCAAAGCACAAGGACCGGCATAAGGATCCCGGTTTGAACCCCGGCTCCCCACCTGCAGGGGAGTCCCTTCACAGGCGGTGAAGCAGGTCTGCAGGTGTCTATCTTTCTCTCCTCTTCTCTGTCTTCCCCTCCTCTCTCCATTTCTCTCTGTCCTATCCAACAACGACGACAACAATAAAAAAAAAAAAAACAAGGGCAACAAAAGGGAATAAATAAAATAAATATTAAAAAAATAAAAATAAAAGTAAATATTCTTACTTGGTGTTTGAGGAATTTGGAACCTATATTCATAATTTAAAACATGCTCTGCATCAATGCAAAATACTCTGGGGAAGGTGGAGGAGGCAGGGTGGAAGAGAATTTGGGGATCTTGGTGCACAAAGAAACTGCACCCACATGTCAATGTATACACTGTAAACCATTAAACAAAACAAGCAAACAAATAATTTTTTAAAATGCTCTCCCATACAAGGACATTTTAAGAGAAAACAAATTATATTTAGGGGGTTCAGAAGAAGTCTTCCTAAGATGGCAAGTGGGTTATTTTTTAACTCAAGGCAATTCGACTCTGCAGACTCAAGAGAAACTTTTCCCTCTGCCTTAACTACCTGGAAGAATTAGCTGGGGAGGGCTACACATAGAAAGAGTTCATTCAAGAATTACATTTTGATTCATCATACATTAGATGTGACAGGGTAAACATCTAATTACTAAACATTTCTTTTTTTTAATTTGTTTTAAGTTTTATATTTATTCCCTTTTGTTGTCCTTGTTTTATTGTTGTAGTTATTATTGTTGTCTATCTTTGTTGTTGGATAGGACAGAGAGAAATGGAGAGAGGAGGGGAAGACTGAGAGGGGGAGAGAAAGACACCTGCAGACCTGCTTCACCGCCTGTGAAGCGACTCCCCTGCAGGTGGGGAGCCGGGGCCAGGACCCTTCCGCATGTCCTTGCGCTTTGCGCCACCTGCACTTAACCCGCTGGCTACCGCCCGATTCCCTAAACATTTCTTCTTATGATACTATGGATCGTCCCCCTCCCCTTTAACAGCCCTGACCTCCATCCTGTTAACCAGCCCAGGACGGAAGTCAGGCCTCATTTTACCTTTCTGTCTTTGAAGCTCTTATCTGTGTGGACTCCCTTGTCCTGGGAAGTACACAGGGTGAAGAGTTGGAGGATGATGGGCAAGATGGGGAGCAGTCAATGCAGAAGTAAGTGTGGGGAGTAGGTCCTGAGCTTCAGTTCCGGAGACAGTGGGGCTGGGTCATAATCCCATAACCTCACTCCCTCCATGAGGGGGCAGTGTTGGAGGCCACCTTAGCTGCTCAGTAGAGCACCTGGCCTCCCCTCGCTGCGACTTACCCCTCAGGCTTTTCTCTTTTCCAAAGGAAAGAAGCCCTAACCCTAGTGCGCAACACACACACACACACACACACACACACACACACACACACACACATTGTTAAACAGCTTAACAATAAACCACAACTCTCGGACCAACTACACACACACATTGTGATGCTAAAAAAATTTTGCAAAAGAAAATAAAAGACCTTTTGAAAGAAAAGAAGAAAGAGAGAGAGACAGAAAGAAAGAAGGGAAGCAGAGAATCTACACCGTTATAAATTCCCTTGAATCCACACCTGTTGGCTTTGGCACTCAGCACATGTCTGGCGACTCTCCTGCCTGCCCAGTGCCATTATGGATGTGCTAGCTCACCCATGGCTCCGCAGCTGGTCTCTTTTTGTCTCACTGTAACAGGCCAAATGAGGATTCTCAGGCAGGCTTCCTAGAGGACAGGTTTAAAAAGCAGGGCATCCATGAAGGCACCCAGCAGCTCAGAAAGTTTGGGCCTGGCTGTGGGCTGGGAAAAGGCCTGCTGAAGATGGCTGGCTTGGCTGATCAGTCCAGATGGCTCCCTGGTAGCAAGACAGCTCCCCATACTCCCTCCCCTTCTTCCCCCCAGTGTGGGCTGTCTGCCCAAATGGGTGACTGGGGAGAAGACCAGAGTGCTGGTCACTTGCATGTCCTTTCAACATGCGGCTCATTTGTGGTTTACAGCATCTGTCAAGGGAGTGAAAGGTCTGAGGTTCAAACTTTCAGTGTCTCGAGGGGAAAAGAACAAAACTCTTATGAAGAAAACATTTTTAGCAGATCATCTCAAAGGATGCATTTGAAAGGCCCTAACTCTCGACCCTATGTGAGGAAGTGTGTCACTAAGTAGAAAACCGGAAGGGGGTTTGACCTTGGTCCCCAGCTACAAATTCCTCACTGGCTCAGCTGCACATTCTGCTGTGCTAGGAGCTGCCAAAGCAGCTGGTAAGGGCCCTCAGGGAGCCAGGCTGAGGGAGCCTTGTGACCCAGTGGAAGCTTCATGAGAAGCCTTTCAGTTTTTTTCTTTGAGAGATGTTTGTCTAGGTTGTGGAGTTGAGAATATGTGGCATTTAAGAGCCTGGAGAGCAGTAAATGAAGAGGAAGGCCACCTTGTTATTATAAAAATTTAAATTCAAAGAAAGGAAATTTACCACAATTCAACTAGAGGAAGAAAGAAGCTTCTTGGTAACTTGAATGACTTTTCTTCTAGGAACACAAAACTTTTAGCTAACATGAATGTGTTGAATCTTTACAACCTCTCTAAACAATTTTGGTAAGTGAATTTACCTGGTATCACTACTTAAAAGTAAGCAAAAGACTCTTGCCTGAGGCTGTGTGCACTAGGATTAGCACCCTTTCCCTGGCCCTAGCTTGTGTGGTGGTCTCCTGGTAGCATCTGAATTTATTCTTGCCAGAATAACTTGACAGTTATCAACCTCAGATTCTAGTCAAGATTACTCTGGAAGGAAGGGTCAGAAGCCATCCAGACTAAATACCAAATAAAGACTGTTCTATGTTGGTGACTAAATCAAAACCTCTACAACCTGTTAGGGTAGAGCTAGGCCTCCCTCTGTAACCTCTGCCCATATATCCCTGCCCTAGACTCAGCTTTAAAGTGTTCCATGGAAACCATACATAAACACTTTATGGAAATTATTCATCATTTAGAAACCTATTTTGAGAGTTTTATATGAGAAAACTAGTATGTGTGGGGGAGAGTAGGGGGTGAGGGTGGGGGAATCCTCCAGAGCTGCTGAACAGGAAAAGAAAAAAAAATTAAAACAGGGAGAATCATTACAAAGTTTATTTTACACAGCAGTCAAACTGGAGGCCTTCTATAAGCATGTGTGAGTATGAGCACATGCAAAGAGTTGCAGTAAGTACAGTCCATTCTCATTTTTCATGGTAAAGTCTAGAAAGTCACTGTGAGCGCTGAATTAACAAATTTGAACTAGTGCTCCTGGGAAATACAGGGTTAACTTCCTTTGAAACTTGAGTTACTCTATTTTCATCAGCCAACTAGTACATAACCTTGTGCATGTGCACACGTGTGTGTGTGTGTGTGTGTGTGTGTGTGTGTGTATGTTACAAGTTAAAGACATCTTATTTAATATGTAATGTTTATCCATTCACACTGAACTCAAAGTAAGAGCCTTGTAGATCCTGTCTGAACCAAAGTTGTTAGACACATACATGTATTCCATAAGACACACACAAGTTGTCTTGCACTTAGGAACACTGCACCGTGTTTGGGGGCAGGGGGTGGTGGTCACTAAACATAAATCACCAACAAAAGGACACAACTATGAAGAACTTGGCATTAAACAGCCCGTGAGGGGACAGTGGTTTGCAGAGAGTCACCTAGCTTCCCCTCAGCTGGGCAGTGCAAATCAGCAACTCAAAACTTGCCACTCTGCATATGTCCAAGGAAGACCACAGTGTCCTTACTGAAGATTGATTTTGGGGTGGCAAATGAATTTTAGTGGATGGATGAACTCACAAATATGGGATCCAAGAATAATGAGTATGTCTGGTTCTTGTTCCACATTATTTCCCTAATATCATAAGTTTATCATTGTTCATTCACTCACATATAAAAAAAAACACTGAAGAAAACAAATTGTGTAATTTTAACAGTTTGTATATTATAAATTAATCAGTTTCTTTGTTGGAGAGGACCTATCTGGGATCAGCTTTAGAAAGAACATTATTTGGAGAACTGAAGGGATGGAGAACAGTAAGTGGGGGGCAAGGTGGTGGCACACCTAGTTTAGTGCACATATTACAATACACATGAATCCAGGTTCGAGTCCCCTGTCCTCACCTGCAGGGGGAAAGCTTTGCAACTGGTGAAGCAGTGTTGCAGGTGTCTCTCTGCCTCTCTCCCTTTCACTCCTTCCCTCTCAATTTCTGTCTCTATCCAACAAATAAATAAAGATAATAATATAATAAAAAAAGAATCATAAGAAGAGGTAACAATGATTAAGGTAATTGTATTGTTTACATTTGTCTTCATTCTGCCTGAAAGGTGGTGGGACACTAGAAGGCCATCTTACTATGACCAGGAGAAGGCCATAACAACCTCATCCAATTCTATTTCCATCCTCCCCCTCCAAATTTAACTGCATTTCCATATTTTTCTCTTTAAGCATCCATAACCAACACTTTTGACTTGTCATTGATGCTGGAACCATTTATCCTAAGATAAGGTTTACTTATTATTTATTTATTTATTTTACATTATTTTAATTTTTATTTTTTTATTGGGTAAGACACAGAAATTGAGACAGGAGGGAGAGATAGGGATAGAGAAAGATAGACACCTGCAGACCTGCTTCACTGCTTGTGAAGTGACCACCATGCAGACGGGGAGCCAGAGGCTCAAACTGGGATTCTTACAGCGGTCCTTGCGCTTCATACTATGTGTATGTAACCTGGTACACCAAAGCCAGATCCCTGTTTTCCTATCTTATTTGTTTTTTGTTTGTTTGTTTGTTATTATTGGATACAGACAGAGAAATTGAGAAGTGAGAAAGAGAGACACCTGTAGACCTGTTTTACTCCTCGGGAATCTTCCTCCCTGCAGGTGGGGACCAGGGGCTTGAACCTGGGTCCTTGCACAATGTGATGTGCGCGTTTACTCAGGTGCATCACCACTTGGCCCCTGACAAGGTTTACTTTGTGTCATGACCCTGAAGTCTCCATTCTTTCAAGTTAATGTGATGCAATAAAGGATTCCACGACGTGCAGAAGTACTGAATTAATTGACTCTGAGCAGGCAGGTGGAGGGTGGCCAAGGGCCCTCATTTTCCTCAAAACCTGGACTCTGAATTCTTTGTCCTCCTGATGAGGCATAACCGTCTGCCCATGTTCCTGATGCTTTCTGGGCCACAGCTTATGACTGCTGACTCTGTGCCCTCAGGATAGACTTCCTGGCATCTATCCCTGACCTGTGGCTGACCTTTGCTCCCAGAATTCTCCGTGGTCCTGTTCTGATTTTCCAGTTTCCTGACCTTTTGCTTGGCTTGATCTCTAGCAGCTACAGGCTTTGTCAGCTCCAGCTGGCCTGCTCAGCAGCTTTCAATAGAAGCCAAGTCCTGCTGGCATTAGTCCCTTGCCCCGATACTGTGGCAGTCCTTTGGTTCAAGTCCCTCTCTGGGTGGGAAGTGGGGCTGTCTGGATCCCAAGCCCTCCATAACAGCCCTGCAAAATTTCAAGCCTTTAAAAACTGACTTCCTGAGAACCACTGAGCAAGCTGTCTGCATTGTGGGTGTTGATTTTGTTTGTTTAATTTATTTTGGATAGAGATAATGAGAAACTGAGAGGGAAGGAGGGGATAGAGAGGGAGGGAAAGTGAAAAGGAGGATGAAGAGGAGGAGAGGGAGACTTGCAGCACTGCTTCTCCATTCATGAAGTTTCTCCCATGTAAGCAAGACCAGGAGCTTGAATTGGAGTCCTTGCACAGTGTAACATGTATGCTCTACCTGATGCACCAACTCCCAGCCCCCATTGTGAGTATTTAATATTCTTCTGAGACCATGATAATAATAGAACCTGTATATCCTTATATCAAAGATTTAAAAAAAAATCACATGAAGATGCAGAAGAATAAAGAAACTGACCTGGAGCCACTCATCTATTAAATAATAGGTGTGGCACTAGAACCCAGATCACTAGACCCAAATCTGACATCTGGTCCACTACACAGCATGTACTAAAATAATGTTGATGGTGAAAAAAAAAGAATCCAGGCTGATGTTACATGAATTCATTTTGTTTGAGGATTTTTCTCATTAGGTGTAGTTGCGCTTTGAATTGTATTTTCAAGAGCCTGTTGACTTTGATTTAGCTGTGTGTTGTGGCTTCTCCTATTCAGCTGAACAGGTCACATGAGAAAAGGAAGACTGCACTGCTTGCTGGGATAGCCTGAGGGTGCTTCTAACCGAGCAAGTGCTCTCTGGGTTGGAGAGAACTCAACTGGAGCCAACCTAGGCTGCTGCGTGGGAGAGGGATCAGGAACTGGTGCGGGCTAGCGTCACAGGAGAGAAACTCTGGGACTCTCGGAGGCAGAGGGCAATCCCCAGTGTGTTCAAACAGAAGAGCAGCTGAATATATACTCATCAAGTAGGGTGGAAACAGGATGTAATGTAGAGAGGGTGAAGCGAAAAGAGAGTGGTGGAAATCAGGGTGTGTCTAGGAGAGGGGGTGGAGCAAAAAGGGAGTATGAACCAATGGGGTTTAAACCAATGCCCTGCAGGCAGGGTGGGACCCAGGTAAAACAGTGATTATGTAAATAGACCACATCATAAGTAATACAAGCGAACCTAATGTGATCATCAAAACAGAAGGTCTTATAAGCAGAATTTAGAAGCATACAAACACTGCTTATAATTGTTCGAGTTCAAGTGCAGAGAATATAAACCATTTTAGCTGGTTTAAGCAGAAAGGAGTTCCATAAGGGAACTAGGTTCTTATACAACTTTGCTGGAAGAGCTGTTGCAATAGATCACACACTGTCCTCTGGGAATAGCTTCTGGGAGGAAATAGCAGAACTGGTCCATGGAAGGAATTGGCTCTTTTGCCTCAATTTGGAAATTCAGAAAGTTACTATCCTGATTGGCCACTGAGTCCAGAACTCCCTAATTTGCTGTGATCTGGGGATCAGAAAGGACTCCACAAATGTAGGCAGCTGAGCCTCACATGACCACAGTGATCTGCAAAGCAACTGTGTCCTTCTCTCTGACTAAATCGTATTCACAGTCAAGTCTCTGCAGGATACAGCAGATTGATTAAAGCAAAATCATATTGGGAGTCTTATTTGCAAGGGAGTCTGGGAAATGTGCTCTTCAGCTTTCCAGACTCAAGAAGTTACACCAGAAGGACACTGGAATGGACACTAGGTGAGCAAATATACTGAGTTTCAACCCTGTTTTTACCTCACTTTCCTCATTTACAAAGTAAGAATGCTTTCACTTACTTCATAGAGCTCTTAAAGCCATAGGCTGTTATATGTAAAGTACTATTCCCAGGGTATAGTAAATGATCAGTAGATAGGTGTTACATTGAAATTTTTTAGTTGTGAACTTCTTATAGGTTTCACAGTTTGCTTCTCTGAAAATATTTGTGATTTGATTTTTTTTTCCCTCCAGGCTTACCACTGGAGTTTGGTGCCTACACTATGTATAATCCACTGCTCCTGCAGCCATTTTCCACCATTTTTTTGGATAGGAAAGAGTGAAATTGAGAGAGGAGAAAAAGATAGTGAGGGAAAAAGAAAGATAGATACCTGCAGACCTGCTTCACTGTGAAGCAACCTCCCTGCAGGTAGGGAGTCAGAGGCTTGAAACCAAGATGCTTGCACTTTGTATTATATGTTCCATTGCCCAGCCCTCCAGTTTTATTTTCTTTCTTTAAATTTTTTTAAGTATCTCTATTTATTGGGTAGAGACAGCCATAAATTGAGAGGGAAGAAAGAGATAGAGAGGGAGACACTTTGGTTTTTTTTATTTGTTTATTTATTTATTTGTTATTGGATAGAGACAGAAATTGAGAGAGAAGGGGAAGATAGAAGGGAAGAGAGACAGAGAGACACCTGCAGACCTGCTTCACCACCTGTGAAGTGACTCCCCTGCAGGTGGGGAGCCGGGGGCTTGAACCCAATTCCTAACTGATCCTTGCACTTTGCGCCACGTGCGCTTAACCCACTGTGCTACTGCCCAACTCCCAGGAGACACTGTTTCACCACTTGTAAAGCTTTCCTTCTGCATGTGGGGACTGAAGGCTTGAATGTGGTCCTTGCACATTGTAGCACATGCAATCAACCAGGTGCACCACCACCCAGTCCCCCAGTTTGATTTTCTTCATATGCAATCTAAGCTTTCAGTATCTCTTAGTCTCTTTTTCAGATCTCTTACTTCTTTCTTAGTTTTCTCTAATTTGACCTCAATCTTGCTAATTCTGTTTTCTGCCTCATTTATTCTATTCTCTCTCCCCTCTGTTGTTTTCTGTAGCTCAGCTATTTTGTTACTTTGTTCGGATACTGTACTAGCTTGTTCAGTTAGTTGTGCTCTTAGCTCAGCTATTTCAGCTTTCAGCTCTCTAATTACCTCAAGATAGTGTTTTCTTTCAGAGTCTCATTTGTTGTTTTCCCATTTCTGATGATATTACTTTCAAAAAAGCTTTCCTCACTCCTGTGACTAATGCCTCAATTTATATTTGGATGTTGTCCTCATTCTTATGTTCTTCTACCTTTGGGTGGGGGCTTTTAGCTGGGCTTTTACCCTGGTTCATTTCTCCAATGTTTCTTCTTGGTTTACCATTGTAATTAGTGTGTTGTGAGGTCCCTCTCAGTACTTTAAAATCCACAGATCACTCTTTCCTAGATTGACCTGTGATTAAGTAAGGCACTTAAAGAGTTCACAGTTGTGGAAATTAACAGTTGTTTTCAATGTTATCTCAGTCCCTGAGTTGAAGCCAGTGGCTGTTAAAACCTCTTTTGTTCTTTTTCTTCCCTGTAGGCTATGGGAACCTATAACCATAAGTAGGTTTTTTAACTATAAGTAGGTTTTTAAGCTTAACACTCACTCATTTGCATTTGGTAAGCCTTGGGGGGGGGTCCTCTTCTCCCTTCAGCAGTCTTTTTGTTGGTAAAACAGACTGGAAGTGTCACCTCAACTGGCAAACTGCTAGACTGTAACCAACTGTTACTGTTACTGGTTGAATTTTTAATTTTGTAAAACATTGCAAAAACTATTGTGAATTTCCAATTTTCTAACTTCTCTGCAAATACACAGAGTAGACAAAACACAAACACACCCCAAAAAAGACTTTTCATTATTTCAAAAGATAAACCACTATAGAGGTGTTACCCAAAACATTTGACATAATATAAAAGTAAAATATTAGAGGAACTCTTTTTAAAAAAATTTAGAAATGTTATATTTATTTATTTTGGGATAGAGACAGAGAAATTGAGAGGGCACAGGAGATAGAAAGGGAGAGAGAAAGACACCTGCAGCACTGCTTCACCACATGTGAAACTTCCTCTTCTGCAGGTGGGCACCAGGGACTTGAATCTGGGTCTTTGTGCACTGTAACATGTGTGTGCTACTATGTGTGCCACCCCCTGTCCCTCTGAGGCACTCCTCTTGAGGTAAGGAACAAGATGAGGATGTCTGCTATCACTATTATAATCTAACATTGTTCTGGAAATCCCTGCTCATTCACTGAAATAAGAAGGAGATGAGGAGTAACTGTCAGAAAATAGACCAAGTGATCATTATTTGAAAATTCTATGTTATTTTACAAGATGTATGATATTTTAAGAAAACACAAAAGGTTCCATTGAAAAACTTCAGGATTCAGTATAATTAGAGTCCCGTGTTGTGTCCAGGGAACTAGTACAACTGGTAGAGGACCTACATACATGAGTTTTAGTCCTTCCAACAACAATGACAGCAATAACAATAATAACAATGACGATAAACAACAAGGGCAACAAAAGGGAGAAAATTTAAAAAATAAAGTAAAAAAAACCCCAAAAACTGCTGTAACAACAACAATGATAAACAAGGGCAAGAAAAAGGGAAAAAATAGCTTCCAGGAGCAGTGGATTCATAGTGCAGGCACTGAGCCCCAGCAACAACCCTGGAGGCAAAAAAAAAAAAAAAAAAAGAAAGAAAGAAAGGAAGAAAGGACAAAGGCAGAAACATCAAAAATAAATAAATAAATAAATAAATAAATAAATAAATATAAAAACAAAACAAAAAGAAATTGCTGTAGAGTAATAAGCAAAGAAGGAAAAGACTAGGAGCCATGCTGCATGACTCATGAGTCCTTAACTGTCTGTTCTCCAGCATTCAGCTTTCATGATGCAAAGATTCTGGGAGAAGGAGGGATGAATAGGGAGAAGCAGAAGCAACAGAATAGCAAGCAAGGGATAGAGAGGCCAGAGTGCAAAACAGGAAGTATTTCCTCCAGATTCTTTCCTTAGAAAGTCTTCAGTTCCTATAAGTCCTTGTGAGGTCATGTCCCATGTGCGATATATTTAATTATGAAATAAGTATTTATATATTTAATTCCTTTCTATTATATAATTAAAATTGGATTAACAATTATAATTTTTAAATGAAATCCAATTCTCACCATGAATGTAAATCAAATTAGTTGGAAATATTAAGAAATGGACTAGACCAATGAAAAAGGAAGTAATAATATTTTTTCAAAGGGACATAACAGAGACTTGAAAGAACAAAAAGCACATTTTGTCTTTAGAGGGAAATATTAATAATGTAAAGATGTCAGTTCTTCCAGAAGTAATACATTTGTGTAATGCATCTTCGGTAAGAATTCAGGACAAGAAGCTTAAGGGATTTTGATATGATGATTTTACAATTCACTTGGAAGAGCATTAAATGAAACTTCATAACAATATGGCATTTCACATATAGGTAGGCATAGGTGAAGTTTAAGTTTTAAAATATGGATGAGGAAGTTCTATGTCAAATTCAGGTTGCTAGGTGCCTTTAGGACAGGAGAAAGAAGACAGGGCTGAGGAGATTATATGATACTTTAAATTATTGTAATATTTTATTATTTGTCCTTGGTCATCTAACCAAAAAAACTATGTCCAAATGTCTATTTTTGTTCATATAAGTAGTAGGTGTTATGATACTATCCACTGTGATTTTGTTTTTATCTTTTTAAAGAAAAAAACTAGGGGAAGGGGGGGGGAGAGACTAGACTGTCAGATATTTTGAATTCTCAGTAAGGAAAATAATGTTTTTGCATACAGACCAATGACAATGAAGAGAAACTCATAAGCAAGGTGTGATTTGTGCTTGATGGGTAGATGAATGAAATGAAAGAGAAGTTAGGTGGGAATAGTCTAGATTACTTGTAGTAGAAGGAAGCTTTTGGGAAGCCACTGTGAAGTTTTCATGCCATAATCCATTGGCAGAGTTGCATCTTTCAGGAATAGGCCTGTCATAGTCTCTAGCTGTGTCTAGTTATGGGCTGGAAGCTCCCTGCAGTAAGTGTGACTTCAGAGGGAACTGATTTGACGGAGCAACAATTTGACCTTTCATAAAGTTGTTCTCTGCATTTGGAACTCTGTGAGATCCACACTCATGCCTGCTCAGCCTACCTCTTGTGTTTCACAACTGACTTCTTGCTATAAACTTGGGGAGTATTCTTCCATGATTCTCATGAGCCTTTCTTACCTAGGAGACAGTCCTTCCCAATGCCAGAGGAAAACTGGAATATAAACACCCTGGCTGGACTTACCTCATGATTACCTTATCACTAGTTACCATCTAACCAGAAGAGGGGCCTCCTACATTAGTACCTTTATTAACCCGACCTACATTGGCTGCCTTCTCTTTTGAGTCTCATTTCTTCCTTAATGGGCCATTTGCATTCACCCTGACTCAGGATAAACTCCCCCAGTGGGTTCCTCTGTAGGAATCCACACTGTAATACCAAGGAAATTTTCCAATAAGGCAGTTTGGGAAATATTTACTCCTGCTTTACCTTCACTCTTCAGTGAAGATAGGTATTTTTTACTAAATATCATAGAATACAACCTACCCAGTAGGTGATTTTCTATGCTACCCAATTTCTATTATTTCTTTCTAATTTACCATCCATTTATCAAAAGTGTGCAGAAAAATTCTTATACAGAGACAATGAGATCTCCATCTGTGAAAAGGAGACAAAACTTAAATGGCAATCATTCATTCTAAATAAAGCTTGTTTTAAAATACTAAAACTTTTCACATGAAGTAGTATCAATTAGAAGTCAGCTTCATGCTGGGTGGCGGCACACTTGATAGAGTGCACATGTTACAATGCACAGTTACCTGGGTTCAAGCCCTTGGGCCACACCTGCAGAGGGAAACCTTTCTGAGTGGTGAAGAGTGCTGGAGGTGTCTCTCTTTCTCCCTGACTATCTCCCCCTTCCCTCTCAATTTCTCTATGTCTCTATCCAAAAAAATACAAAAATAATTAAAAATCAGCTTCAGATTTATGTAGCTGAAAGGGAAGGGTCACTGGTAATCTGCATGCACCTTAGTTTAATATGTGATTATGATTTATATAGATACCCCAGTCATTCATTGAAATAAGCTCAAGATACATATTGCATGCTGTTATGTAGTCCTGGGCTGACTGGCCCCTAGAAGAGTGGACCATGGCAGTGTCCTCTGATATAATGCTTGTCCTCATGAGCAGAGCACAACTACCTAGATGTCTGAGCCCACATTGAAAATAAAAAAAATGCCATGGGATATTCTTCCAGAATGCAATGGGCTCTTTTAAACCACTGAACTCTTAACAGAAATCCTTATTTTGATCTTTCATTAGTAGTTGTTAAGACTGATTACCAGGGAGTCAATTTCTGCCTTTTGAACACACATTAAGATTATAATTCCTGGGAGTTGGGTGGAAGCACAGTGGGATAAGTGCACATGGTACAAAGCGCAAGGACTGGTGTAAGGATCCTGATTCTAGGCCCGGGTTCCCCACCTGCATGGGAATCGCTTCACAAGTGGTGAAGCAGGTCTGCAGGTGTCTGTCCTTCCCTCCCCCTCTGTCTTCCCCTCCTCTCTCCATTTCTCTCTGTCCTATCCTCAACAAAGACAACAATAATAACTACAACAATAAGACAAGGGCAACAAAAAGGGAATAAATAAATAAATATTAAAAAATATTATAATTCCTGTTCACTATTACCCCTTGCAGTTGGCTGGGAGCCACGTGGAGTTTTTAATTGTTCATTTGAGATCCTCCAGGATCCTGTCATCATTCTAGATAGTAGGTATCTCATCATCCTGGCTTCCTAGATAACTCATAGATTTTTTTAGCCCAGGGGCGGGTGGCAGTGCAGCGGGTTAAACGCACGTGGCACAAAGCACAAGGATCAGAGTAAGGATCCCAGTTCGAGCCCCTGGCTCCCCACCTGCAGGGGAGTCGCTTCACAAACGGTGAAGCAGGTCTGCAGGTGTCTTATCTTTCTCTCTGCCTCTCTGTCTCCCCTCTTCTCTCCATTTCTCTCTGTCCTATCCAACAACGGTGACATCAGTACAACAGCAATAATAACTACAACAATAAAACAAGGGCAACAAAAGGGAAAATAAATAAAAGTTAAAAAAAAAAAAGAAAAAAAGATTTGTTTTTTAGCCCTGTATTGGACGCAAAACACATGGAAGAAACAGTCATATCTTTTAAAAATTTTTTTAAATTTTATTATTATTATTATCATTATCATTATTATTTATTGTCTTTATTAGATAGAGACAGCCAGAAATCGAGGGGGGAAGGGGGAGATAGAGAGGAAAAGAGACACCTACAGCCCTGCTTTACCACTTGCAAAGCTTTCCCCTTGCAGGTGGGGATCAGGAGCTGGAACCTGGCTCCTTGTGCATTATAACGTGTACTCAACCAGGTGCACCACCACCTGGCTCCCCAGGCATATATATTTTTTCCCTTAGTTAGAGAGAGAGAGAGAGTGAAAGAGACAACTCTGTAAAGTTTCCTTCATTGCAGTGGGAGCCAGGCTTGAACCTGTGTTGTGCACATGGCAAAGCAATGCACTAAGTGAGCTATCTTACCAGTCCCATCCATGTCATTGAAAACCATTGAAAACTGGAATCTAGTTTGTTGTTGCAGAGTGACACGGTTGATCCTGACTGGCATAGTCTTTGGAGAGAGTGGCTGAGGAGATGGCTTTCATGAAAACCTCTGAGCCCCTACGGTGAAGACCTTTGTGTTTGCATATAAATTCCCTATCCTGCCCCCATTCTGTATCATTTCCTGGTAATACTTACAGATAGTCAACCTCACCCCTGTTTTTATAAGGGTCAATTCAAAGGCAGGATATTACAAACTAAGCTCCAAGACACATCAATTTTTAATGAACAACTTCCATGAAAAATTTAAGATTGTTCTAGAAAATTCCCCCTTGCCTAAACCAGATGACATTTACTCACGTGTCTACTGCATGAGTTATCAGGGGGAAAAATTGAATCATGAAACATTGCTGAAGAGTTATTAAGTAGTATCTAGTCCCTAATGGCAAATTCATTTTCGTTTAATAACAACTTATTGTGAAGCATAATGAAAAATAGAGTGGCATGCAAAATAAGCTGGCCTCTCTTTTCATTGACATTGTGCCAGTGTCTTGGGTGCAGCTTTACAATGCTATCCATCTTCATAAAGCACCCCTTGGAAGACATTATTAAACAGCAGGAAGAAATGGCGGATGACAGCTTCATTAGTCATGACGAGGTAATCCTGGCCAACATCTTCTGGGAATTATTAACACATTCCTAAACACCCCTTGGATGATGGCATTCAAAAAAAAAAGAGAGAGAGAGATCAGTTGTAAGATCTTGGCTGTTCTCCAAATCTCACTACAAGTTGTTTTTTTTTTTTTTTTTAGGTCACAGTTTCTCACTCTTCACACAGCTATCTGGAATATTTCCGGGGAATATGTCCAATGTGGACAAGACTTCAAAACTCTTGTCTGTTGCTGAATATTAATAGAGAAAAAAATAGAACCCCACCATTGTGTCCTGGATCCCTGCTTCCCCAGAACCCTGCCCCACTAGGGAAAGAGAGAGACAGGCTGGGAGTATGCATCGACCTGACAATGCCTATGTTCAGCGGGGAAGCAATTACAGAAGCCAGACCTTCCACCTTCTGCACCCTATAATGACTCTGGGTCCATACTCCCAGAGAGTTAAAGAATAGGAAAGCTATCAGGGGAGGGGATGGGATACAGAATTCTGGTGGTGGGAATTGTATGGAGTTGTACACCTCTTATACTATGGTTTTGTCAGTGTTTCTTTTCTTAGAAATAAAAATTAAAAAAATAGAAGTACTGTTCACCCGGTAGACAAATTTTGGATGTATCACGTCAATAGATAGATTAGCCTTCACATTTATTCTTGTCTCTGACTGTAAAATGGAATATCTTAGAGGAAGATCTTTGGGAGTTCAATCAGTACATGGACAACACCAGCATCAAACAGGTTCCTGTGTATCCTAGTAACCAAGATGTCTGCTGCTGGTTAGGATTGCCAATGTTCCCATGATGTTTGCAGCTTTTGGTGAGGCATCTGGGTGGAGTTTTGAGGAGGAACCGTCAGGGAAATAGTTGATTCTGCAAGTAGAGCTTGGACTGTGGAGGTAAAACTATCTTAAGGAAGTTTGTTGGGTGCTTTATGGTGTAGCACAAAAGCTTAAGAATTGGAGAGGCAGAACCAGGAGGTGGCTCAGCTATAAATTGCACAAGACCTTGGGTTTCATCCTGGCACCACATAGCAAACAAAAATGAGTTGGAGGCTTGAACTCATAGCTTTGCTCAGTCACTTACTAACTGTGGTACCTCAGACAATTTAATTAACCCCCCATGGCTTTGGTTTCCTCATCTGCAAAATAGGAGTAATGGTTACCTCGGAGTTTTATGAGAATTAATGAATGTAATTAGGTAAAACACTTGGCACAATGCTGCAAACAAACATCTCTTCCATTTTATGTATATTTATGTAAACAATGCCCTACTTATATACAAACAGAATTAATCAGGATTTACAGAAAAAAAAGCAGTGTGAATTATTCATATTATTTTACTCAAGATACCCAACTAAATTATAAACTACTGTTTTCACTTACTTTTATGATGATTCTTTTTGTTTTATGAGAAGCCAGAGCACTGCTCAGCTCTGAAATACACAACAGTGTTGGAAATTAAAGCTTGGCATTCAAGCATCAAAGTTCTGTGTTCTAAAGTGCTGAGCACTTCCCTTAGTAATCCCATTTACTTGCAAAAGAAGAACAGTGATGGCCAAAAAATAATGGATAGTACTTACAGGTTACAAGATCATTTTAAGATCCTCTATTCAGGGGGTGGGGGTGGGGTGGGTTCAGGCACAGCTTGTTGAGCTCACACATTACCATGTATAAGGACCCTACCAGCAGGGAGAGGTGTCGTGAGTGGTGAAGCAGTACTACAGTTCTCTCTGTCTCTCTCTCTGGTTTCCTTTTACCTCTTAATTTCTCTGTCCTGTCAAATAAATAAATAAAAATATTTTAAGAATATTCTCTATCAACTCTCTTATTGTTCCCATTTTCCAGATGAGGACAATGAGACAGAGAGTAGTAAGTTGCCCATGGTGACACAAGCAGTGAACCTTGAAATTGGAGTGGTAAACCAGACTGTCTGCAGACTCTGTGATCTTAACTCTCCACTTCTCTGTCCATGAATCCTTGTGAATTGGATAGAATCCATTCGAGAACTCTTAGTTAAACTGCAAGCTTTCTAAGGGCATTGAGGCATTTTTACCCATGGCTATCCAAGAATGGTTTTCTCTCTCTCCACATTCGAGTCCTGGACTTTTCAGGATGTTTCCTGGATTCCATCTTCTCTCTCAAGAGTCTTAACCTTAGCCTTTCTATCACTGGCTCAGAATATGCACACAAACACACATATCCTCCAGTGACTCCCAAGGAGATGAGAGAGTACTCTGGTAGCTGAAGAGGATGTGAGAGAGAGAACTGCAAGTAAAAAAAAAAAAAAAAAAAAAAAAACAGGTACAAAAATAGAAGATAAGAACTCTTGTGTAATTCTCACCTTAAGGTAGAGTTTATTTTGAGATACTATGCATCATAAAAATCTCACTATTGTCTTCTGAATTGCCCTGCCTTTGTCTTTTGTGAAATATAGCAATCTATTTTCCACTCTAGTCAGGATGGAAGGATCTTGTTTTTAGTGGTCTTGACAACTGAATTTGTAGCTATGATCATCATGAAATCTTCAAAATAGCTTTTTGTGTTTTCTTTGCAATGAAATTGTGAGCATCACTTTTGTGTATTTGTTTTACAGAATTTGGAAGCAATTTCAATCATTTCTAATCAGTAAAAAATGTTAATAATTTTAATTCCAGTTGGAATGTGGCACCAGTTATGATCACTTTGGTAAATATTTATGAAATACTTGCTTCCTACTTGAAACTGTGCCAAGCCTCAGGACACAAGAAAGAATAAAGATCTTCTCTATGCTGACGGTGGTGGTGGTGGTGGTGGTGGTGGTGGTGGTGGTGGTGGTGGTGGTGGTGGTGGTGGTGGTGGTGGTGGTGGTGGTGTGTGTGTGTGTGTGTGTGTGTGTGTGTGTGTGTGTGTGTGTGTGTGTGTGTTTAGATTTGAGGATGGAGTGTTGATTTCCCAGGAGAGTCCCTTAGGAGTCTGCCTGCATGGGCTCCACTCCAGGACCACTGATCCAGTGGTGTTCTGACAGAGCCCTACCTTTCAATACAGCATTTTTACTCTTCTCCACACCACATAACCCAGCCTTAGAGAGAGTTATCCAGAACTATGTGGACTACTGGGCCAGTGCAGTCACCTCTAGCTAGATTAGTTCCTCTAGGCCCAGGCTAGCCAGGCTAACAAGGTGGTGTGGATAGGCTTAGTCAAGAGACAGGCTGGGTTATGTGGTTATAGCATGTTTGATGAAAAGCTGAAGATTTCTCTTAAAAATTCTGGGGGCCCAGGATGAACTTTGGGGTCACTGGGAATCATTGTAGTGTCAGGCTTTTTAAATAACAGAAGAATTTGTGGCCTGGTAAGTTGACACAGTAGTAGAGCAGAAGGATTTGCAAGTGTGGGGTTTAAAATTTGTTCTCCCCATACTGTATCTGTCAGAGTGTGCTCTGGTTGTCTTTCTCATAAATAAACAAATCTTAGATAAATAAACAATAATTTGACTAGGAATGAATTCCCAACCCCCCCTTTTGATCTATCTTGCATCCTGATTTGCATGAGGATAAGAGAAGCCTTGCTTTAAGTTAAATGTTATGTCATTGGAAATGCCAAATATAATAAATTCATAAATGACCCAGGTAATACAGAACACGTTCTTGTGCTTCTAGATAAGTGAAAAATTAGTCCTCAAATTCCAGCTGCTCCCTTTCCATGGCTTCAGATTTCTAGAAATTATTTTTCTCCCTCAAATTAAACAAAAACATTGATTCAAATGACTAGGTCTTCATTTCCAAGTATTGGGTTGTCAAAAAAAAGTCATTACACATTTTGGGGGGGCATAGAAAAATGTCATGGCTTTTCCAACCACCCAATAATTTGGCCAATGTCAACACATTGAGTTTTACTTTAGACAATTTTAGTCAGGCCAATATGGAAAACAAAAGTAAGCCTCTCTCTCTCTGTGTGTGTGTGTGTGTGTTAGGAATTGAGCCTATTTTTATAGAGTAGTGAGTAATTTATCAAGAATCTGGTTAATACCTTTATCTTGTATTTGAGTTGACTATTTCAACAAACATTTTGAGCACTGGTTGTGAGCACTTCACTTATTCCAACATCACAAATATTGTTTTCTACGTACATGCAATTTCTTCCAAGGAGGGTAGATATTATATCTTCTTATCTTATTTTACTCTTTGAAAAAGAAGAGTAAAATAAAGGTGTGGGTGGATAGAGGAAGAAGGTGGGCTTAGGAAAAAATAAACCTAGTTCTCCAGGTGAAAGTAATGTAATTCTAGGTGGATAAAAATAAAAAACAGTGAAACTTGCTAGACAGTTGGTCATAGACTTAAATATATATAATAATTAAACAGGACTATGTGAACATCACAAATCAAAGGAGGTATTATTCAATACATGGCTTTGTATAGAAAATAAAAATTAAAGGCAAAGCATTTTAAATTCTTGCTCTGAAGCATATCCTGAATGAATTTAACTGGGTGCATGTTAATTGCTTTTTAACCTTCTGCTTTTCCATGTGTCAATGTTCAGAACCCCCTGTATAAAAGCTAGTTACTTGGTTGTGTGGCTGCATTTTTACAAGGGAACAATTGCCAGGATGTCTTGACTCTGGGTTCCAAGTCATTTGAGTTGTAGAATTGGTATGATATTTGGGTAAAAGATAAATTGCAAATGTAGTAAATTATCAAATTATGGGGAACCAAAAGAGGGTAATTCCATTTATAATCTAGATGAAAAGGGAGGAAGTTTAGGAACCCTAGGCTACTCCATTATTCTCCTAAAAAGAGTCCCTGGCAGACAGTAAATGTGGAACAAAGTTGTTGAACTAAAAGACATTGGAGTCTGGGTACTTTCCTGAACAGACCTCAGTGCTAATGGTAGTGGCTATTACTGCTCCAGCTTGAACCTCTTTCAAGTATAAAGAATCCTTACAGGCAAGGTTTCCTTGGGCGCATTTCTCTGATATTTCAGAGTAGAACCAAGAGGATCAAGAGGAGCAAAACTGATGATTAAATGCAGTGAGTTTAATCATCCAAGATCAACTCCTGAGCTTCCAAATGGCTGTTTGGCTGCTGCCTCTGGCAAGAAGCATTTCCTTCCCTTGATTCTATGTTATAATGTGTTATAATGGCATAGAAGACATCGAAAGAATGGGCAATGGGGATCGGGCATGGACTTTCCTTCCTCACACTGGTTGAACAAGCATTTAACAGGCTTTGCTTCCTGTGTCCACTCAGAAATCTTTGAATCTGGCCAGTTCTCCCCTCCCCTACACTACACCCACCATACTTTGTCTGCAGAATAAACCCTAATGTTCTTGGATTCTTGGTTTCAAATAGTGAACACATGTGTGCCAAATGCCTGCAGCTTTGGTAGATCCTGGCTTGGGAGTGATTACTTGCTGGTTGGAATGAGGAGAGGGGCCCTTAAAAGAAATTCACATTTCATTCTTTAGCAATGTGTAAATGTATTGCCATTGGCTCTTACTAGGCAGCTTTAAGCCAGTGGTGGAAAAAGTGTTTTCATTGGCAAGACAGCACATTTTACATATACATATATGTGTGTCTACTTTTTACAGACTGTGAAACTTGTGGCTTAAGCCTTCCCTGCTCCTCTGAGTCCTACCAATGGTTCACAGCCCGGCTTAGTGTCTGCCTCCTGCATGGAAATTTTTTGTGGTCAGTCTAGCTGATTCTGGAGTTGCAATAATCATCTTCACTAGCTACTGGGAACATATACTGTAAAGGGAAAGAAGCTTAGTCTTTTTTTTTTTTAAACTTTCTTTTTATTTTATTATTGGATAGAGACAGAAATTGAGAGGAGAGGGGGAGATGTAGAGGGAGAGAGACAGAGAGACACCTGCAGCACTGCTTCTTCATTCGTGAGGCTTTCCCCCTGCAGGTGGGAACCAGGGGGTTGAACCTGAGTCCTTGCACATTGTAATGCGTGTACTTTACCAGCTGCACCATCACCTTGGCCCCAAAGAAACTGAGTCTTTTGGACCTGCTAGTTGCTAGGAGTGACTTCTAAGACCCGCCAAATAGCGACTCTCAGGGTTTCAGAGGGTATTTTCATGAATTCATATCTGATAAAATAGCAAAAGTAAGATATTTTAACTGCAATAGCTAGGGGTGTTGTCTTTTCCCATTCGGTCCCTCTCTAAAACACTTTTTCCCTAACGGAGTTGTGTGGTGATAAAAAGGTCATGAGTATATGAGTATTTGGGGAGTGAGAGGATGCAGTAAAGGAGAAATTGACCAACAGATTTACTTGTTTGGGGTTCAGTGGATCCTGTCGGATGTTTTACATGTCCTCCCATATTAGTCAATCTAGAGTAAAAATAGTCTCCAGAAACACCCTGATGCCCTCAGTGCATATCCACTTGTCATCAGGATTCTATTGTAATACAAACAGGTTGCACTATGCCTGATACTGGTAGCAGAGAAGAAGAGTGGAGACGTGCAGAAGCAGAGACTAGTCAGCAGAATCTTCTTTTAACAACCAGATTTATATAGTAAGTAGACTCTTTGGTTTTCACTGATATCCAATCAGGACATCATCAGGAAAACACTCAATAATGCAGTCGATTTAATTATAATGCATGGTGCTACCATCTTTTCCAAATAAGAGTGCAAAATAGAATTAACCTGAGTTCTTGTGTTCATGGAGCACAATACTTAGACAACACTATAAAATGAGAGGCAGTATTTCTTGGCATGCCAAATCTCATTTTTATGCCTCTTAGAGTATTGGATCAGACTTAGTTTATCTGAGACATTTTGCCCTAATGAAACTTGGTAATTCCAGGAAAATTTTAGTATTAAAAATACAAAATCATAGCAAAGTTACCTATTTATTCCTGTGATCAAGCCTCCACACATATTCACTCATAAGTTATCATGGAAATTTTAAGGGTAATTTGATTAAATAATTATGTAGTGCAATCCATATAATGGTATTTTAAAATGCATTTGAATTGTTTTCTCTTCTCTCTAGGAAAATGATATTACTGAACAGTCGTCATGTGAAGATGAACATACAAAGAACACACAACCAAAAGGTAGGGAAAAGAATATGACATTATGCTTCATGGTTTTGTTGTTTGTAATATTTGTCACCTGCTAAAAATTTGTAACGTGTTGTGATTTATTTTTCCAATCTGAATGCTTGTTTACTTTCAAACTCAATTATGTATTCCTGTTTTGAATTTTTTTTCTTGAAGAAACTTCTTCCACTTGGAAGCTTCTTACAACCTGAATCTGCCCTTGACCATAATTGGGCGATTTCTTATATCCTTTCATATTATTTTTATAAAAATCATTAAATTATAAAAAACACAGTTTTTTTTTATGCTTGGGGAAATAACTCTTCCATGGTACTTTGTGCAGAAAGTAAATAATATAATCCCCCAGTACTGCTTGTTCCCTAAGGCAAACCACTGTTAATTTGATGTCCATCCTGTGAGCTTTTTTTCTTGCTATTGAGTGTGGGTTTAGCAAACTGCCTGCATTTTTTTTTTCACATCTACCCTGTGACCTCTGGGAAAATGACTACATGTCTTAGAGCATCATCTAAGAGAACGATAAAGAGAGGTTTTGTTTGTATGCTATCTGTCTCTTTGGGGTGTTGGGACAAGAGCTTAGGGCTTAGAACAGCATTTGACACGCTGTACTCATTATATGTTGGTTTATTTGGAAATGCATGCATGCTATTCGTTTTCAGTTATTTCATGGGCTCTCCCTTCCCTCCAAAACCATAAGCTTCTTAAGCTGGGGTACTAATGAAAACCAGCTTTTTCCGTCACGTCTGTTTCCTGGTGACTTTGTGGACGTGAGCGCCATCTAGCTGCAGAATTTGCAGCCATTGTTCCCCCCCCCACCCCCCCCCTCACGGTTCAACTCCTCTGGCTTCTTCTGGTAGCTGGAAACTACTAAAATCTGCCAGAGAATGGAGGACCGCTGTGTGGGACAGGAGTTGAGGCAGGGCACATTCAGTAGGCACTCTGGAGAAGTTAGAAGTTAGAGAAATCAAGAGGTTCTGAAATTTGAGGAGATATTGTCACACAAAAAGTAGGATCATGTTGAATTTATTTAAAAAAAAACTTGGAGGAAAACAAAATAAGGTCTTCAAGTCCTATTGAAATAGCATTTAAAAGTGTCACTAAAATGCTCTACAGGCAAGTAATAGTACTGGTAGAAAGAGGGAAGTTCTTGCCAAGATAACACATCTCCACAACTATATGCCAGCCGAGTTACAGGAGCTGATAAAAGATTAAAGAATGAAGAGATTTTTTTTATTTTATTTATTTTTTATTTAAGAAAGGATTAATTAACAAAACCATAGGGTAGGAGGGGTACAATTCCATACAATTCCCACCACCTAATCTCCATTGCCCACCCCCTCCCCTGATAGCTTTCCCATTCTCTATCCCTCTGGGAGTATGGACCCAAGGTCATTGTGGGATGCAGAAGGTAGAAGGTCTGGCTTCTGTAATTGCTTCCCTGCTGAACATGGGTGTTGACTGATCGGTCCCAGTCTGCCTCTCTCTTTCCCTAGTAGGGTGTGTCTCTGGGGAAGGAGATTTTTTTTTTTTTAAAGGAAGATTGTTGTTGTATGTCTTATTATCTTAAGAATCTTCATAGAAATCAAATACTGATAGATTAATCAAATCACAGACTTTGGAATGAATAAACTCAGTCCTCTCCTACCATTGAATCTAAAATATAGTGAAGAAAAAAAGAAAGGAAGAAGAGGGGGAAAAAAAAAAAGGGTCAGTTCCAGAAGAGTATAAACTCAATTTTGAAAAAAAAAAAAAAGTCTAAGTGCATAAGACTAGAAATACACTATGGTTATTCAAGGGAACACAATTACAAGGCAAGCTGGTTATGCTGTTGTGGGTTGTGATAAATATGCACTGCTTCTGCAACTAGAAAAATGCCTATTTAAAATTAACTTATTGGATGTTCACTTCAAATGCAACGTAGTATTTTGGATGCTTGTGCCTAAAATAACTTTAAAAAATTACTTGATCTGTGGTCCAGGAGGTGGTTCAGTGGGTAAAACATTAGACTCTCAAGCATGAGATCCTGAGTTTGATCCCCAGTAGCACATGTACCAGGGTAATGTCTGGTTCTTTCTCTCTCTCCTCCTATCTTTCTAATAAATACATAATATTTAAAAAATATTTGATCTAGTTTTAAGATGTAGCCATAACATTTTAAAAACAACTTAACAAACGTAGTTGTATGATAGGCCACCTCTCAATGTAGCAAAAATCTCTACATATATTAAAATCAATCTCGGTACATCAAAACTCTTCAGAAATATCTGTAGATATAAGAAAGGGGAAATATAGCAGATATGCTTACATTTGTCAGTCTGTCCTTTTACCTCTTTGCCCATCTGTTGAAAGTGTCTGGAAGTATAGCTAAATTTTCAGTAATGAGTATAACTTAGGGAAGTAGGAATTCTGGGAACGTATATTGTTTATGTTATACATTCTGATTTGAGTTTTTTTTCTTCACAAATATATCCTACATTTGTAGTTAAAAAAAAAAAAAAAACCTTGTACATAAAAAAAACAAACAAAAAACTCCTGTACCAAGCACAGCCACACTTTCTTGTCAGCCTCTCTTCCTAACAGGATACTGATTTAATTGCATCAAATGTCTTCAGACTTCTGGTCTGGAGTGGATTTTCTTATTTCTAGCCCAGTTTAACTCTGCCTTTGGACCTTCAGTTTTGGATAGACTTGAATTGGAATCAAAGTTTCCTCAGTTACAGTAGCTGTGTGACAAAGGAGATGACAAAAGAAAATCTCCAGCTCTCATGCTAAGGAAAAGCACAGTAATGCTCCTGCCCACCCACAATCCACATACTACAAGTTGTGTGGGACCCTTCCCCTCATTCTCCCTTACCACAGATATCCAGTGAAGTAAGGCACAACTCTCTCTCCCACAATGCCCTCAGGACCTCGAGATCCTGGTTATAGACTGCTCTGAGCTAGGGCAAAATTGGACAATTGCCACAGGGTTACCAAATGGCAAACATTGGAGCTGGGGCTGGAAAGTGCACTGGGCCAGGGGTGTGGGGTGGCTGTGAGAAGGGCCACCTAGTGCAGGAGGAAGTATTGCAGTAAAACCTAGGCAAGCACAGTATGTTCTGTTTTGTACCTCATTTACCTGCTATGCTGAACTGAGCACTTAAACTCATATCAACGCTAGAGGCCTACGATTACTGTATTCTCTTTTCCCAACGATAGATATTCTCTCTGTGTGTGTTTGTAGTGACTTTCTCATTTATTTTTAATGCAAAATTAATGGGATCCTGTGGATGGGTGATATAATTTAGCTGCCTTTTGACCCATTTTTTTTTTTTTTCTATGTGCGTGTGTGGTGTGTGTGAAAGAGGGAGAGAGAGAAAGAGACGGAGAGAGAGAGAGAGGAAATGAGAGACAACAAGACAACAGAGTACCACTCCACCATCCCCAGAGTTCCCTTAGTGCTGTCCCTGGTGCTCCCATGTGGTGCTTGGAATTGAACCCAGGGCATTGGGCATGCTAAGTCATGATCTCCACTGCTGAGTCACCTCCCAGGTCCTACTGTGACTTTCTGCACCTACATTAGGTATCAATGATTTTTCTGTTTTTTTTTTTTTTTTTTTTTAGCTGATTGTTAGTTAATCCATCCAGCTGTTCTTAGCTAAATCTCAAGGGAGTCTCAGAGACTATCTTTGAAATAGTAAACCAATTCCAAGTCACTGCGTAACCTCCAGTTACTTCTGTTTCTAATCTTGGGTCTTGGACAAACTAGGCAACCACCCTAGGACCCTTTCTTTGCTGCTTTCTGAGGCTCATGGTGGGGACAATGACTATGCAGATGGGGAGTCTGTGTAAGTGGCTTAGTGGGAGATGCTTTCAGCAGGGAAAGACAAGGAGGCCTCCTCCAGTGAAGAAGCAGACACTGCTTTCACCCAGTAAATCTGCACTCATGGGAGCTCTGGAGCATGGACTGCACTCCAGAGTCTATCCTGCCTTAAGGCCAGGCTCTGACTTTTAGACCTTGTCTCAGTAGACATTGTCTATGAAGAGGTTAACCATCTCCTGCCTCCTTTGAGGCACCAAAGAAAGGAAGCAGGAGACCCATTAACAACTAACTCCTACCACAGAGGGGAGAAGGCAGGGATAGAGTGGGGGAAGGGAGGTACTTCTGGTCCTGGCAGTAGTGTCACTGCAGTGATAGTGACAAACCCTTGATGAGCACCAGACAACAGCAGATGCTGCTCTAAGTACCAGAAGATACACTAACATTTCATGCTCACCACTGCAAGTGGACATAGTCTATTACTATCCACACTTTTCTAATGAAGAAACGGAGTCACAGGAAGATTAACTAATTTACCCTAGGCCACACAGCATGCATGAAAACTGAACTGGAAGAAATAGTCTCTACAATCTATAACCCAGTAGAAGATTGCATCACTCGATCGCACTCTGTCATTTCACAAACATCTCATAAAAACTGCAGCAAAGGTGGGCGTGAGGAATAACATCATTGCAAGACTGGCCAGCTCCTCATGGGGC
Source organism: Erinaceus europaeus (assembly GCF_950295315.1). NCBI lineage: Eukaryota > Metazoa > Chordata > Mammalia > Eulipotyphla > Erinaceidae > Erinaceus > Erinaceus europaeus. Next base: position 144,551,094 of record NC_080164.1, read on the forward strand.
GCGAGCGCTTCCACACTACGATCATCCTCTCTGGCATTATGCTATTCCACTGCAGAATACTGTGCCCCAATATGGTTCCGTAGCCCCCATGACCACTTGGTCGATTCCAAATTATATTCCTCCATGAGTATAATTTCCGGAACCATCCGTTCCACCCCGGTTCCATGGCTGCCAGTTCTTAGCAACATCACCCCGCCAGATATTCGTCAGGATGCGGCATCATCTAAGCTCATTTCCCACATCTATGCTCCACCAGACCTGCCAATATACGCGGATATCTTCGCCCACCCTGTTCAACGCTTGACATCTCGTCACCCAATCTGGTCCCCTATGCCTACACTGAACTTCTCTGTTCCAGTCTCTTGGAAACAGAGCTGGCAGTCAGCTGAGGTAAAGAACAAACACCTCATCACAGACCCCTGCAAGTGTCAACCCGGCTTTGACCTAGCACGTTATGACTGGGCCCTCCTCAATCGCTATCGAACAGACCATGGCTGGTGCGCCGCTATGTTCCATCGCTGGGGAGCCAGAGACGACCCGAACTGCCCCTGCGGCTACAGACAGACTATGACCCACATAGTCAGCGACTGCCACCTCTCCAGATTCAAAGGAGGTCTCGAAACTTTACATCAGGCTCAACCTGACGCTGTTGATTGGCTACGGAAGAAAGGCAAACGCTAGAAGAAGAAGAGTAACTTTTGTGAGCAGTTTGAAATTGGTGTAATTTATTTGTAGAAGACAGTTGTCCACTTATTCTGCCTTGAAGGAGAGCCTGTCATAGACTGAGAATGCCTCTGCTGCCTTGTGTGCGCAGGCTGATCTGGGGAAGTGCATTCAGAGCCACTGGAGGGGGGGTGGTCAACTAAGACTCCTGTGAGGTGTGGAAATATTCACAGATTCTAGCTTGAAGACAGAAGGGCATTTCTGGCAGAGGGAGTTGTAAAGGCCAGGAGGGATGACAGTGGGGCAGAGTAGGGTGGAAAGTGGTGTTGGGAAGCAGACTGGCAGAGGCCCGAAGTTAGCAGTGGCCTTCAGAGGAGGGAGTGTGTGTCCTGCCTCTGCTTAGTCCTCAGCGTGAATGGACAGAGTCGGTGGAGGTGCTAAATTGTGGGGGTTCGGTCCCTAAACATCCTCACTACTCAGGGGCTGGGTGGGGAGCAGTCCTAGGTCAGCCCGTCCTCTACCCAGCCTGGTATCAGTCAACTCTCCAGCTCAGAGGCTGGAAGAGTTCTGCTGAGTAAGGTCCATGGGTGGGCAGGGAGGGGTTAAATTCCAGAGATTGTGTTCTCATCTCTGGGGAACCTTTGAAATGGACTTGATAAGGAGACTGAAGTTTACAACAACAACAACAAAAAAGATTCACTATGGCAGGCTATCTTAGGTGCTTCTCTCTAAAAACCAGGGAACACAATGCATTCCTATCTTTCTACTCATCCTGTGGAAATCTAATAGTGATCCTCTGCAGGTCTAAGACACTCCCATCTTTATCAAAGCAGTTGCTAGATAACCGTGGAGAGGCTGGGGAGTTAGGATGAGGTTCACAGTTCAGTCCCAGCTGACTGTCTGGGATGGGCCTGGTTGAGTTCTTCATCATGCAATCATCATCAAATCTTGTCAGAAGACTAGGGCATCTTCTTTGCGTCATCATAAAATGATCAGCACAGTCTATTCATTTTGTACAGATTTTAAAAATTGTATTTATTACACACAGAGAGGGAGTTTCACATGAGAGAAAGAGAGAGAAAAACCAGACTATGGATTCTAGCAAATATGGGACAGGGCTGGAACCAGGATCCTTTGGCATACAAGTCTGATGCTCAAACCAGCTGACCTATTCCCCCTGGCCACCAATGCATTCAGCTTTTAAAATTACTAAGTACAATGCATTCTTGACTTTCTAAGAAAGCAGGAATTTTTTTCTAGTTCATTGCTATGTCTTCAGTGACTGGTGCACAGCTTCTGGGAGGTAGCTCATGCCTTTATTATAATTTTTATCATTATTATTTGGCTTTCTGACTTATCACTGGGGCTCAGTGCTAGCACTACAGATCCACTGCTCCAGGCAGCCATTTTTTTTTCTGGTTTGTTGTTGTTTGTTTGTTTGTTTATTGGATAGGACAGAGAGAAATTGAGAGAGGAGGGAGAGTTAGAAAGGGAAAGATAAAGAAAGACACCTGCAGACCTACTATGCCACCTGTGAAGCGTACCCTTTGCAGGTGAGGAGCTGGGTTGAACCCAGATCCTTGCGCAGGACCTTGTGCTTCACTCTATGTACACTTAACCAAGTGCACTACCACCCAGGCCCTGCTTATTGTGTCTTTTAAAATGTAAGCTTTTGCTGGGGATATAGTATTATGCAAAACTACTTCCATGCTTGAGGCACCAGAGGTCCTAGGTTCAGTCCCCAACTCCACTCTAAGTCAGAGATAAGTAAGTAAATAAATAAATAAGATGTAAGCTTTTGTTTTTCTTTGTCTCCTGCAAGTGATCATATGTGATCTTCAACTATATCTCAGCATCTCAGGGTTCTACAAGATTAACTAAAAATTTCAGGTTGACCTTAAGCCTAAGCCATTAATAATTGTTCAGGTTCATTGTCTGTCAAGTGCTCAGCTTTGTGCTAAAAACTGTAATAATATCAATAATCATAATCAAAAATAATGTTTAGATACACTACAACCATCTTCATTTAGTTGCCAGTGAGAAAACTGGGACCCACAGAGATGGTATGAGTCATTCAAGGTTCTAAGTGATGACTGCATCTCTAGAGTGGGAAGAAACTGTTTGGACTAGTCCAACACACAGGATCATGAAGGTTCCCAGAGCATGTTTTTGTGTATGGTATCTTGGCCACCCTGAGCAGGTCTTCAGACATGGGATGGACATGGAGGCCACCTCCTCATTCCCTTAGCCATCCGAGTCCAGCTGTAGCTATTGTTCTGACACCGGAAGACAGAGTCCTCTCTGAATTGTTTTTCTAAGATGGCCTATCTAATGGTATCAAGTTTTCTTTTTGGGTGGACATTTAAAAATTTCCTCACAAAAGTGACAGCTCACTTGGGAGGGTGCCTGCCTTGCAATGCACGTGGCCCAGGCCTGAGCCCCCTGTGTATCACATGGACATACAACATATGGCCCAGTGTAAAGTTTTGGTGCTGTGGTTACTCTCTTTCTCTGTCTCCCTCTCTCACCCTGAAAAAGTTGGTGAAAATTACACACACCCAAGAGACTCTGACAGTGTCATAAAAACCACATCAATTAAAATGGAATAAAGAATTTCTCAGTGAGTTTCCCAGAGCAACTGAGTCAAGTAGATGATATGTGACATGAAACTGCTCCCTGCAGTTGTAAGAAAAATAAAGGCCATGACTCTGAAGCACTTGCCCTTGTAGTGGTGTGAGCTTCATGGTCATTGTGTGGTGACCAAACCTTTGTCTAGAGCTGAACAGTGGTGGCACCTTCAGGATACATGAAAGTCTTCTGAGTTTGCAGCCAGTACTTATTTTCCAGCTTCTGGGCGATTATTAAATTATTACTATTACTATTACTATTATGAGAGCACTGTTCAGCTCTTGGCTTATGGTGGTGCTAGGGATTGAACCTGGGCTTTGAAGTTTCAGGCACGAACATCTTTTGCATAACCATTTTACAGTCTCCTCACCTGGGAAACTTTAAAAAAATATTTATTTATTCATAAAGAAGATAGGCAGAGAGAGAGAAAGAACCAGATATCACTCTGGCACATATGCTGCTGGGGATTGAACTCAGGACCTAATGATTGAGAGACCTTCTTTATCCCCTGTGCCACCTTACAGACCACCCTGGGAAACTGTTTAAAGAAGAATTCTTCATCTCCCTGCACAGGCTGTGCAGACTCAAGGCTTCCTGAAACTCAGGCTCCAGGCAGATTCCCATTCCCTTCACTTCTCTCTCTCCCCACCTCCACCCCCCTCTCCCAGCCTAGAGAGACACGGGAGCTGATACTACAAATTGAGCCTTGTCTTGAATTTTCTTTGGTTGGCTTTCTTTTAAGTCATTAAAGTTCTGTGTTAATTAATTAACTAACTAGCTAGCTACCTAGCTAACTAACTAACTAATTAATTATAATGGCAGAGAGGAAGACCGGAGCACTGCTCAGCTCTAGTTTATGGTGGTGCTCGGCATTGAACCTGGAATCTTGTAGCCTCAGACACAGAAATCCTTTGCATAACCATTATGTTGTCTCCCTGGCCTAAAATCCTGTTTAAACTCTAAACTTTTTTATTTAAATTTTTAAAAAAATATTTAATTAATTTTATTAATGAGGAAGATAGGAGCAGAGAGAAAGAACCAGACATCACTCTGGCACATGTACTGCCAGGGATCGAACTCAGGACCTCATGCTTGAGAATCCAAAGCTTTATCACTGTGCCACCTCCTGGACCACCTTTTTTTTTTTTTTCTTTTAAATGCTGTTGCAAAAATACATTTTAGAACATTGTTAAGTGAATGTTCTAAATGTTGGTGCTAAATTGCATTTGTATGAAAGCTTGCTAAGTCGAGAGACTTTACAAAGTTCCAGTGAAGGCCCATCTGACTGCTGAGATGTTCTTGTTCTCCCCATAGATATTCTCTATCAGAAGAATGAATGGGGAAAAAAAAAAAAAGAAGAATGAATGGGTATTGTGATAAGCTCATTAAGCTATCTTGGTAGGTTGAGTGTTTTTCTTTTTTTCTATTTTTTTAGTAACAGCTAACATTTACAGGGAATGGGATGAGCAAAAAAAAAGCGAGTCGGGTGGTAGCGCACATGGTGCAAAGTGCAAGGACCCGCATAAGGATCTTGGTTCGGGCCCCCTGTTCCCCACCTGCAGGAAAGTCGCTTCACAGGTGGTTTTCCTTCTTCCCCTCCTTTCTCCATTTCTGTCGGTCCTATCTAACAACGCCAACACTAATAATAACAACAACAATAACTACAACAACAACAAAAAAACAAGGGCAACAAAAGAGAAAAAAAAAATCTTATGTTCGAGATCTAAGCAGCTTGTGAATGACTGCGTTTTTTCCAGAAAATGGAGGTCTAGGAGGTCTGAAGCACAGATACCAGGAGTTCTGTCTCCAGGCTTCCACAGTTTTTGCAGCATTAACGCTGAGGGTCAGACAATTCCTGGTTGTGGCAGCCTTCCCCAGAGTGTGAAGATGTTTATAAACTGCCTGACCTCTACTGACTAGATAGATGCTTGCTGTGACCAGTCACAATCCCATAATCATCTCCACAAATGGCTAAGTACCCCCTGGGTTGCATGAGGTATACCTTATAAGGAGTGAACTTTAAGGTGGATCTTAAGAACAACTTTCTGGCAGATAAGAAGATCTCAAAATGTAGTTTTTGATTTCAGAAACTATAGGGGAAAAGACCACCAGCTGATTGGACATCTTGTGATCTAGAAAGAATGGATGGGTCAGTTTTGAACCTGTTCAGGTATTTTGCACCTCTGAACAACTCTGGGCCTACTTCCTCATCAGTCTAATGGACTAACGGCATCTGCCTCCTGGAAATGATAAGAAGAGGTATGCGTGGAGTTTTTGTAGAAATTACTTAGCACAGTGCCTAGTGTAAAGAAGCATCTGCAAAAATAGTAGTAGTTGCTATCAGTGGTTGTTTTTATCTGACTTTCTGTTGGTACTTTCTTTTCAGGAGTTCGGGCACTAACTGTTGGCCACCTGAACTCTGCGTCTGTCATCCCAACTGGAATCTGTGCAAACCTCCCCACAGCAATATTTGGATGGAAATTACAAGCATCTAGAAAGCATTTGTCATTAAAACCGTCAAGAAAGGTTAGAACAACTCTTTGGATATTTTTATATTTCAGCTCAAATGTATTTAAAAGGGCAGCCTATTTCTGGCAGGGAATACTGTATATGAATTTAGTAGCTGAAAGGATCACTTAAGTAAGCTTCTAGAGGGGAAACTTTTTCTGTGTAGAAAGTTCTTTAAAGGCTATGGAGACAGCATAATGGTTATTCAAAAAACTTTCATGACTGAGGCTCTGAGGCTTCAAGTTTAATCCCTAGCACCACCACAAGCCTGAACTTATCGTTGCCCTGGTATCTGTTATCTCTGTCTATATCTATCTATAGCTATCTATTTTTGCTCTGTAGCTTTCATTAAATATATAAAAGGTTTAAAAATAAAAGCTTTGTTAATTATTTTTAAAAGTTTAAACAATGGCAATGTAATGCAACAACCACCATTAGACTCACTATTATTTCATAGGTATGGTATACATACAGTCTTCAAATCAATCAAGTAAAGAACAGACAGATACCTCAGCCTATTGGAGGACCCACTTTCATTCCTGAGGCCCCAGAAGTTACAGGTTCACTCCCTAGCATCACCGTAAGCCAGAGGAGTGTTCTGGTTCTCTTGTTTCCGTCTCTCCTTGAATACCTCTTTCACAATAAGGAAATAACCCTTTCAAGAAATTAATTAATTAAATGTATAGTGGTAACATGCCTTTCTAAAGAGGAGTAGGAGAAGAGAGGTTAAGTACTTGCCTAAAGTCCCACAGCATAATCCCATCATCTCAAGTTACAAGTGGCAAAGGGCTGGGAAAATAGCTCACTTGGTAGGTGTGCTGCTTTGCCATGTGCACAACACACGTTTGAGCCTGGCCCCCAATACATTGAAGGAAGCTTCCGTTCTGTGGTCTCCTTCACTCTCCCTCTGTCTTTCTGTTTCTATCTAAAAAGTTTAAAATTAAAACAAATATGCAGCCAAATCAGAATTTCAACTTTGACTTTTGCTTCACTTCACTTGAAGGCTACAGAGAAAGCATTTGGGTATATGACCCAAACATTCCTCCATTTATTATTCACTTGTCCACATCCCTCGTTTTATTTTCTTACATACACATCTGCTGGCACTCCGTTAATTTCCATTCTTTTCATCTGTTTTTCTTTTCCAAGAAATATTTTACTTTTGTATTTTAATACTCTATTTGAAATATCAGACACCAGAGAGCCCTTCAAAAAAAAAAAAAAGCCTCAGAGACTGGTGAAATTGCTTATACAAGGGTCTTTATACAACTGGACATAATTTTCCCCCCAGATGTGACTCTAGCAGATTTTTCAATCAATACATAGTGTATCTATACCAATAGAAATGCCACCAACCTCTGTGAAAAGCAGTCTGCAGAATTCTCAGAATGCTAAAAATGGACCCAGCAAGTCTTCTCCTACGGATATATCCTAAGGAAGCAAATGCACCCACCTGAAGAGATCTATGTACAGCTGTGTTTGTAGCGGCACAATTTGTAATGGCCCATGTATGGAAGCAACCAAGGTGTCCAACAACAGATGAATTGCTAAGAAAGTTGTGGTATATATACAGAATGAAATAGTGGCCGGGTGATGGTGTACCTGGTTGAGCTCACATGTTACAATGTGCAAGGACCCAGGTTCCAGTCCCCGGTCTCCACCTGCAGGGAGAAAGCTTCACAAGTGATAAAGCAGTGCTGCAGGTGTCTGTCTGCCTCTCTTTCTCTCTATCTCACCCATCCCTCTCAATTTCTGGCTGTCTCTATTCAATAAAAATAAAGATAATTAAAAAATTCAAAAAAGAACACTTCCAATTGAAAAAAAATAGAATGAAATACTACTCAGGGGGTCGGGTGGTAGCGCACTGGGTTAAGCACACATGGCATAAAAGCACAAAGACCAGTGTAAGGATTGGGGTCTGAGCCCTGGCTTCCTACCTGGAGGGAGTCGCCCCACATGCAGTGAGGTCTTTCTCCCCCCTCTCTGTCTTCCCCTCCTCTCTCCATTTCTCTCTGTCCTATCCAACAATAATAACAACAAGGGCAACAAAATGGAAACAGTGGCCTCCAGGAGCAGTGGATTTATATTGCAGGCACCCTCAGCCTATGCCCATAAGACAGTCAGGGCATTTGGGCCTCAGTGTTGCTTGGAGTTCCTTGATGTGCAGATAAAGTAGAGCTACTCTGCTTCCTGTGAGCCCTTCTCTCTCTCTTTATTATTTTTATTTCAGACATATATATATATATATATGGAGAGAGAGACAGAGATTGAGAGAGACAGAGAAAGAGACAGAGACAGAGAGAGAGACAGAGAGGAAGAGAAGAGAAACAGACAGGGAGTCAAATACCACAGCACTGTTCCACCATCCATGGAGCTTCTTCAGGTGATGAATTGTCAGGGTTTGAACCTAGGTCACGAGTATGTTAAAAATTGATCTCTAATAGATGCTCTGCTCCCTGAGTATATGTATTTTTTAACTGGGGTGGGGGGGTAATAGTAAATAGTTTGCAGTGAATGCAGGTATTGACATATGGGTCCAATTTCTTTTTTTTTTTTTTGAGTCCCCACCCTTTTAATTTTTTTATTATTATTAGTTTTTTAGTCCCCACCAGGGTCTAATTTCTCATCTCACCATGGTAGATGTCTGTCTGTTAAATACTCTCACTCCCAGTGTAGGCTTCCCTCCACCATCATGCACCAGGCCTGAAAGTGACCCTCTCCACCCCACCCCTAGTTCGTTGCTTTGGTGCAATACACCAATCCCAGTCCACATTCCACTTTGTATTTCCATTTTGTATTCTAGTTTATCAACTTCTGTCTATGAGTGGGATCATCCCATATTCACCCTTCTCTTTCTGGCTTATCTCGCTTCATATAATTCCTTCAAACTCCATCCAAGATGAAGTGAAGATTCTTTAAGAGTTTAGTGGATCAGAGTGTCCTGAGTTTTCAAAATAGAAAGCTGCTCTCACCCTGGCAGCCCCCCATCCCCCACCCTCAAGTGAATCTGCTGCTGCCTGACTGTGGGGTTCCCCTTCCTCTTCAGTCCTGCCTGGCATTTCTCCAGCCTTTTCCGTCTTCCCCTCCTCCACCTCCATAAACAACCTGGACTGTCTGGAGCCTCAGCCCTGGCTGGAAGTGGCTCCCTGGAGCTAGGCCTCATTACAACCCTGAGGTGGCCAAAGTGTCCCAAACTTGAGGTGCTAATCAGCTCTGGAGAAAAAGCAAACAGGAGTAGCTTCAAAAGTACAGCAACTGTCAGAGTAGGTATTTTTAAAACCTCCCACTGGATCTTGTCTCTAGTGTTCACTAAGTGCCGTTCAACTTTTTAAATGTTGAAATCATTAGCTCCATTATTGTGTCATTCTGCCACATTCATTTTCATCCTTCCATCTCTCTCCACCCACTCACCACCCCTGTTCCCCTCCACAAGCTGAATTATAGCACATTCAAACCTTCTGAAATGGAACTCCCTGAAATATGCTCTTCTCTCAAAATATGTTTACATTCAAGTCACTCAAGTGCTGCAGTGCTGAGTCAAAGACTTCAGGCATTTTCAGGAGGAAGGGAGAGAAAGAGAGGGAGGGGGAGAGGAAGGTGGGGGGGGAGAGACAGAGAGAGAGAGACACAGAGAGAGAGACACAGAGAGAGAGATTGCTCTCAGGGCCTTTGGTGTTGTGTTCTGGGTTGTTTTCCCAGTGCTTTAATTCTTCCTTTGCCCTTTTCCTCAGCTCACCTGATGAAGGGTTTTGCATCCATAGCTGTTTCTTGGTGCAGAGCTGAGAAAAGCAAGAAAGCTCTGATACACTAGGGGATGAAAGTAGCAAGAGCTCCAAAGTTCAAGACTGAATTCTATTGAAACCAAAATAGACCCCAGCACCTTTCTTCCTCAGCTTTATCTCTGCCCTGGTGCTTCTCTTTATTGGAACCATCTGCAACTAGTGCTGTGTTCTCTTAAGATGCACACTCAATTTAGGGTTGAGTGGTTGGTGATACAGAAGAGCCCAAGTTTCACGTTTAAGGACTAAGTGACTTTCATTAAAAAAAAAAAATTTTTTTATTGCCACCAGGATTATTGCTAGGGCTTTGTGTCACCACTCTGGGTAGCCATCTTCCTTCTCCCTTTCCTTCCTTCCTTCCTTCCTTCCTTCCTTCCTTCCTTCCTTCCTTCTCCTTCTCCTTTTCTTTCTCTCTCTGTCTTTCTGATTATAGACAGAGACAGTTGCAGCCTGCTCCACCACTTGTGAAGCGTCCCCACTGTGGCTGGGGACTAGTGGCTAGAACCCAGGTTCTCTCACATGGTAACTTTTGTGCTTTGTTGGCTGCAATACTACCCAGTCCCTGGTCTTAGTGATCTTAACCAGCTCCCCTACCTTCTCTAGCCTCAGTTTTCTCATTGGAATAATGGAATCAGGATATAATATATTAAGTTTTTGTGAGGACTACTTGAACAACTTTGTGTATGTGTTTTAAAAACAACTGAGGTGAAATTTACAGTTTAAAACCAACCATTATAAAGTGATTAACTCAGTGGTATTTGGTACATTCCCTATGTTTTGCAACCACTGCTTCTATTCCAAAAATATTTCCATCATCCCAAGTAAAACCCCATGCTTGTCCCTCCTCCCAGCCTTTGGCAATCACCAATGTGTTTTCTGTGGACTTTTGGACATTCTCTGTAAGTGTAATGATAAAATCAGTGACCTTTTGGATGTGGTTTTTTTTCACTTAGGCTAATGTTTTGGAGGGTCATTCATGTTGTAGCATGACTTTATTACATCTTATGGCTGAAAGATATTCTGTGGTTTGTGTGTATTGTAATTTGCTTGTCCACCCATCTGCTGGTGGACTTCGGGTTATTTCTACCTCTGGACTATTGTGAATAATGCTGTTATGAGTATCTGTGGGAATGTGTTTTTTTGGAATGCAGTAATTGCTTAACAAATGTTAAAGAGAGAGCTGGGTGGTGACACACCTGGCTGAAAGTGCACAAGGACAAGAGTTTAATCCTCTGGTCCCCACCTGCAGTGGGAAGCTTTAGAAATGATGAGTCATTCACACGTATCCACAAACTACTGCAAAATATATACCTGAAAGCAGAAGTACACTAGAGTTTGCAGTGAGTGCCTCCCTAACACTTCCTTTCCACTATTCCAAGCTTTGGGTCCACGATTGCTCAACAATTTGTTTGGCTTCGTATGTTAACTCTCTTTTCAATCACCAGGTTCCAGATGCCATCAGGATGCTGGCCAGGCTTCCCTGGATTGAAGACCCCACCAATGTGTCCTGGAGCTCCGCTTCCCCAGAGACACATCCTACTAGGGAAAGAGAGAGGCAGACTGGGAGTATGGACCGACCAGTCAATGCCCATGTTCAGCGGGGAAGCAGTTACAGAAGCCAGACCTTCTACCTTCTACAACCCACAATGACCCTGGGTCCATGCTCCCAGAGGGATAGAGAATGGGAGGGCTATCAGGGGAGGGGAAGGGATATGGAGATTGGGTGGTGGGAATTGTGTGGAGTTGTACCCCTCCTACCCTATGGTTTTGTTAATTAATCCTTTCTTAAATAAAAAAATTGAATAAAATAAAATAAAATAAAAATCTGAATAAAAAAACTTAAAAAAAAAAGAAATGATGAGTCAGTGCTGAAGGTCTCTCTTTCCTTCTCTATCTCCCCTTCACTCTCAATTTCTCTCTGTCTCTATCCAATATATATAAATATTAAAAAAACAAAGACTAAACTAAAATGAATGTCAAAGAGGCCACCTAGAGCCTTGAAATCTGTCTTAATGACTGGAAAGTTTCCTCACCTCCCCAGAATCTCACAGAAAAAGTTAGTCACAGCTTGATTTTTTTCATGAATGACAGAGCTTTTCATATCTGTGCTCATAAAGATCTAATCATGTGCTGAAACATCCCTAGTGGGAGTGAGTGTGAGAAAACGGGCCGAGTCCTGCTCAGGTCTATTTGTTTGGCTGGGTGACTTCATCAGGCCACAGTAACAGTTCTTCTGAGCACTAGAAAATCAGAATTGCACTAAGCCATAAATATCATGAAGCCTCAGTCTTCTCCTCTTTGAAATGAAGCTGATAGCAGGATGGCCAACTGATCTAGTTTACTCAGGAAACTACTTGTGGATCCAAGACAGAACCCTGGGACTTCGATATCCTCATCCTTACTGCCTATTTACAAATACTTAATTCACAGAAATTTATTTTCAAAATTTCTTTTGTTCTTCTTTACACTTGATACAACAGAGAAGCTGAGAAGGGGAGGGAGGCTAGAGAGAGAGAAAGAGACACCTGCAGCACTGCCTCACCTCTTGTGAAGCTTTCCCCTGCAGGTGGGGACTGGGGCTTGAACCTAGATCTTTACATATAGTAATAGTGTGTGCTCAACTGGGTGTGCTACCGCTCAACCCCAAGAAATTCTTTATGATATAAAGCTAACCTAATGTACTTTAATTTATTAAATATGTATGTTTTGAGCATCTGTTATGTGCTAGGCACTGTTCTAGGCGCTGGGGATGTAGTTGTGAACAAAATGACATAGTCCCTGCCTTCATGAACTTTATATTCAGGGGGGAAAGGTGCTGATATATCAGTGAATTATAAAGCTGTTAGTCTATGAAAATGGGGTATACTTTTTTGGGGAGATGAAAGCTGGTGAGAGGGACAGGATGTGTTGGCAAGAGAGAAAGGGCAGAGTGCTGCAATTTCTGAAAGAGTAGTGTGGCCAGGATTAATTTTCTTGAGGTGATATTTGACCCGAGGTTTGTATGAGGTAAAGCGGTAATCCAGTGAATCTCTGAGGATGAGCAGGCTATGCTGAGGAAAAAAACAAGCACAAATACATGCTCTGAGGAAGAAATATAGCTGAAAGTGTTGACAAATGGCGATATGTCTACAGGTGAGCAGGAACAGCCCTGTTAGGGTTGCCCAGAGAGACCATGGGAGATAGCTGGTGACAGGTCCCAAGTCTGCAGTGAGGACTCTGGCTTTTGGATTCAGAAAGCTGGCAGGGGTGAAGAATGCCAAAGCCCTACAGAGGCTCTCTGGCTCACTCAGAGGAAAGCCCAAGTCGTTGCAAAGTCGACCGTAAAGTCTTATGGTGTGGAAGTCAGCACTTAACATCTAACCCTCAGCCCAGTCATGCCCCTTCTCTCCTCTCCTCGCCCCAGTGAATCCTAACACCACCCACCCAGCTGCTCAGGCCCATTACAGACTGCTGCTATAATGACACTTACTCTTACATTTTTTCTTTGTCTGTTCTATCAACCAGTTTTGCTAATTCTGTCCTCCAAGTGGGTCCCAAATCTTTATTTGTTTGTTTATTTATTTATTTTCCCAAGTGTGACTTCACTGCTCTGGTCATTTTTCCTTTTCATTCTGATAGAGACAAAAGGAGAGAGAGATTTCACTGCTTCCTTAGTGTCACAGCACCTTCCACATAGTGCTGAGACTTGAACCTGAGTCACACACATGGCCAGGCACATGTCCTCCCCAGTCAATTATATCTGTGGCCCAAATCCTATCCCTTCTCTGTCGTCACTACCTCATACAAGTCACCCTAAGAGATAGAGAAGTGATACAATCTGAGCTGGGGAGACAAGTGACTTTTAAGCCTGAGATTCTGAGAAATGACACACGCTGATTTACTTTTTTGAAGACTATATGAAGAAGAACTATGGTGGGCAAAATTGGAAGCAGAGAGACCAAGATCATGGTTTTTGAAAAGGATGATGACTTGGCAGCTTGATGGCATTAGTAGGGACAGATGGCCTAGTTCACCACATAAGTCACAAGGCTCAAACTTTTCTAGAACGCTGTTGTCACAGCAGATAACAGGTCTCTGTGGAAGCTCAACCTATGCAGATTGGACACAACCCTAGGTTGGCACACTTTGCACCCAGCCAGAGAGGAAATTGCCTTGGCAATAAATCTTAGGCTGTAAATCACCATCAGCTGATTGCTGCCTCTATGTCAAGTTACTGGTTAGTACTCAGCATTCCCATCTCCCCTGTTTTTCCTGACACCTACATGAGGACGCTCAGAGGAAATCAGGACTGGGTCTGCTCACTAAGGCCCCCCTGAAATTGTACCCTTGATGGTGGCATTGGAGGCAAATCAGGCTGATTTGATGGACATTTGGGCTCTTCACTGCCTTGTGAGTGTTATTCCAGGGAGGCTCCCTAGGAAAGGCAGGTGCAGCTTCTCTGCTCTGAGCTGTCAATCAGCTTGCAACGGACAAACCTCTCCTGAGCTACACCTGAATCTCTTTCAGGCTTTTGCGCTCTTGTCCACTGAATCAGGTATCCAGATAGAAAGCTGATAAAGAACTTGTGTTATTTTTATAAAGAAGAAGATTCCGTAATTTCCTGCACATATTCTGTTATTTCTGTCAAACAGTGACTCAGCTGTCATCCAATCAGGTCTGACACTGTCTTTTTATCTTGTGCCTAATAAGATGCTCCACTAGTATTTGCTAAACAGATAAATGGGGATAATGAGATTATTGGCTGAAGATGAGTGTGCCCCACAGAATGGACTAGCTCTGCAGTGAGAGGGCAGTAAGCCTTAGACCAAGCCCAATAATACACAGCTTTCCTGCAAAGTCTGACCTTTAACCTCAGGAGGGGGAGGAAAACAAGCAGAGAGGGCACAGGGTAGCTCCATCAGGGAAGTTCTCAATAAAAGGAGGGAACAAAAGGCCCTTTCTTTCATTTTCTCTTGATCACATTGTGTGTAGTCATTTTTAATGGAGAGTTCAGGGTTTGAGTTCCAACTTTGTCAGTTAAGGTAGGTCAGCTCCAGGTATTGCCCATGGGAGCTCTGGTTTTCTCCCTGGGAGCTTGTGGGTTCTCATGTGTTTTGGGGGTACCTGCTGTGGTGTAAGTGCTATCCTGGGGGGTCTCCCAGCCACTTTATCTTCCCTGAGCTTCTAGGTGACTTCTGTGTGGTAATTTCTTTAATGGCCTCCATCTTGTAGCCATCAGTGGGAATAAGGGGCTGTTGAGAGTCACACAGGAATTTGAAGGCACTCAGTGTACTCCAGAGGGCCTCATTAACTCCTCACAAGCTTGTTGGGAATGGAGGACAAAGAGAAAATATGTTTATGAAGCATCTTGTGACTGAACAGTGTTGGGTGCATTATAAATGCACAATAATAGATATGATTCTGAAAACCATCTGTCTCTTTCCTAGAAGTCAAGAGACTAGATAAGGAGTCAGAAGGGGCTTCTGGAATGATCCAGGACTGTTGGGAAAAAGATTTGGCACCATTTGGAGTTCTTATTTTCCTAGGAGATGCAGACAGTGTTCATCCAGTAACACCACTGCAGTGAGGAAGGGTACAGTGTGAAGAGAACTCAAATCCCTGAGACACAAAGCTAGAGATGACACCTAGCAAAGGACTGGGACAGATTCTGCTTAACATTTGATTTATTCTCTTGGCACTTCTTGAATTTCTGGGTCTACAGCCATTAGATTAATTGATTTTACCAACTCAGCAATAGTCCATGCTCATCAAGATATGACAAAGTGAGAGAAACCCTTCAGCTGCATAGGCTTGAGTGGTTGATTGGTTTGATTTTTCTTAACTTCCACTTACAAATGTCTAACCATTATCTTAATAAATGGTAAGGGTATCCACTTTCCAAATACCAGCTGGACCTGGATTCTTTCTTTCTTTTCATGCTGTGACCATCACATCTGTTTTTGTAGTAACACTGTCTAGTCACTCTTGTCAAGGCCCCTGCTCACTTGAGAGAATCCAGGGAATCATGCTCACTAGCTGAGCCTTTGAGAGTTCTGAGCTTCCAAGAGAGTGACTGCTTCTGGCTCAGGTCTGAGGTGTTTGTCCTCAGGCCAAAGGCAAGCCCTATGCTGCTGAATACCCAGGGTGTGGAATGGAAAGAGAAAGAGCCCAATGAAAAAAAACAAACAAACTCTAAAACATAATCAGAAGGGGATGTTGTGCCCTATGTTACCCCATAAAGTTGGAATAAGGATGAAGGGGAGGGAGACAAGGGGAGACATTTATTTTGGGATGAGTAAGGGTTCCAGTTGGATTATCACAAAGTAGTCTAAACTCTTTACTTTTAAACAGCTACCCTGTGCTAGAAGCTATGCAAAGTAATTTCATATAAACCTGGGTTGTAATAACAGAGTACAAAACAGTCTATACAGTCTATGCTTTTCACATAGCTACAAAGGGAGAGAGCCAAATCCAAACTTGATTCCAGACCTTGCCATCAAAAATCATACCACACAACTGCCTCATGTTCTTTTCAAGTAATTCTGTGTTTACTTGTCTCAGTCACTTGGACAGTGTGCTGCTTTGCCATATGTGTGACCCAGGTTTGAACCCAGCCCTGACTGCACTGAAGGAAGCTTCAGGGGTGAGGTCTCTTTCATTTTCTCTCTGCCTTACTGTCTCTATAAACAAACAAACAAACAAACAAAGTAGGAAAGCTGTTAAAAATGTTAGAAGATGGTAAGTTGAGGGGCTGGGCAGTGGTACACCTGGTTACATGCACATATCATCATGTGCAAGGACCTGGATTGAAGCCTCCAGTCTCCACCTGCAGGGGGAACACTTCATCAGCAGTGAGGCTGGTCTGCAGGTGTCTGTCTTTCTCCTCTCTATTTTCCCCCTCAATTTCTCTCTGTTCTTTCAAAGAAAAATGAAATGAAATAAGGAGAAAGTGGCCACTGGGAATGGTGGATTCATCAATAAACCTGTAGAAAATAAATAAGTAAATAAAAGGCCCATCAATAAAACTGTAGGGGAAAAAAAGACTGAAAGTTGATTATATAGTTTTTACCAGATCATTTTTTAAATGTAGCACAAGGGTAGTCATACATGAATAATATTACTAAGATGGGAACAGTTTTTCCATCATTTTAGAGAAAGAAAGAGGAAATGAGAGTAGGAAGAGGAGAAGATAAACACATAGAGGAGTGATGCCTCAGTACCACTCTGCCCTCTATGGAGCTTCCATATGGTGCCAGGATTTGAACATAAGGCCCTAAACTTGGTAAGAACACCTACTACTGGGTGAACTATTTTCTAGTCCCAAGTCAGGTTGTACTTTTCAAATGTATTCAAAGTCCTTATGATGGAATTTGATACTAACATGGTTTTCTATACAAATAATACTGTTGTAAAGCAAATTGGAATTCTTTCTTTCCAGGACAAGTTTATGTTTCACAATGATCTTTATTCTAGAAATTGGGTGATATTAGAACAGTGTATAGCAGTATCAACACGAGTGAAAACTAAATGAGATCCAAGATTGTAACATTCCCGAATCAATAGTATCTTGAAGAGAGGACTATGAACTACTAGACAATAGGGTGGGATGTCTGAGTGGTAGAGTCTTCTAGAATGGCAATTTTCAGGACTGACCCAAGTTTAATTTGGAATGTGCCCTTCTTCTGACCTTTCTCTTAGCACCAGTTCTGGTTCTCAGCTCTGCTTGGGTACCTCAGTATTAGTATTTTTTATAAATTAAAAACAAATTTTATTTATTTATTCCCTTTTGTTGCCCTTGTTGTTTTATTGTTGTTATTGATGCCATCATTGTTGGATAGGACAGAGAGAAATGGAGAGAGGAGGGGAAGACAGAAAGGGGGAGATAAAGACACCTGCAGACCTGTGTCACCACTTGTGAAGCGACTCCCCTGTAGGTGAGGAGCCAGGGGCTCCAACCGGTCCTTATGCTGGTCCTTGTGCTTTGCGCCACCTGCGTTTAACCCACTGTGCTACTGCCCTACTCCCAGTATTAGTATTTTATAGGAATGTACTACAAACAAGTCCAAACTCCTGAAATCCCTAAAACCGGCTTTTAGATATTCCTTTTAAAAAATATATATTTATTTATTCCCATTTGTTGCCCCTGTTGTTTTATTGTTGTAGTTACTCATGTCATCGTTGTTGGATAGGACAGAGAGAAATGGAGAGGGGAGGGGAAGACAGAGAGGGGGAAAAAAAGATAGACACCTGCAGACCTGCTTCGCTGCTTGTGAAGCGACTCCCTTACAGGTGGGGAGCCAGGGGCTTGAACCGGGATCCTTATGCGGGTCCACGCAGGTCCTTGCACTTTGCACCACCTGCACTTAGCATGCTGTGCTACTGCCCAGCTCCCCAGATACTCCTTTTATGTTCCTACTAATGGCGCTATTACTCACCGTCTCTCTGTCTGTTGTCCTACCTATCCTAGCCTGCCATCGTTTCCCTTCTTTCTTTTCTGCTGTGTCCACTGTAATAATCTTACATCTGTTTTTGCAGGAACAGTGCCTTCTGACCTCTGTTACTCCCCCCCCCACCCCTAATGCTCTCTCTCTATTTATTATCAGAATACTGCTCATCTCTGGCTTATGGTGGTGCCAGGGATTGAAGTTAGGACTGTAGAATGTTGAACATTAAAGTCTTTTTGCATAGTCATTATGCTGTTTCTCCACCATATTGCTTTACCTTTGAATCAGATCTACTTCATATCAGACTAATTTTTCTAAAATTGACTCCATCCAGGGTCCTGCTTGCCTCAGAAGTCTCCAGTGGTTTCTGGGACTGCCTCTTGGAATCAATCCACCGACCTGATGTTAAAGCTCTTCACATTGTGGCTTTAACTAGCATCCTGGCCTTTTCTTTTATAAGTGCTTTGTTCAGGTCTGGCACTCTATTAATCAGCCTGTCTTTATAAACCTACTCATTTCTTCTGGGCATGAGGCAGACTCTTCTTTCTGAGATGACCCCTCTGCTCTCCACTCAATCCAATCTTTTTTGATATATATATTATATTATATATAATATATATAGTATATATTATATATATATCCCATTCTGCCTTGTATTATGGTTATTTATGACCTTGTCTGCATCTTCCTGGACTCTTGGTCACTTAAAGGCTAGAACCATGTTCTCCTCACACATAGCAGGGATTCAGAAGTTATGTATGAAAAGGAAGTGATGATGTGTAATTTAAGAGGAGATAAAACAATAGGTACACTTAAATAGACAGATAAGGGCCAGAGAGGCAGTTCCTAGGCAGAGTGCTTGCTGTGTTGTGGGAATAGCCTGGGCTCAAGCTGAAGTGCCACATGGGAGGTGCTATAGTACTAGAGGAAGATCTGGTGCTGTAGTATCTCTGCTCTCTCTCTCCCTCCTTCTCCCCCCCTTTTGCTCCCTGATGGAAAAAGGCTGCCCAAAGTGGTGAAATCACTCATGTGTGAGGTCCAGTTTCCACAAAAACAAAGGCAAAACAAAGCCAGACCCACACCTCCGATAGACAAATCTATCTAAAAATCTAGTTAAGAACGGGTAGGTACACTGACAACATGCACATCTTTTTTTTTTTAATATTTATTTTATTTATTTATTCCCTTTTTGTTGCCCTTGTTTTATTGTTGTAATTATTGTTGTTGTCGTTGTTGGATAGGACAGAGAGAAATGGAGAGAGGAGGGGAAGACAGAGAGGAGGAGAGAAAGATAGACACCTGCAGACCTGCTTCACCGCTTGTGAAGCGACTCCCCTGCAGGTGGGGAGCCGGGGTTCGAACCGGGATCCTTATGCCGGTCCTTGTGCTTTGCGCCACCTGCGCTTAACCCGCTGCGCTACAGCCCGACTCCCCATGCACATCTTTTGAATGTTCAAATTGCAATACTTTATTGGGTAAAATGGTATGATTTGAAAGCTTGAAAGCTATTTACTATTGAAGGTGACTTAAGGCCAAACCAATATAATGAGGGCAGGAACAGGATTTACTCTCCCCCTCCCACCATCACCCCCCTCTCACAGGGTATACATGCATTTTATTTTGAAGTGAAAGTCCTCTAAGTACCTGGAGAGGAAAACCTGACTCCCCTTCCCCACATACTGATAATGGGATCTGAGCACAAAGGGAAACAAGTGCTAACTTTTCAAACCTGGTCCTTAGCTGCAAAAAGAAGGGTTTGAACTCAGTGAGCTTTGTGACATGTTATAATTTGGGAAAAGATGAGGTCTTTATTGTTTTTCTCTGTGAATTTTGGTTAATCTGACTAAAAAACAAAAAACTCTGTACTGGGCAGACTTTCACCGAAGGGAAAAAAGGCGACTTTCCTAAATGCACTTCTGATTTTGTGGTGACGGCAGAGCCCAGTATCTAATCTTCTTCCCCACTTCCTGTGTTATGAAATGCTAGGCATAGTTTTCTTTTGGCTCAGTTCCCTTAAGAGCAGAGAGCTGGGATGAAAGATAGCAAACACTGCCCTCTTTTGGCCAACCTGGGGTTCTGCCTATTCCTCTTGAGTGTCAGCCAAGAGTTAAAGTCAGGCTAAGGGAACCTCAGCATGTAATTCCATTTCAGATACTCTCTGTGTGGTTCTGAGGTTCCAGCAGTGTGCAACATCTTTATTTGGGTGTCACAAACATTTAGCTTATCCACGGCTGCCGCTTTGCACCCGAGACCATTTAATAATAGTTGTTCACACTGACCTAAAAAGAAAAAAAAGTGGGTGTATAGCAGAAAAGAGACTATTGTTTGAGGTTTCTCTGCTCCCACTGGATTACTGGAGAACTAAAGATAAAATCTCAGACAGAAAGCAACGTGTCAGTAGAAACAGATAGGAATACCTCTTATATTGGGTCACCCTTCATTTGAAAAAGATGCCTTTTGTCTTAGAGACTTGAGAAATTCTCAAATAATTTGGTTATGATGTTCTTGTCAGTGCATCCTATGAGATATGACTTTATCCTAGTAGTACTGGCAAGAGAAGCACATTTCTGCTCGTGGAACAGTTTATACATTTTTTATAAGCATCACTAGAGATTAAACATTACTATGATCTCCTTACTTAGTTGATCTGAATCACATTTATTGCCAATTTCTTTCTTGTGAAAATGTGTATGCATTTGGAGGGGCTGTAGATAGTAGGCGGGACGAAGAAGTGCAGGGGCAAATTACTTAGAACTATATTTTATTTTATTTATTTATTCTCTTTTGTTGCCCTTGTTGTTTTTTTTTTTGTTGTTGTAGATGTTGTCGTTGTTGGATAGGACAGAGAGAAATGGAGAGAGGAGGGGAAGACAGAGAGGGGGAGAGAAAGATAGACACCTGCACACTTGCTTCATCGCCTGTGAAGCGACTCCCCTGCAGATGGGGAGCCGGGGGCTCGAACTGGAATCCTTATGCCAGTCCCTGTGCTTTGCGCCACGTGCGCTTAACCCACTATGCTACCGCCCTACTCCCAGAAATATATTTTAGAGTTCTCTTGGCCTTCTGCCAAACAAACTATTTGACTTGGTTTGATAGCTTTTGGGCTCAGTGAATCAATTAATCATCTTATAATTCTGTCCAACCACTGCGTACTCAACCAGGCGTTGATGTACATCAGACAAGCAGGAAAGCTGGGTGACAATTGCAGAGGCAGCTCTAACTGCTGTTCTGATGCAAGGAGACCACGTTTAGAGTCTGCAGCCCATTATTCTGTTTAAAACTGGATTCTGAGTTGCAGCAACTCTCTACCTTTTATATGACTTCAATCTAGTCCTAAGGGAACTTGTTTGTTATTGTTGCTTTGTTATTGCCAGGTTTTCACAACTCTGGGCTGATTTTTTTTCACATAGAAAGAGACAGACATGCAAACGAGAGAAAGACCACAGTGCTGAAGTTTCCTCCAGTGTGGTAAGGGCCAGGCTTGAACCTGCTTGGTCAGCATGAGAGAGCAAGCACACTACCCAGGTGAGCCATGCTGCTATCCCAGGAACTGATGCTTTCTATTTATAGACCTTGTATTTTGATTGGTGGTTTGAAAAATATGGTTAAAAAAAAAGTCACATTCAGCACAAACAACCAGGGAATGGAGCCTAGAGAAAATTTTCTACTGTTCTTCCACTTTGAAAGGTGCTGCCAGGATTGTTACTTTTACAAAAGGAACATCAGGACTCTGCCAGTTCTTGTTATCCTCTCACCAAAGGAAGATCATGGAGGGTAAAGTATATTTAAGAGTAAGAAAATATCTATCCAAAAACAAAGTCAGGAAAAAGATCTGTTTAGTTGTTTTCCTTTTGCAAAGTGCCTTTGATGGAGCATTTGCATTGGCTTATGCCCATGTGTCTAGAATCACTCAGATAAAAGTAGCAGTTTTCAGCCAAGTACTGCTCAGAATGCCTCGTTTGTCTGAGAGTTCCCATTCAGATATGCACAGAGCTGAAATCTGAAACTTGGGGGGTCTGTCTTTTTTTTTTATTTTAATAATCCAGTTGAATAGAGCTCTGGAGAAACATAGTGAGAAATGGGTAGCGTGCTAAAATATTTTTAGAATGCTGACATCAAAAGGTAGACTTTTTTTAAAGAAATAATTTCTGAAAAAATGTTGTCCACTGAGGGAAATGTAAAGGAACAATTTGAAGGAAATACTATAGTTTGAAGAAACTTGATAGCAAATATCCTTTAAATATTGAGAAAAACAGTGCTGGGTTTATATTCTTTCCTTAGGAAATATAAAGTCCTTGAGTCAAACACAAGTTAGACATAGGGAATGTTTGTGGATAACAGCAGCACCACCACCACCAACAAAAAATGTGCACATACTTCAAAAGCTAAGGGGATATTCTTTTTATAACGTTCTATTCATTACTTTTGAAATGTGAATAAGATACTGAAAACTTTTTTTTTTTTTTTTTTTTGCATTTCTGTAGCACTCTGTCAAAGATATTAAGGATAGTTCATTTGACAGAAGAGATGAGTCATGGGGAGAAAATTAAAAAAAAAAGTCACTTTCCAGTGTTGATTTGTGAAGCTAGGAACAGAAATAAGAATGTGACTTTTTTTTTCTCATGGATGTTTGGATGCCATCCTTGGAGATACGCCACATGAGGGCATGTGTCATGGTTGGAGACCTCTCTTCTCCTCATCCCACAGTTTGCACACATTTCAATTTCCAGCAGCCCCAGCAGTGGCAGGCTGCCACATTCTTACTAATAGTATTCCAAATAATGCATCGGAGGGCCTCTTCCTGGAAGTGCTGTTTAGACGGAGGGTACCGTATTTGCTCTGCAACTGCCGCCCTAAATATTGAATTAGCAGGACTGGGCTGCTAGTAACTACTATGCTCTGGACCCAGATGGAACACACTTCCAGGCTTTGCTTGATGTGTCCAGAGTAATACAAAGAAAACAGGGTGTAATAATGACTGTTGACCTTCACATGCGGACATAGATTCAACTAATTTAGAGGTGATTTTAGAACTCCTCCTAGTCCTGGGATCCCAGCATTCAAGAACATTATCACAGATTGGTTTAAGTCACTTCTGCATTGACTAAATCAGTGAAAGCACAAAGCCACTCATGTTTCTGATCGATAGCAGGTACTGAACAGTGGGGGAATACTGAGAGTTGTGCATGGAGCTTCTCCAGCTATTAGCAACGAGCTTCCCATCCAACAAAACAGATTTGCTAGCTTAGCTTTGAACTTAAGTCAACAAAGATAGAAAAAAAAAAAAAAAGAAAAAAACTATGGGGAATGCAGCTATTCAAAGGGAACTGCATTTTGCCAGCAAATAAAACAGTGACTGTTTTGCTCATGAAAAGAAGGCTCCCAACAAAGGTACTAGATGTTTCTTTTTCAGAACCCTCCCATAAGGCCATGTGCATGGTAACTCACAGATGACAATCACTGTGCAGAAATATTTCTAAGCTCATTACAGTGAAAGCACTAGGACATCAGAAGCATAAAAGAGAAACCGACAACTTTGTTTGTCTGTCTGTTTTATAGACAATAGCATGTTGGTTTTGAGAGATCATATTTAGGAAAGTGTAGCACCTGGAATAATTTAGAATCCAATTCTACCTTGGCAGAGACCAATGAAATATTGTAGTAGATAAAGACAGGTCCTTTAATGTGTTAGCTGTTTTTTTTTTCTATACAGTTTCATTATTCCGTAAGTTCTGTCTTCCTTTAATCATACCAATAGCTCTTTGAAATGGGGAAAGAACTACAAACTGGTAATTACCCTTTGTGCTACTATCCAGGGTCACTTTCCCTGCCCCATCTTAAATGTGTTCCCTTGAGTGTGAGATGCTGACCCATGACAGTTTGGGGAGAGTCAGGTGGTATCCTGGACTTCCCTCTCCACACACACACACCAATTAGACATTAAACTTGTCAGCAGTTGCTGACATCTAAAGCCTAAAAGTGGGCTGCTTTGGCACAATAAAATGTACAGGCCAATAAAGTCCGCTTGGTGATTGGTCATGCTCTTCCATATCCTGCCTAGCCTGAGCTCATTTTTATCACCAAATTCACAGCACAGTTTGTCCACAACAAAAGCTCATTAGTTCCAGGCATAAAGTTTGCCCCTCTAGCCACATCTATCTATTCTTAGGCAAGAATACAAAGGGGAAAAAACAGTAGTAACAGCAACAGTAAAGAAGAAACCATTTAAAGAGAAGAAGGAGGAGGAGGAGGAGGAGGAGGAGGAGGAAGAGGAGGAGGAGGAGGAGGAGGAGGAACCATTTCAGGCTAGATTTGCACTTAGCAGCACTTGTCAGGTGGGCCAGGGAGACCTGGTCTTGAGTGAGTTGGGTGCAGGAAGGACAATTTCACTTTGGCATCACCAGTTGCTGGAGAAACAGTGCTGACGAGACTCAAGGCCCACGTGGAGGGAGCACAGGGCTTTGGGAAAAGAAGTTCAGCAGACACGCTGGCTGGGTTACCACCTTTCAGGGAGACTCTATTTCTGGTTCTCAGAGATGCTGCCTTGGACTGAATCTTTGTCACCAAGGGGAGAAGAAACTGCTCTGGTATTCTGTACCATGGTGCAGTCCTTCACTTCAAGTTCACAGAGAACTTTCACTTCACCCTCACTGCTTCCTCTTCTTTGGCATAAAACAATTTAGTGATCTTTGAGGGGGAATTTGATGAATCACTAGTGTGTTGCAATAGTCATTCATCTAAAGCTTCATCAACTATGCTGCTGAGTTAAATCAGTGAGTTCCAGAGAAATCTCTTGAGAAATATGCAAGCACTTTTGTATATCTCCAAAAGGTTTATTTATTTATTTATTTATTTATTTTTATATCAATGATGCTTATCTATTTAAGATTAGTGGTAAGGGGGTGGACAGTAGTGCACTGGGTTAAACGCACATAGTACAAAGTGCAGGGACCCACGCAAGGATCCTTGTTCAAGGTCCCTACAGGGGTGTCGCTTCATAAATAGTGAAGCAGGTCTGCAGGTGTATTTCTTTCCCCCTCTCTGTTTTCATGTCCTCTCTCAATTTCTCTCTGTCCTATCTAATAACAGCAACAACAACAACAAAAACAAAAAGGGGTGAGGGAAAATGGCCTCCAGGAGCAGTGGATTCATAGTGCAGGCACTGAGCTCCAGTGATAACCCTGGAGGCAAAAAAAAAAAATAGAAAAAAAAAGATAAGTGGTATTGTTTTGTTTATTGTTGTTGTTGTTATTGACTTGCTATAGGAAATAGACTCCTGGACTTCTTTTCTCTTTGTTTGTCATTGGCTAATGTCTTTGACACTTTGGTGCAGCTGCTTAAGCTCCAGGGGGATGCCACTGGCACTCACATGCTCAGAAAACTATTCAAGGTGGGTGTTTTCACCAGACATAAAGGTACCTTTAAATCAAAATGCTTTCATTTAGTTGCACCCCAGACTCTTGGTAGATGTATGCAGTCCTGAGAAGGCACGGGGGTGGGGGTGGGGGTGGGGGTGGGTGGGTGGGGAATCTGAGACTCTGAAAAGTGATGACTTGCTTCTTCCAGGCAGAATGAAAAGGGAGGGAAAGGCCTGGCCTGCTGGTCCCCACTCCCAGGATAAACAATTAGAAGGTGCCCTGACCTCAGCTCTCCTGGGCTATTCCTCCTTGTCATCTAGTTCTCCTACTAAAACCATCTCCTTTTGCTGCTTTCTTGCTGTTGTCTGGCCAGCTGGAAAGTAAACAGCCAGGACCTTGATTTTATGCCACCACTGTATTCCCAGCACCTGAAAAGCAAGACCAGAAACACACCCCACAGACACACATCCAAAGTGCTTTATCTGAAGCCCATGGGCTAAAAGTGTTCTGGGACTTTAGAATGTTTGGATTTTAGAAAGATCACAGAGTGTGTGTCACTAAATTATGAAACAGCCTCAAGGGTCCTGTGCAGTGTCCTATAATTAGACACATTTGTGTATCTGCAGTGAAACACAGAGTAGATGAAGAGTCACATAAAGGGAGCTCCTCAAAGGCTTTAAATAGCCTCATGTCTGTTCAGGCCAGAAGTCCTGTCAAATAAGCTTGCTGTCAACTTCTTTGGGTTTGCAGTTTGGATCACACATAAATGATTGTTGGCCTGCAGTCAGTTAATATGTGCTGAGTACACAAATTAATAGATACAGTTACATGCCTCCTATGTACCCAGACTCTGTCACAGGGCTGACTCAGAAGCAACTATGTTAGATAGATATGATCCCTTCCAGCTCAGGCCTACAGAGCTGGAATAGAGCATTAATATGCCATCTCAAATGAGACACCTTTCCAAAGAAGAGTGCAAAGATGGGTTTCCTAATTACCAAAGGGTGAAGTCTGTGAACCACACCTCTCCTCTCACACATCCACCCCATCTCAGCTCCAGGTATATTAGTCATGGACTACTGGAATGTGATCTTCAAGAAGATCCCTTAGTGTGACAATGGAACCAGAAGTCAGAGACACAGAGTTTTCACTGAAGAGTCCAATATTTCTCTATGCCTTTCCTGAACAGTCTCTGGGAAATTTCCTCAGCAGAACATAGTCCCAGACCACCTAGGGGCTGAACACCCCCCCCCCCACACACACACACCTTTTAATTTTATAGTTATCATGGGGGCTTCCCTTTCCAGGGTAACTTTTTTTTAAAGATATAGACAGAGACAGAGAGGTGACCGAGAGAAAGCACCAAATCCTCCTCAGACTCAAATCGGGATCACTTGCATGACTAAGCAGGCAGCCTCCCAGGTGAGCTATCTTGGCGACCCTGAATCTTCT
The DNA here is from genome assembly GCF_950295315.1 of Erinaceus europaeus. Classification (NCBI taxonomy): domain Eukaryota; kingdom Metazoa; phylum Chordata; class Mammalia; order Eulipotyphla; family Erinaceidae; genus Erinaceus; species Erinaceus europaeus. The sequence goes on from NC_080164.1 coordinate 144,577,905, forward strand.
TTAGAGACTAGCGGGAAATGCTGGCATGACTAGAAGTGCAGTGGGATGCTCCTCTGACCTGGAAAACAGGCTGATTTCCTGGGACATCTGTAGCATTTGTCATGGAGGCAGGAAACTAAGTCTCTGAATCCAAGGTACCAACTACCAAGGCCATCTACTTCATTAGGCAAAGGAGTGCTGACCTGTCTTCTGTTGATAAGTCTTTGGAGTAGCTCACCCATCCATCCCTTCCTCCATCTCTCTCTCCTTCCCTCCCTCCCTCCCTCCCTTCCTCCCTCTTAATCAGCAAATATTTACTGACCACCTGCTGTTCCTGGCCCTGTCCTGTATGATAATGTGATTGACATTAGTGCAAGGAGACTGAAGACAAACAGAACATTATTAATTTCACTGCCCCTCCTTTATAAAATGTTTGTAAAATGACTGTATTTTTGATATTTGAGAGGCTGGTGTAGCAACTAGGTGGCTTTGGTGTCAGGTGGATCTGGATTCAAATCCCAGCATTGCCATATATAGCTTTTTTCCATGAAACTCTTATATCTTAGTTTCCACATCTGTAGAACGTGGGCTGGGGTCACTGTGATGATGATTGAGCTAGAAAATGGAGATGTGTAACATCATGCCAGGCATATAGTTGGTACACTCCCATCCATTCATCGAAAGTCTACTATGTGCCAAGTTCTGTGTGATATGAGTCAGATCAAAGAGCTGTGACTAATACTAGATAGATTTCCAAACTATTTAAAATTAAATTTGAATTAATATAGGCTATTTTCTTTTTATTTATTTATTTATTTATTTATTCCCTTTTGTTGCCCTTGTTTTTATTTTTGTAATTGTTGATGCCGTCGTTGTTGGATAGGACAGAGAGAAATGGAGAGAGGAGGGGAAGACAGAGGGGGAGAGAAAGATAGACACCTGTAGATCTGCTTCACCACCTGTGAAGCAACTCCCCTGCAGGTGGGTAGCTGGAGGCTCGAACTGGGATCCTTACGCTGGTTCTTGCGCATTGTGCCACCTGCGCTTAACCCACTGTGTTACTGCCTGACTCCCGATGTTTTTTAAATAAACATTAGTATGTTGCTTGGGAGGTGGCATAGTAGATAAAGCATTATACCCTCAAGCATGAGGTCCTGAGCTCAATCCTTGATATTACATGTTCCAGAGTGATGTTCTAGTTCTTACTCTCTAATCAGTAAATCTTTCAAAGACATTACTATGGTAGTCATAAACTAAATTCATGCTTACTAAAGAAAAACTGGAAGAAAATAGAAGTAGAAAGACACAATGGTGGGCGGGGCTGATAGCATTATGATTATGTAAAAAGACTCTCACATCAGAGGCTCTAGTGTCCCAGGTTTAATCCCATGCACCACCATAAACCAAAGCTCAGCAGTGCTAAAAAAAAAAAAAAAAAAAAGTCAGGTGGTGGTGCACCATGCACAAGGACCTAGGTTTAAGCTCCCAGACTCACCTGCAGTTGGGAAACTTCGTAAGTGGTGAAGCAATGCTGCAAGTACCTCTCTCATCTATCTTTCTCTCTGTCCCCCTTCCCTCTCAATTTTTCTCTGTCCAATCAATAAAATAAAATTTAAAAAATTAAAAAAATAATAAAATAAAAGTACAATGGCGAGGACATTGCAGCTACAAGGCAGGCCTAGTCCTTTGTTTTCATAATGTTTACTTTGTGATAGAGAGGGAATAAGCAAGATAATTTCTAACAATGGTAAGTGCCTCAAAGTAGGGTGATTATTTTATGTCTTTTAACTTCTTAGTTGTGCTGGGATGTCACATGTGTGACTTCACTCTATCTAGGTGACAATTTTCATCATATCTCAGAGAGAGATGGTGTGTGAGAGAGAGAGAGACTGAGACTATGGCACTGGAGCTTCCCAAGGTGATATATTTTCTGAGGCAAATACTCCCATGGGATGTCAAGGCTCAAACCTGAGCTACATACATGACAAGGCATGTGTTCTGCTGGGTGAGCTATCTTCTGACTCTAACATACTTTTTTTTAAAAAAGTTTCATTTATCTTATAAAAGAAAGAGAGACATCTATGTGCCACAGATCTGTAAGCTCTGTTATACATAGTGCTTGGAATGAAACCCAAGGCCTCATGCATGCAAGTCTGGTGCTCTTAAATATGCAGCTGCCTCCTCAAACACCTCAGGGTGGTGTTTCAGGAGAGGCAGTGGGACTGTCAGAGAAGGAGATCCTGAGGAGGGTGTGGTAGAGCTGAGACTGAAATGACCAGGAGCTGGAAGTGTAAAGGTCTGGAAGAAGTATTGTTAACCAGCATGAGTTTTTGCAGTGTTTTTTCTATCCAAACATCCAGCTGTTTTTCATCTAGTCCCAGAGGGAAATGACGTGAGTAAGCTGTTTTTGCCAAAGAGTTATAATTTAATCTTTCTGGTTCTAGAACCAGTTTTTACCAACTTAAAAAAAACTTTTTTTTGGTATCTTTAGTTCTTTCTGGTCTTTAGAACTTAAAAACTCCTTGAAGAGAGGATCAAATGGGCATGGATACTTTATTGAAGTGGAGGCGATGATTTCTCCTAACCGGAACATTACTCAAAAGTCTCAGGAAATGATCCCTCTCTAGACTTGCCATCCATCAGGCCCCATCCTCAAATCTCATGCCTACAGCTGGTCTCTGGATTGGGTATGTCTAGCAGAATATGGCCACTACAGTCAAAGCTGAAGGTTTTTCTCAAATATATTGAGATTTATGAAAAGAATGACAATCCGTTGAAATAAGAGGACATGCACCAGTGAGGATTTGCAGAGACAGATGTTCACTCTTTATTTTGGCTCCCCTCAACTGTGGCTGATAGATTGGCTCTAAATTCTTCACCATGAGCAAAAGTTTTTTTTTTTTTTTTTTTTGCCACACAGTTCTTGTTTTTGAATAACTGGATTGCTGAAAAATGGTCTTGCCGTTAAGAAAAGATAAAATCACCCATACAGACAAAACACACAAGGAACACTGGTCACAAAGGACATAATAGGACCAAGGAGGTTGCTCAGTGGACAGAGTGCATGCATGAGACCCCAGGTTTGATCAAGGCAGTAATAACTAAGCAGTGCTCTGGACTCTCTCTCTCTCTCTCTAATTAAATAAGTAAATAAATATTTCTAAAAGCACGACAAATTTTCTTTGCTAAAATGTCTTCCTTCATTAAGAGGGGTGTCGTTTTTCAACTACTGACATGCATACTCGTAGCTGATCTTTGTACTGCCTTGTGAAAGGCTTCTGCTCTGTTGTTTGATAGAGGGATGCTGCTATCTCATATCTTCTATGTAACAAACATGTAGTAACTGGGAAGTACCAACCTGGATCACATATTCTATTATAAGCTCAGTCTTTGTATTCCAACAAATTATCAAGCCAGATTTTTGTGCCAAATCCCCAAATCTTGCCTGTATCATGTTCTCCATTTTAAAGTAAAAATAAAGCATAAAAAACTAACCAACAACAAAGTCTCCATCATTTTCAAGAAACACTCATCTGGTATCATGTAAGCATTTCTTTGGGGCTGGGGCTATAGGAATAGCTTGTTTCCTCTCCTTTCTCTCCTCCTCCTCCTCCTTCTTCTCATTTTCATCCTCTTCCCCCTCTTCTTGTTCCTCCTCTTCCTTTTTTTTTTGGTCTCCCGCTTTGACCGTTGTATGATAAATTTGGTTAAAAAGCCTTGGAGAACAGACTATTGTGTTTAAGTTCAGTAAAGGATTGCTCACTAGTGCTCCTGAAGATGGTTTTGAACTACTAACTGACTTTATTGTATTTGCCTTAGTCTGGTGAACTTTGGATTTGGATAGGTGAGAAGGTCATTGCTCTTACCAGTAATTTTTTTTAATGCTTAGAATGTACCTTAATGATTAATATATGTTGTCAACTACTGTTAAATTACTACTAATAAAAGTTATTTAAGAAACTAATATGTATGTCCATGGTATAACTAATAACAATTTTTACATCAATTTACATTTCTCCACAATGATAAAAACAAATCACATTCAACATATGGTATACACAGGCAGAAATAACCTTTGGGTTAAACTCTCTAGAGAGCAGTGAATTTTAAAAGTCCTTTATAGTGTGGTTTGGTGGTTAAGGTAGGAACATTAAGGGCCTAGACACTTGCCTGTAGATTTCAGTTTTCTCCCTTATGAGCTTGACTAAACTTGGGAAAATTACTTAATCCTTTAAAACTCCAGTTTGTTTATAAAGTAGAGTTTATATTACCTACCTCATCATGTTGTTTTGGACTAAAACAAGATAATGGATATAAAGGGCTTGCCACAAAGGAGGAACTGAACAGACTATAGTGTTTATTATTATTTGATTTTGCTTACTTTGACATAAGAATTTTTAATGACTGTCAAGTAAAGTGCACCTGAACAGCAACTATAACCACTCCCGCATGAGTCTTCCATTTTTTTTTAAATAAAATTTCTTTTCTTCAAAATTTATTTTTAGGGCAGGGGAGATAGCATTATTATGTGAAATGTCTTTCATGCCTGAGGCTCCAAAACCTTCAATCTCCCATATCAACATAAACTAGTGAAGAGCAGTGCTTTTGTAAAAAAAAAAAAAAAAGAAAGAAATAAAAATATGTTATATCACTATATAACACACATATATGTACATGGTATTATATACATATATTAGTGATTTGTAAGACCATAAAATTACAGGGGTGTAGTTCCACACCATACCTTCCACCACAGTTTTTGTTTGTCCTCCACTCACACTCCTACTCCCAGGATAATCACCATAGTTTTCACAAAGTCTTAGAGATAGTTTGACTATTTTTTAAAAACAAGTTTATGTGTTTCAACTCTTTATATTGCACATACAAACAAAACTATCCTGAAGTTGTCTTTGAGAGAAATGCAGGCCATTTGGTTAAAATTATAAACTACCTCAGTAAGAGTCCTTGAACAACAACAACAACAAAAATCTGAAGGGTAAAACTTTGTGACTTTAGATCTTCCTCCCCTTCTCCACTTTTTTTTTTTTTTTTTTAAAAGCAGAGTCAGGGGTGTGGGAGGTAGCACAATCATTATGCAAAAGACTCCCATCCCTTAGGCTCCAGGGTTAGGTTCAATCCCAGGTGACATCATAAATAGGACTCCAGTGAGTGGAAAAGAAAGAAAGAAAGGGAGAAAGAGAGATAGAGAGCAAGAGAGAGAGATGGAGATAGAGAGAGAGAGAAAGGTGAAGAAAAAAAGAAAGGGAAAAGAAATAAAAAAGAAAAAAAGGGGATTAAACTCATGCAGGATTCCAGTGAGTTGTCTCATGGACCCAATTCTTGTCTTCTTCTTCTTCTTTTTTTTTTTTTTTTAATTTATTTAGTAAGTGGTGGGTGGGGGAAGGAATGTGGAGACACCACAGCACAGAGCTCCTCTGGCACCTTCAATAGTGTTATTTTGTAGTGTCAGGGCTCAAACCCAGGCCTTCACACATGGTAAAGCAAATGTTCTGTTGAGTGAGCTATCTCTCCCTCCTTGCCCCCAGCCACCCACCCCCCAAGCCATCCATTTTTTAAAATGTATTATTGGATAGAGACAGAAATTGAGAGGAGAGGAAGAGACAGAGGGAGAGAGACAGAGAGACACCTGCAGCCTTACTTTACCACTTGTGAAGATTTCCCTCCTACAGATGGGGACCAGGGGCTTGAACCTGTGTCCTTGCGCACTGTAATGTATGTATTTGACCAGGTGTGCCACTACCTCCCACCCCCAGCCATTCTTATAATGGTTTGCTCCAGAAAAATGTAGGAGTTCTTTTTTTTTTTTCTTTATTGGGAAGATTAATGGCTTATAGTCAATAGTAAAACACAGTTGTTTGCACATGTGTAACGTTTCTCAGTTTTCCACATAACAATTCAACTCCCTCTAGGTCCTCCTCTGCCATCAAGTTCCAGGACCTGAACCCTCCTGCCACCCCAGAGTCTTTTACTTTAGTGTAATACACTAGGTGTTCTCTAATTCAAGAATTTTATGAAAGTCATTCTGGGGGGTGAGGAATCACACTATTGAAGATCACTGAGGTTTAAATGCTACACTAGCTTCATTTCCCCCTGATTAGTAAAAAGTGATTTTTTTTTTTTTTTAAAAGCTGTTTCTGAGCTAACCTGGATTGATTTCATTGTACTTCTGAGGACATACTGCTAAACCCCATTGTGTTTACAACCCTATAATTGTACTAGGACACCTCTAGCTAATATTAGGATTTTAAGTAGTCATTGTAGAATGTCCTTAGACTTCAAATTGACATTGGTTAAGAAAACATTTTCACATCCTGGGCTTGAATGGATGCTACATTCAGGGCTTCAATGGATGCTACATACATATTTCACTAATACCACCTCCCACCTTGTTTTAGCAACTAAACAGGAGGGGCTGTGTGTGGCTCCAGCTGTCTCTGCCCTGGCTCACTCTTTCTGTAGGTCTCTCTACATTCTTGGGCCAATCACCTCCCCTGAAATTCCTTTTTAAAAAAATGTATTTAAAGCTATTTAATATTATTATTATTTAGTATAGAAAGAAATTGAGAGGGAAGGGGATGATAAGAGTGGGGAAGATAAAAGATCCCTGCAGCACTGCCTCACCACTTGTAAAGCTTCCCCCCAGCAAGTGGGGACTAGGCACTTGAACTTGTGTCCTGATGTACTGTAACATGTGCACTCTATTAGTTGTGCCACCACCCGGTCCTTGGGATGCTTTTCAGAAAGTGGTTTTGGAACCTTCTGGTAACAGGAGGGAATTTAATCCTCTTTTGAGAAAGTAGCTAGACTAGGTAGTGACATGCTTTGCTGTGTATATAATCCAGGTTGGAGTCCAGCCTCCACTGCATTGGAAAAAACTATGGTACTGTGCTATTTATCCCTCTTTCTCTTTGTTTCTCTCTGTTTCCTTTTAGCTCAAAATAGGCGATCTGGGTGGCCCAGGTTGTGGCACAGTAGGTAAAATATTTGATTCCCAAACAAGAGGTCCTGAGCTCAATCCCTGGCATCATAGGTAAGAGTGATCACTTTCTCTCTCCTTATTTTCCCACTAATAAATAAATATTTTTTTAAAATTAATCAGGCTGGAGTAGTAAAGCTCTGGCCACAAAAATAATAATAATAATACATTTGGGGGGAGTGGTGGAAAAATGTACTTTTTGTTCAAGTCAGAGGCCAAAATACTTCCTTCCTTGGGTGGCCCTTATACTTCCTGGAAGCATAACTGGACATCCATACTAATTTTTCTTTACCCCTGTAGTTCTGTGTCTCTGTGTGATCACTTACTATTTAATTTCCAGTGCCATGTGAGCTAATCATGCTTATTGTACAAAACTTGCAAAAGTGTGGGGGAAATAGAGATAAAAATCACTCCCCAAAGGCAACACCTGTCACATTTCAGCTTTATTGCTTTTCAGCCCTTCAAGGTCTTTGCCTGCTTTAAGTTATTTTTTTTAGAACATGATGCAGAGAACATGCTGTTAACACCATTTCCTTACTGATACTCTGTGCCAGATATAACAGTAGGCCTTTCCCTGTGATTTGTGATATTGTTTGTAGATTTAACCAAAAGAACTTTTGCTAAATTCTTACTTATTACAAGAGTAAGATATATATTTTTTATTAAAACCAGAATATGTGCATAAGTTCAAATAGAAAACTCAAGAATTATCCCACCACTCAGAAATAATTTATGACAGTATTTTGGTCCAGCACTTGGTCAACCATGTTGGTTGGATAAGTGAATTCTCATTGAGCTCACATGATCTGGATGATACTACACTTGACAGTTTGGAGTTTAGGAAGTAGTAAAGGTAGATCTCTGGCAGTGGAGTGACTACAGTTCTGGAGCTGAGGTTAAGTTGCCTCTTCTCTGCATGAGAAGAGGAGGCATGAGACCACTGGAACTCATACTGTCATAAATTGTTTCTGAGTGGTGGGATAATTCTTGGGTTTTCTACTTGAACTTATCCACATATTCTGGTTTTAACAAAATATATATCTTACTCGAGTAATAAGTAAGAATCCAGCAAAAGTTCTTTTGGTTAAATCTACAAACAATGTCACAAATCACAGAGAAGAGGGGCAGACTTTGCATTTTTCTCCAAAGTCATGCAGTTTAGCACGTGGACCACAAGGTGTTATCTGCAGTTCCATGAATATGAGAACCATGGTCAATTTTCATTATTTGGGGGAAGCATTTCAGACTATGGCATTAGATTCTGTAGTGGAAAGAACTTTAAATTTGGAATTCAAAGAGCTGGGTCCCAGTCCCCAGCCAGCCACTCAGGTCTGCAAATTTCATAGCACTTTCTAGCTTTAGTTTTCTCCTTTATCATGTAGATAAAACTAACTCCTAAGAATACACATTCTTCCTGTGTGGACAAGTTATGGTGAGTAACCACGACCCTGAAGACGTGAGTGGGGCTGGATGCCTCTCTGGAATGGGGAGAGGAGGCATGAGAACATTGGACCTCATATTCAGATATTGTCTCAAATTTTGATTTTTAAAGATTATTCTCATACTTGCATGTATATATTACATCAGTGAAAAATAGTTGCATTGCATTTATGAATGTGTAATAAAAATCATGATTTGCTAAGTATTGATTGTACTGTATTTTTACAGCTCTCATTTTTTTGTTTGTTTGTTTTTTTCACTTTATTTTGAGTGTACTGGAAGCCTGGGCCAAAGGAAGTGGCTTTGGTCTTCTGACTTTTGGGAAATCTTCTTTGCTAAAGCACCTCATAAACTATGTGTCACTCTGCATACGTTGAAAACAAAATGGAGGAGGGAAGAGTGGGGTTGTTCCTTGGTGGGTGCTGGAGTGTTTATGGAAAAGATGATGGAGAAAAAGTTGGGGAGTGAACAGGAAATTCCAGAAATAGCCCCCCCCCCCCAGTGTTGTCTGACTCAGGCTACTTCAAACATAAGCAGTGTCGGTAAAATGATAGAAACAGAGGAAAAAACACATTTCAAATGTTGTCTTTCACAGCTGGAGGAAATAGTTCAGCTGATTGAGTGCAGGATTTGCATGCCTAAGTGTCTAGGTTCAGTGCCTGGTGTCATATGTATGGAGTGGTGCTCTAGTTTCCCCTCCCCTCCCCTCCCCTCCCCTCCCCTCCTCTCTTCTCCCTTTTTCTCTTCTTCTCTCTCTTTTCTTTTCTCTTCTCTTTTCTCCTCTCTCTCTTCTACCACATATGAAATAAATAACATAAGTCAATTTTTAGAAGTGCTGCCTTCCTTTCCGCAGAGAGATGGTTATTTTCCAGTCTTTAGGAAGAACAGATTTTTAGGACAAAAATTTTGGCATGAAACAATGAAGGCAGTTAAATATCATTCCTACGGCATTATCTAGAACTCCATGAAGATACTAATTGTAGTAGTAACAGCGTTATTGTAGATGACCCCTGTGTTCCAAACTGCAATTTGTAGTCACTCATGGTCAAGCGTTTCCTTCTAATTTTCTATCCTAAGTCCATTGTATGCCATCATTTATTATGAGGGACAATTTGTATCACAAAACTCATAAAGTTGCTGCAATTGAGTGAAATCATATGACTAGGAAGTTATCTCACAATTTAATAGAGCAAAAATGAACATTTTGCCGTTATATTGTATTCTCAAATTGGCTGAAGCTCTGCCCTTTCATTTATGAGGAGCAGGCTTGAGCCTTCTCATGCTGGGAATTTTCCAGGGTAGTGATGGTTTTCATTCCTCTTTTCTGGTGTCTCTCCTTAGACAATGGTTTCTGTTTAACCTTCACATCCAAGGCCTCCACACTGGCCAGTCCTCGGAGCTAACCTCCCCTAACTCAGATATGAGACGACTGCAGTTGACACAGATAATGTGTCTTGAGACACTTTCCTTCTAATGGCTCCCTGGACCCACTCCACTCTGGGTGGAAGACCTTTTGTAAATGAACTTGGAGACAGCTACTCCCTTTGTTAAAGGTAGACATCACAGTCTTCCTGCTTCTTGTCCCTCCTTCCCCTCTGCAAGACCTGACCAATGAAACAGCTCAGTGCAATCAACTCTTTTCTGATTTTGAGGGTTTGCTGACTCCTGACTCAGTTGAGCCTCTTAACTATCTCAGTCTCATTTGTCATATGAGAGTAGTAGTCATTCCACCCTCACCTGTTTGTTATGAATTTTTAAAGAATTTAACATTTTTAATTATTAAAATTAAATTTTTATTTATTTATTTTGGATAGAGACAGAGAAATTGAGAGGGAAGAGGGGCCGAGAGAGAGAGAGAGAGAGAGGGAGAGAGAGAGATCTGCAACACTGTTTCACTGCTTGCGTGAAGCTTCCCTGCTACAGGTGGGGACTGGGGCCTTGAACCCTGGTCCTTGTGCACTGTAATGTGTGTGTTCAACCGGTTCTGCTACCACCTAGCCCATACTGTGAATACTAAATGATCTAAGACAGTGCTTCTCAATGGGTGTGTGATTTTACACCCCAGCAGATACTTGGCAATTTTGGGGGGTCAGGGGAGAATCACAACACAGGTGGGGAGGACAGGATACAACTGGCATGTGGAAGGGAGGGGCCAAGGATGATGCTACAACTCTCTGCTGCATGGAGCATCCCCACAACCTAGAGTGATGGGACCCCAGATCTCAGTAATGCTGGGGGGGTTTGGGGACTCTGCTAGCAGGCATGTGCCGAGCTCAGTCCATAGGAAATGTCGCTGTCATTGTTGCGGTAGCCCTTCTGATTTGTGGGGACTCTCTTGTCAGAGCAATGAATGTATTTCCTATTACCTCCAAAAGAAAATTTATTTTAGTTCTTGATCTGTGACACAAGACTGCTACTAAAAGGCACAAACGTGGATGGGAAAACTGCATGGGCACTTAACCACAGGGCTAAGCAGAACAAGACAAGAAAGCCAAGTGTCTCTACACTGCAGGTAAACACTAACAAGGGGGGGAATTATATATGATAAGAGCAACTATGCTTTTTCCAAGTTAGCACTAACCCCCTCTGCAAATTGGATGTGTTATGCTCCTTTTGAGAAAAGAGGGCTCAAGTCACCTAAGAGTAAGTAGCAGAGCCAGACCATGAACCTAGGTGGACCCAGGCATTTGGATTCCATGAGTTTGCTATCAGGTGTCCCCCAGTCCCTGGGGTTAATCAGACTTGAGGATGCTCTAGACTCAGACCAGAGAGAGTATATTAAGGTTATACAGCATGCGGGGGAAGAAAAGCAAACAAACATGGACAGCAAGAGTCAATAATTTGAAATGGTGAGTTGATTAGTGTTTATTCAAAAATTTTAATTTTTTTGAAAGTCCAAAGTTGATTTAATTTTCCAGAGCACTGCTCAGTTCTGACCTTTCACACTGCAGGATCCTGGCAGCCTCAGTCATTAAAGTTCTTTTTGCGGGAGTTGGGCGGTGGCACAGCGGGTTAAGCGCACGTGGCGCAAAGCACAAGGACCTGAATAAGGATCCCGGTTTGAGGCCTCCCCCCCCCCCCCCCCCCCGCTCCCCACCTGCAGGGGAGTTGCTTCACAGGCGGTGAAGCAGGTCTGCAGGTGTCTGTCTTTCTCTCCTCCCCTTCTCTTCCCCTCCTCTCTCCATTTCTCTCTGTCCTATCCAACAAAGATGACATCTATAACAATAATAATAACTACTACAACAACAAAAAGACAACAAGGGCAACAAAAAGGGAAATAAATTTAAAAAATTTTTTTAAAGTTCTTTTTGCATAACAATTATGCTGCCTCCCCACCCTCATTATAGAGTTTTGTTTTTTTTAAAGAGAGGGTAGGGGAGTTACCATAATGGCTAAGCAAAAAAAAAAAAAAATCATTTCTGAGGCTCCAAGTACTACCAGAGCTGAGTAGTACTCTAATAAAAATAAGATTAAATAAATAACTAAAATAAATTAACAAATAAAACACACGCATAGGCCCATGCCACCGTGATTTTCAGTGCTGGTGATTGTACCCCTTTCCAAACTCTCATAGCCAAGAGTAAATTAAATCAAATGTGGTTATGATTTAGTTAAGCAGTCAGACTGATTTGCTTTGTGAATTCACTGTTAAAATATAATTCTAATCTCTGCCTCCCATCCTTCTTGCCCCCCTGCCCCCCTCAGTGTCTTCACAATTTCTCACCTTTTCTGAATTCATTAATTACTTTTTCTTTCCTCCTCTCTGCAGCAGGTTAGCATCTTTTAAAAATTTATTTATTTATTTATAAAAAGGAAACTGACAAAACCAAGGATAAGAGGGGTACAACTCCACACAATTCCTACCACCAGAACTCTGTATCCCACCCCCTCCCCAGATAGCTTTCCTATTCTTTATCCCTCTGGGAGTATGGACCCAAGGTCACTGTGGGTGACCTTGGGTCCAGAAGGTGGAAGGTGGAAGGTCTGGCTTCTGTAATTGCTTCCCCACTGAACATGGGCGTTGACAGGCCAATCCCTACTCCCAGCCTGCCTCTCTCTTTCCCTAGTGGGGTGGGGTTCTGGGGAAGTGGGGCTCCAGGGCATATCGGTGGGGTTGTCTGTCCAGGGAAGTCTGGTTGGCATCATGTTAACATCTGGAACCTGGTGGCTGAAAAAAGAGTTAACATATAAAGCCAAACGAATTGTTGACTAATCATGAATGTAAAGGCTGGACTAGTTCAGATGATGAGTTGGGGGGGGGGCTCTCCATTTTCTGGATAGCTAGTAAGCATATTTTAGTTATATTCCAAAGGGCCTGTGGCTATACTAGGTTTTTTTTTTCCCCTGAGCCTGACATCTGATATGCAGGTGGATCCAAGTTATTGTCTGGGGAGATGATGTCATGGCTGGAAAAAGGACCAGAAAACTGGATCAGGGAAGAGAGTAGCTCCCAAATATGGGAAAGGTGTATAAATACTGTTGACTGTAAACCCCATAGATTTGATCTGTTCTGGGGCTGATATTCAGCTTAGGAGCCTATGCGACCTCTGCATCCCTGTAGATCTGAGCTCACATTCTATGGTCATCAGAAAGAATGTTCCAAGCTGTCCCCATATCAAGACCCATACCACCCTGAACATGCCCGATCCCATCTGATCGTGGAAGCTAAGCAGGGTTGAGCCTGGTTAATACTTGGATGAGAGGCAGGTTAGCATCTTAATGGAGGGTAAGTGGTTCCAGCAATTCCATTAGGAGTAAGACTTCTGGCCTTCGGGTAAGTGAGGAGAATGTTCAGTAAGGAGAAAAGCCACAATTCTGAAATGTACTAGTGTTTCACATAAAAAAAAAAAAAAAAAACAGTCTTTTTTTTTTTTTTTTTTTTTCATCCAGAGAACAGCCAAGTGGTGAGTTACAGAGAAATGCCTCAGAGACGGGGTCCTTAGTCTTGCGCCTATGAAGGAAGACAGTCGTGTAAGCAGGAACATCTGGATGGGGCAGAGTCCGCTTTGAAATCCGAATATACAATAACAGTGTTTGTTTAAAGATCATTTGAGCTTGAATAATGGCAAGAGCTAGAGCACTGGAGGAACCTTGTTTGTCAGGCTTTTGGAAGTGGGCACAGAAAAAGTTTGAGGTGATTTTAACAGGGGTGTGGAGGATGGGGCATAGTGGGTGTGAGCTACTCATGTCATCTCAGGCTCTTTAAATTCCTCCTTTTTTTCATTCAGTAGCTCTAATGCAATCAATTCCTATTAAGTCATTTAATTGTTAATTGTTCAGGCTCTGAGTCTCCATTGCCAAATGAGTAAACCTCATCCAACTTCATCTATTTGTTGTGAATGTATATTTTTAATATTTTATTTACTTATTGGATAGAGATAGAGAGAAACTGAGAGGGAAGGGGGGATAGAAAAGGAGATAGAGGAAACTGAGTGGTGGTACACCTGGTTGAACACATGTTACAATGTGCAAGGACCTGGGTTCAATGCCCCAGTCTTCACCTGCAGGGTGACAGATTGTTGAAGCAGGGCTGCAGGTGTCTTTCTGTCTCTTTCCCTCCCTATCTCCCCCTTCCCTCTCGATGTCTGTCGGTCTCTAGCCAATAAATAAAGATCATAAATTGTTTTCAAAAAAGAAGGGAGAAAAAAGACACCTGCAGCACTCCCTCACTGCTCCTGGAGCTCCCCCTACAGGTAGCGTCTGGAAGCTTGAACCTGGGTCCTTGAACATTGTAATGTGTCCACACAACTGGGTGCAGATATCCCAGGAATTTGTAGGTGAGTCGTGTGGATGAGACACAGAGAAACAACCAGCCATACCAGGGAGCAGATCAGAAACCTCCCTCCTCAGCTGATTCCAAATTTCAGCCATGCTTGAGAACCAGGGCGTCTGATGAATTTTTCTCAAACTTAATGATTCATCCAGATAGACTATCATATTATTTTTATAGAAAAATTTCATTATCTTTATTTATTTATTGGATAGATTAGCCATAAATAGGGAAATAAAGGGATGATAGAGAGGAAGAGAGGCAGAGAGAAACCTGCAATATTGCTTTACCACTTGCAAAGTTTTTGTCCTGTAGGTGGGGACTGGGGACTCAAACCCAGGTCCTTGTACATTGTAACATGTTCAGGCTTAACCAGGTGCACCACCACCTGGCCCCTTGAATGTCTTATTAAAATGCAGATTTTGACAGAGTTGTATCAGTTGGAGTTTAGGCTTTTGTTTTTGTTTTTTAATATTTTTTATATTTATTTTCCCTTTTGTTGCCCTTGTTTTTCATTTTATCGTTGTAGTTATTATTGCTGTTGTTATTGATGTCATTGTTGTTGGATAGGACAGAGAGAAATGGAGAGAGGAGAGGAAGACAACGAGGGTGAGAGAAAGACAGATACCTGCAGACCTGCTTCACTGCCTGTGAAGCGACTCCCCTGTAGGTGGGGAGCCGGGGGCTCGAACTGGGATCCTTATGCCGGTCTCCTTGCACTTCACACCACATGCATTTAACCTGCTGCACTACTGCCCAACTCCCAGCTTTTGTTTTTATCTTTTATTTTTTTTGTGGTAGAGTTCACCTACATAAAATTCAGCATTTTGTACTATGTGCACTTAACCTGGTGCACTACCACCTAGCCCCAAAATTCAGCATTTTGAAGTGAATAATACTCAGCAAGGTTGTATCCAATTCTAGAATATCTTTATCACCCTCAAAAGAAATCTAGTATTTGCTGACAGTCCCTCCCACAGGCTCCCCCTACTTCCCTGGCACCATTTCTGACACTCTCTAAGCTACTTTCTGTCTTTCTGCTTTTGCCTCTTCTGGATGTTTTTTTATAAATCAAATTGAACAATACATCATCTTTTGTGTCAGACTTCTTTTATTAAGTGTAATGTTTTCAATGACTGGTTTCAGAGTGAAGTACTACATTAAATTGCAAGTTTATTAGCATTAAGTTTAGCCTGGCTCTCTCTGGTTTTTCTTTTTTTCTTTAAAGATTTTATTTATTAATGAGAAACAGAGGAGGAGAGAGAAAAATCCAGAGAGCCAGATATCACTCTGGTACATGTACTGCTGGGGACTGAACTCAGGACCTCATGCTTCAGAGTCTGATGCTTTATCCACTGCGTTACCTCCGGGATCACTCTTTTTTTTTCACTTATTTTTTTCCCTTTTAAATTTGGCTGATGCTTTAACGAAAGCTCTACCTTCAGATCATCTAGCAAAAATAACCTGAGCTGCTGATAACTGTATTTGGATGATGGTCTTTCTTCATCTTGACCAGTTCCTCTCACTGGCCAAGTACAAGGCACCCACACAGCCTATGTAGGAGATGGTTAGGTCTTCTCTTCTAAGGAACATGAATAGAACAATCATTTAGTTTATATATATATATATAGTTATGTGTAGCCAGCTGTATTTAGTAGTTCTGTATTCTATAGGCCAGATAATAGTTACTTGCAGTGCTTGCTAATCTTCTAATAGAGACCCTCAGACTCCCTTCTTTTCCTTATTTAGACAATGAGAAGATTGTGAACTCTGAAACCCAGCCAAAAGGTGGAGAAGACAGTTCTGTGTCAAGTATAAAAGTCCAAGGGTGGTGGGGCTCTGCTGCCTAACTGCCACTGTTGGCTGCAAACCTTTTTGCAAAAGAATAAACACCTTCCTTAAACTCCTCATCTTTTGTCTTGCAAGTAATTTTAATTAGACATCATTTATAATAGCCTAGAATCCAGAAGGCCCTACTTGGAGAGTCTTGTAGCCATGGGGTCAGTCAGTCTGGCCACCAAAGGGGAAACACTGAAGACACTCGTTAGAGGTGAAGTGAGAGTTAGTGGAGGGCCACTTTTCTGGCAGAGTCAGAAGGAATCCAGATTTGGGGACCCCAGACAGGAAGGGACCAAGGCAGGTGGGGCTTGTTGGGGAGGTCCATCACTCTGTCTGCAGACTAACCCCCTAAGTAGCAGGACCTTTTGTACACATTGCCACCAAAACCATCTCGCAATAGTTCTTTCCACTTGAACCTACTCTGCACTGCTTCTCCATGAGATGACTGAGTCTTCACTTGGTTTAGTAAAGAGATGTGAATGGGGATACATGTATCTGGCAGTCATTTGTTTCTTCTTCACATATCTGTCAAATCCTGACTATTCTCAGGGCTCTGAAAAGATTGTAATATTGTCTTTGTTCTCACAAAATTTATGGTCTCACAGAGATAGCCATGCTAACTTGTTAGTTATTTACTGGATTCATAGGACATGCCAGCCAGTGTTTTAGGTGCTGTGTTTAAAGCAGTGATAATAGTAGGCCAGGTTTCTGTCCTCATGGTGCTTACAGGTACTAGATTTACCACAGTGTAGTTTAGTTAAAAGAGTATCAACTGGGGGCTGGGTGGTAGTGGATTATGCGCAAAGGCACAAAGCACAAGGACCTGAGTAAGGATCCCAGCTCCAGTCCCTGGCTCCCCACCAGAGGGAGGGGGTGTCACTTCACAAGCAGTGGAGCAGGTCTTGCAGGTGTCTATCTTTTTCTCCCATTCCAGTCTTCCCTTCCTCTCTCGATTTCTCTCTATCTTATTCAACAACAACAGCAATGGAACAATAACAATAATAACAACAACAAGGTCAATAACGTGGGAAAAATGGTCTCCAGGTGCAGTGGATTCATAGTGCAGGCACATAGCCCCAGAGATAACCCTGGAGGAAAAAAATATATATCAGCTGTGAGTCTGTTGTTTTTCATTCATTTATTTCAGAAGTAATTATAAAGCCACCAGCTTCCTATACAATAGTCACTCTGTTAAATTCTGCTGAGAAAAACAAAACAGGCCCTTTCTTTCTTGGTAATTAGAGTCAGGTGGGAAATTCAGCTGTGGGCCAAATAACTATACTACTGAATCCATTATTACCAAACTGAGACACAATGTTTGAGAAGACTTCATGAAGAACTGCCCTTGCCTGACACATTTTCTTGGGACTTCACTGTCCTTACTTGAATCCATTATTGAATTGAGAGTTACTCGTGCTTTCCTAATTTTATCATTCCTACTTCTGTAAGGAAGACGCTCATTATATTTGCTCTCTTTTCCTCCCCCTTTTCATGTTGTTATAGACAAAATGATTGTTGTCCTTAATCTATAAATTATAATAATTTCTGTTTATGTACTTTGTCTTAACTTTGGCAAATTAGAGTCTAGTTTAAGTCAGTTCTTATATTTTTAATAAATTTATTGAGTTCTGACACTGCCCATAATCAAAACATACAATGTGACTAATTTGCCACGTGCATATCTATCTCTGTGCATAAGACCATGATAGTCAAGATCATTAAGGTATCTATTGCCTTCAAAAGTCTCCCTGTGCTCCTCTGTAATTCTCTCCTCCTAACTCTGTTACCCTGCTCCTAGGTCCTCAGTGAAGCATAATTTCCACCACCCCCACAATGGAGTAGTCTGAATATTCTTGACTATGATATAAACAAAAGCATACAGTATGTACTATTATATTGTCTGGTTTCTTTCACTTCACATAATTATTTTGAAATCCACTTAAGTTGTAAAGTATATTTATAGTCTATTCATTTTTATTGTTGAATAATATTCCATTGTAACCCAAATGTTCATTCATAGATGAATAAACCACAGACTTTTTAATTTACCCATTAATGAACATTTGAGTTGTTTTCAGTCTTGGGTTATTAGAAATAAAACTGCTCTGAACATTCATGCATGAGTCCTTATAGGGCATATATACTCATTCTTTTTGAGTTTTACCTAGAAATGTAATGATAAACACATAGGTAAGATTTTTAAGAAATTGCCAATTTGTTTTTCAGTGTTTATACCATTTTACACCAGCACTGTCTGGGAGTTCCTGTTCTTCCACATCCTCACAATACTTGATATAACCAGTTTTTAATTTTATAAAGCATCCTAGTGGGTATGTGTTAGCATCTTGTTATGGTTTTAATTTGCATTTTTCTAGTAACAGGTGGTATTGGGCACATTTTTTTCTGCTTATGTGTCACCCATATATGCATATATTTTGGAGAAGTGTTTGTTCAAATGTTTCTATCATATTTTTTTTGTTGTTATCTCATTCTTGAGCCTTTAAAGAAATTACAGAAGAGTCTTACAGTAGGAAATAATAACTACCAGAATAAGCATTTCTTTGCCCCCAATTGACAAATCTTAATGTCAAAATTCCAGGTGATCAAACTCTTTCTTACTGTCTTTTATTTTTATTTTTTACTAGTGGGCTTCTCTGGGCCCACTTCTTTGTTTTTCTTCCTTCCTTTTTTCTTTCTTTCTTTCTTTCTTTCTTTCTTTCTTTCTTTCTTTCTTTCTTTCTTTCTTCCAGGCTTATTGCTGGGGCTGGGTACCTGTACCACCAATCCTCTGCTCCTGGAGGCTATTTTTTCCCCCTTTTCTTGCCCTTGTTGTCTTTATCATTGTTGTGGTTATTATTGTTGTTGTTATTCATGTCGCTGTTGGATAGGACCAAGAGAAATGGAGAGAGGAGGGGAAGACAGAAGGGAAAAGAAAGAGACACTGCAGACCTGCTTCACCCCTTGTGAAGCGAACTCCCCTGCAGGTGGGGAGCCAGGGGCTCAACTGGGGATCTCTGCTGTGTTACTGCCCAACCCCCTCTTTCTTACTATCTTAACTGTGCTTCAGAAGAAAACCAAACATATTTGTAGGAATATACAAATGTTCAGCATCCAGAAATTTAAAATTTAAATTCTTTAGTATCTAACCAAGAAAGTAGCTAGGTATGCCATAAAGTAGGAAAAAATATGCTTCCTTGTACCCCTGTTTCTTTCTCGCTCTACTCTTCCATCTTTTACTTTTCCTGTTTTAACCTTTCACAAATGAAGAAACCAAAGCCTGAGATAAAATAACTGCTAAGATACACGTCAAGTGAGACTCAGATATGGGTGTAAGACACAGATCTTCAGACTCCTTATTGTATCTAGGACCCCTATAACTTTGCTGCACTTTATTGAGTCTGAGCAAAAATTGTCTAGCTCCTTTTACAGCTCTTAAAGTGAAGATATTAATGATATAACAGACCATCAGATGGGAAAAGAAGTGTGACCTACATGCTATTCTTCAATTATTGGCAACTGATTGACATTAGCCAGCACAGAAGCCAAACAACAGTTTGAACAAAAAGTCAAGGAAGCGTTTATTCTATGGTCTGAGAATTGCTCATTGAATTCTTGCTTTCAGGAGAGGTCTGGTGACCTTAGAAGTCATGATAACTTCCTACCACTGGTATCTTAAGTTCAGGATTTGATTTGAAGTGACTCTTCTGGTGGACCTACTATAAAATGGTAGCTGCCAGAGGCAGTCTCCAACTTGTGCTGTCAGTGTGCCCTGTTCTGTTAACTGGTTCGTGAATTTACAGGGAAATCAATTACCATTTGAGCAAGAGCTACGGGAGTCTGAGTGCTGACCTGGGACAAAGGCAATCAAATATGAGATCATCTGAGGTCAAACCCGTGGCTCTGGATAGCCACTTGTCACTTGGAATTGGGCAGGGAACCATAAACACAGGAGACAGCTAGAGGAGTCCACTAATTATACACAACTGTGGCGATAGCTTAGCCTGATAAGACAGGGCAAGGCAGAAGCAATTAAGATGCCAAAAAATGTGTCTGAAAACAGCTTTATTTAGCCAAAAAAATGGTGTAGTCAATTCTCAAAAGACATGAGTAGGATTTAATGGCAGCCTGTTCTTCAATTTAGAGGCCATAGAACATGAAGAGGGATGGAAGGTACTTGCAAGGCTCTCCAACAAACCAATGAGAGCTGTATTGTGTCACTCTGGGGTAACTTTCATGAAAAACAGAAGAACATTTCCCTACTAATCACTAAGCTCATGTTAATGCAACCCAGAGCCCCATGGGAGAAAGACTGGTTGTTGGATACTTTTTTTTATATCATCTTAACTAAACATATTTTACTGGTAAATATATTTACTTAGTCATTTCATCTATTACTACAAACGTGTAGGAAAGAAAAATATCCAACAACAGTGTGCCAAAAATGGAAGACATGACTCCATTCAGTTAAATAATTTAAGGCTCTAATCTCTTCGTCACAAGAAGCTGTGACTGTGGTGTACAAAGGATTCTGGGGTGGGGTTGGGAGGGAGAGCTTTCAGGTCCTGGTGCATGATGGTGGAGGAAAACCTAGACTGGGGGTGAGAGTGTTTTTCAGAAAACTGAGAAATTTTACATATGTACTAACAACTTCATCTAGCCATTAATTCCTTCCAATTAAAAAAAAAATGAGCAGTGCTCTTGTTTCTCATAAAATAAGTAAATCTTAATTTTTTGGAAGGAAAAAAAAAGCTGTGACAAATTAATCAAATTGTCTGAGCCTTATTTTTCTTGAATATGGTAATGGCAGAGAAAGACTACATGTACATAATAGGATTATTTTTGAAGATTAGGAAGAATGCATGCTTCTACAGGTAGCAGGAGTTGATAAAATGGCCATCTTCTTTTTTTTTTTTCTTTTTTTTCTCACTGTCCTCACTGTGTGAATGGCTTTGGGCAAGCTACCTTCCTTTTCTGTCTTTAGGGATTTATTTTTGTTTTTATTTAATTATTTTTTGCTCTCAGGATAGAAAAACTAGAAAGCTAGGAGTGTTATTCTGGCTAGTAGACCAAGCTCATCTCTGAGGTACTAAACCAGAGCAATTAGCAGGAAATTACAACTAATATCCTCTCTACTTTATGCCATGTGCAACCCAGGTTCAAGTCTATCCAATCCTCCTCCCCACCCACACACTAGAGGAAGTTTTGGTGTTGTCATTTCTTTTCTCCCTCTATTTCCTGTCCCTCCCTCTCTCTGTACCTATGTCTATGTCTCTATCTGAAAATGTTAACCTAGAGTGGTGAAACTCTGGTGACAACAACAACAAATTAGCCTTAACAACAGCATATGGTCCTGCCTGAGCTTAAGCTTTCAGATAAAACAAAGTGTCAGGTAGGGGACCAGGCAATAGCGCAGCAGGGTTAAGTGCAAGGACAGGCTCAAGCCCCTGGCTCCCCACCTGCAGGAGTCTGCAGGTGTCTTTCACCCCCACCCCCAGCAAAAAAAAAAAAAAAGAGAAAAGAAAGTGCCAGGTGCCAGATAGAATGTGAGGAGGAGAACATATGTTCTGAAATCAGTGGATCTTAGGGTCAGTTTCTACTGTGCTTCCCACAATTCTGTCACTACTGGCTACCTTATTATGAATATATTTATGAGTAAAATCTGTTTAGTTGAGATGATACAAAAAAGTATCCAGTTAGCAGTAACTACTAATAAGTGGCGGCAATTATAATTAATTAAAATAATTACAGCATTGCTAGTAATCTCAGACATATAATCTCCACCTCATCAATAGTGTTCTCTCAGATACTCAGTTTGCCTCACTCTAAAATTAGCACAGTAACACAGCAAAGAGCCTTTTACATTTCCAAATAGCCTGATTAGTTTCTCAAAATGCAAAATATTGTCTTTTTGTAGGATGAGATTATTATAGGCACAGTGTCTAGGATTTATAAAATAGCCAGGGATCATGGGGAAAAAAAGTTTGTTTTAAAATTCTGGCTCAAAAATAGAAAAATAATGCTGTAAAATTAAAATGTTTAATTCATTATCTATATAAAATAAGCATATACCAGCTTGTCAACTGCAAGTCAATCCATCTGTTATTACATGGAAATGCTATTTGGTGATGGATGTGGGTGCAATTTAGGCTGTCTGCTTTGATGTGGGTGGGGCCTCCAAAAGGAAGAATGAAGGTCTTAAAATAACTCTAATGGGACTGGGGAATGTGTGTTGGCCAGGAATAGAAAGCAAGTGGAAGGCATTCAGGGGAAGAACATGGGGAAATTGGAGAATGACTAGACAGCTAGGCATGACCATTGAGGCTGCCAAGCACCCAGGTATGAGATGCACAGTGTGGACAAAGAGAGAGTAATGGAGATCTCTGCGGTCCTATTACCAACACATTCCACTGCAGCATCTGTGCAAAAATCTTCGCCTGAGCACCTTTCAGCAAGTGGGCCAAGGAAAACCATCAGATAGACAAGTAAGAAGTGACAGTTACTGACAGCCCCAACCACAAATCCTCCCGGCTAAATAGGGACCACTAATTTGAACAGGATACCAGGAGCAATTTCAGCTCTAGAAACTCATTTGTCCTCTCTCAGGTCACTGGTGATACTTCCCTATTTCACCCCTTTTCTCTGGCTTTTGTGTCACAATCCATCTTTATTAAGTAGAGGGCCAAAATATGCCAACAAAATGCCAGGGAGAGTGAAGAAGCAGGACTTTTCCTACGCTAGATGATGGCTGAAGCATGGGAGAAGGAGGAGCCATTAACCCTTAGCCCAGTGGTTTTCCCAGCAAAAGGGCAGCTGACTGATAGCTGTTTATGTTGCTACCTGCTTGCCCATCACCCAAGGGAAAGGAACTCCAGCCCAGCCTGGTAGATGCAAGCAGTGAGGGGCTGAGATGGTACCCTCAGGCATACCTGAATATCAGTAACACAAAAAAGTGACCAACAGCCGGGTCCCTGAAACTGAGGGGACAATGCCACTCTCCTCCCTTTAAGGTTGCTTGTCATTGCATGGACCACTGGGCCAATGCCTCATTACCCCGGCAAGGGCCTTAACCTTCTCATCCCAGACAAAACAAATAAGGGTCAACTGCTATCACTGATCCCAAACACCCATGACAGAAGGGTCCAACTTGATGATTTTCTTTGATCCTCTTCTTGGTGTCCACTGGCATGTGGTTAGCTCAGCAAAGTTTATACTTGTTATTGAGAATTTCTCATTTCCTCTTCAGATTAGCACCCCCTCTGATTCTCAATTTTTTTTTTTTTTGGTAGCAGAAAATTTTACTTAGTTTTAACAACTTATGCCAAAGTGTGTGCCAAAGACAATTCTAAGTACACTACACATACTAAACTATTTTGTTCTTATACAAGCTCTGGAATAGGCACCAATGCAACCCTCACCTCTAAGTCACTTTGCCAAGGTGACTTACTGGCAAGAGGCAAACTGAAGCTGTGAGCCTGAGCAGTCGATAAACTCAGCCCCACCATTGGGCTACCTCAACTTTTTCACTGGCTTGCTCTCCTCAGACTCTCTTAAGGTTGTAGTAAGTTTAATTCAATCATGGTTCAATTTAATCATGGTGTCCTGATGATGCTTTGGGCTGTGCTAGATAAGAGAGTGAGATAGTGCTCACCCCACTTCTGTTCTATATTCTGGTTGCTGTTAGGCATTAAGCCCAGATTCACCCTATGCCTAGTCTTAACCACACATCCCAGTTAAGCAGAGCAGATATTATTCCCACTTTTTTTTTTTTTTGCCTTCAGCATTACTGCTATGGCTCAGTGCCTACACTGCTTGTGAGGCCTTTATTTATTTTTTTCTCCATTTTTTACTGGATAGGACAGAGAGAAATTGAGAGAGGAGGGGGAGATAGAAAGGGAGAGAGAAAGATAGACACCTGCAGACCTGCTTCATCACTTGTAAAGCATCGCCCTGCAGGTGGAGAGTGGGGGCTTGAACCAGGATCCTTGCATGGTACCTTGCACTTTATACTATGTGCACTTAACTGGATGTGTAACCCCCCACCCAGCCCCCATTCCTACCATTTTGTAGATGCGTAGGTGGTATAGCCAGACTGACAGTCTCAGCCACAAAATAATTCAGAAGCAGGCTATTGTACTAAAATCTCAGACTCCCAGTTGTCAATGATTCCACATTGTTATGCATTTCTCCAATTGTTCTGATTTTGGTTGCTATGCATCTCTTAGAATGGTCTTGATTAATTTTATGTCTATTCTCTTACTTTTTTTTTTTTTACATAGAGTCAGAGAAGCAGATCAGCACAGAAAGAGAGTGAAGGAGACTGCAGCACTGAAGCTTCCTTCATGCTGTGGGGGCCAGGCTCAAACCCGCATCATGAACATAACAAAACAGTGCACTATCCATGTGAGCTATTTTGCTAGCTCACATTCTCTTACTTTTTTTTAAAGTTTATTTATTTATTATATTTATTTATTTATTTTTGTTGCCCTTGTTTTGCTGTTGTAGTTATTATTATTGTTGTTGATGTCTTTGTTGGACAGGATAGAGAGAAATGGAGAGAGGAGGAGAAGACAGAGAGAGAGGGGAGAGAAAGACAGACACCTGCAGACCTGCTTCACCGCCTGTGAAGCGACTCCCCTGCAGGTGGGAAGCCAGGGACTCAAACCGGGATCTTTATGCCGGTCCTTGTGCTTTGCGCCACGTGCGCTTAACCTGCTGCGCTACCGCCGACTCCCTCTCTCACTTTTAAGAAAAGAAACAAAGCCAAGAAAATGGGGGAGGGGGAGAGCAGGCACTAGTTTACTTTATTGAACATTTCTTCTATTCAAACTAGAATAACATGTGTTCATTTCAGAGTGCACGGAGTATTTGGCATTTTCCTTAACCTGGCATTCCTTTTCTTAATCCCTTGAAAAATTACAGTCACAATTCACTCAGGAGGTAAATAGCCTCCAGCTCTTGTTTTGGCTGTTCTTCAGCTGACACCCACAGCTACATCATATTTCCTTCAGCCTTCCTAAGAAAGTCCCCTTGCTATTTAGCTCTCTGTCAACACCCGTGGAAATTGAGCACAAATGACAAATAGGTTGTTATTATCAGTCTTGTCAAGTTTCAGTCTCCCTTGAGTTGGTTCGCTTGTGCAGATTTTCTGAAGCTGGTTTTGCAGTTTCCCAGCAGAGTGTCTGGGAAGCTGGTGGTCTGGTTGGAATGGGTGTTGGGTGATTCTTAATGCTACCTGGAGATTACCTCCGAGCTTCTCTAATGCTAAAGTCCTGGGGACTAGGGACAGTCACCTTCTCTCTAGGTTGCCTCTTAAATTTAGCTTAGGGAAACATCTGTGAATTCATTTATTCATTCAAAAGGTATTTATTAAATGCCAACTGGGTGTCAAGTACTGATCTTGGCGCAGGAGTGAAGAATTAAAATTTCCCACTCTCATTTTAAAAAGATGTGTGTGTTGGTGTGTGAGTGTGCACATGTGTGAAAAGGCCTTCAATATCTTAAGGTATGTGTCAGCTACAGACATGTCCAACATTCACAAGTTATAATAATAAATGAGTGAGGCCAAGGGTGTGCTGTTAACCTACCAAACAGCTTAAAATGTAGTGACTTCAAACAGCAACTGTTTCATAGTAGAATTTGAGTTCTGCCCAGCTTGGCAGTTCTTTCATGTGGTCACAGGTGGTAACTTAGATGGGACAGAAGCATCTAGAACACCTCACAGTCTGAGGTGGTCCTGGGATGCTGGATGGAGAGATTCAGTTCTATGCCTCAGGACCTTTTCAGGAGGAGTTTGGCTTGGGATTTGTAGCAACTAGAGAAGAAAACCCGCCTCTAACAAGCATTTTTCAATATTTTGCCTGTGATTATGTTTGCTACTGTCCCACTTGTCAAAGAGAGTCACACAGGAAAGCCAAGAGTCACGGGGTACAGTCCATTACAAGGAAAGGGCATGGATGTGAAGAGATTTGGACACCTTGTGGACACTGCAGCAGCAGCTTGCCCAGAAATCATACTAGAAGCAGGGGCAGAGGCAGAGAAAACCACCAATGGACTGGGACCTGAGTGGCCCTACCTCACTCTGAAATGTAGGCCCTAGGTAAGCAGAGCTTAGGGCCACTGACTGTGTTTAATGCTGTTACAACATTATATTAGCTACTTGTCACACAACCATTAAGTCTTTTAAAAATTATTTTTTATTATTTATTTACTTATTGAATAGAGACAGCCAGAAATCAAGAGGGAAGGGGGAACTAGAGAAGGAGAGAGACAGACGCCTTCAGCCCTGCTTCACCAGTCACAAAGCTTTCCCCCTACAGGTGGTGACCAGGGACTTGAACCAGCATCCTTGCTCTGGCCCCAGCCATTCAGTCTTAATATTTACAACATGATGCTTTGGAATATGTGTATATTGAGAAATAGCTGCCAAAGTAAGAGTTAGTTCATGTTCTCATCTCCTCATATAGATATAATTGTTCGTGTGTGTTGAATTGTTTAAGATATATTTCTAAGGGCAGGGGAGTTAATATAATGGATGTGCAAAAATACTCTCATGTCTGAGGCTTTGAGGCCCCAGATTTAATACCCCTCTCTACCATAAGCTGAGCAGTGCTCTGGTTTTTTTTAAAAAGTATCTGTCTAGCAAGTTTTAAGTATATAATCCAATATTGTTTTCTATCATCGCCATTTTGGTTCTCAGAATGTATTCATTTAATAACTGGAGGTTTGTACTTCTCCATGTCTCACCAAATGTCTACCATCAATAACTGGCAATCTATTCTGTTTCTATTTACTTATTTGTTATTGTACAGAGACAGAACAGTTGAGAAGGGGAGCTAGGGAGAGAGACAGAGACCACTTGTGAAGCTTTCACCCTGCCAGGGGCAGGTGGGGACCCTGGGTTTGAACCTGGGTCCTAGTGCACTGTAATGCGTGTGCTTAACCATACGTGTTACCTACCACCTGCCCCCCTTTTTCGTTTCTATCAATATAAATTTGGCTTAAAAAATTATAAGTGAGATTGTACAGTATTTGCTTTTTTCTGTCTGGCTTATTTCTAAGGAGAATGCCCTTAGAGTATATCCACTTTTCTAATGACAAGCCTCCCTTCTTAAATTTTTCAGAATTTTGGGATGAAGCAAGAGATACAGAGTTGGATTTGAATTTTAAGCCTGACTTCCCTTTTCATGACTTTGGACACATTTTGAAGTCTTTAAGCCTCAGTTTTCTTATGTGTAAAATGGAAACAGTAACATATATATAGATTAGGAGACTATGAACTGCCATGCAATATAAGATGTACTGAATACTCAGTGAGGCAGTCAAAGGGTCAGGGCAGTCCTAGGGAGAAGAGCTGACTAGATAAGGATAGATCATGTTGGACTCAGGAGAATTACTAAATACACTAACTCTGAATTTAAACAACAAAGCAACAAAAATTAGAGATTTAAGTGTTCCCACCCAGTTCCTGGTCACCTTGCCCTTTGTGACTCATCTTGAGCCAAAGACCTAATAGCCCAAGGCTCCCACCCTGCTTGCCGTGGAATTCCACTCCTACAGGTATAACCAACCCCCCAACACCCCTCAGTGCAAATGCAAATACTTGTTTAAACACACCTTGAAAATGCAAAGAGAAAGAATTGATTGGAGCATGCCAACCTCGCCTTGCCCCGCCCCAACCCCTCCCCTTTCAGAAATCTGGAATATATGATGCATATAGACGTCTTCATATCATACATACACATATACAAATACATATGTGTTTGTATTTGTGGTGCATGTTGTATACTTAAATCATATACAATTTGAATTCTCTCTAGTCTTGAAAAAAAACATCAACCATGTGGTGATTCAGTCTATCTGTATCAAGCATACTGTTTCTCCACTCTGCTTATTCTATTTGTTGGAGCTCTGGGAAAGCAAGTGGTGTCTAGTGGTGCCAAGGACAGGGACAGGCAGAGGTGTAGGCAGCTATAAGCCCATTGGCACAGGTAGGTACTTAAGGTTCATTATACATCTTTCTGTTGATGATCCCCTTCACAGTACTACCAGGTAAAGACTTGGTTAGCACTCATTCTCAGTGTTCCATCAAGTGAATGACTCTTCTTAGCTGTGCTGCTCTTAACCCTGCTATTCCTAGTCTTTGGTTGATGACTGAGCTGGCTTTCCCAGGCTCCTGACTGTGGGGGGTTGTTTGTTTATCAGACAGAGACAAAGAGAAATTGAGAGAGACGGGAGAGAAAGGGAGAGAGCACTGCTTCACCACTTGTGAAGCTTCCCTCCACTGGAGGGAGGAGGGGATCTGGGGCTTGAACCCTGACCCTTTCACATTGTAATGTGTTGGTATGTTTCATATTGGTTTGCTCCCCTTCCCCCCGACCTCTGAGAGAATTGGTTTGGCCCTTGCTAGTTTCACTCCCCGCTTTCTCCCCGCCCCCTATGCTAAGGACATCCAGAGTCCCAGCAGGAGCCACGGAGGGAGAATGATGGGGAAGCACATGGTGTGGTGATTTGCCCGTTTGTGAATAAAGATTAAATTGCAGCTTCTCAGCCCAGTCGTGTGTCCCGAGTCTCTGGTCGTCTCTGTCTACTGCCGCGAAGCTAGCCCGGCCTGCTGGCGCCCACAAACGTTAACAACAGTAATGTGTGTGCCCAACCAGCTGTGCCACTACCCAGCTTTCAAGAGTCTTAATGTGGTTTGAATCCCAACTCCCTTTTTTTCACAGAATGAAAATGATGCAGTAGAAAATACAGTTTTTAGGGCTGAAACATCTTCGGTTTAGTTGCTGCTGAGCCATTGGGTGATGTTGAGAAAGTTGATCTGCTTTACTGACCCTCGACTTCCTCATCTGTAAGTAAGCCTGGAGATGCCTGCCACTTGGCATTGTTGTGGAGGCCAAGCCTGATGTCACATTTCTAGGGAAAGAGCCTTACAAATGCTTGGTGCTGAGTAGTCACTTAACTGATGAATTCACAGTTAGAGCAAATCTTTGAGTAATGTTGATTGATTGATCTATGCCACTTCATTAGAACACTGATGAGGAAAAAAGGGAGTGGGAACTCCTGCATAGAGTACATTTATTCTCCCCAGGTCTGCATGGTTTTCTTTTCTTTTTTTAAAAAAAATATTTATTTATTTATTTATTCCCTTTTGTTGTCCTTGTTGTTTTATTGTTGTAGTTATTATTGGTGACATCGTTGTTGGAGAGAGGAGGGGAAGACAGAGAGGGGGAGAGAAAGACAGATACCTGCAAACCTGCTTCACTGCCTGTGATGTGACTCCCCTGCAGGTGGGGAGCCAGGGGCTAGAGCCAGGATCCTTATGCCTGTTCTTGCGCTTTGTGCCACATGTGCTTAACTCCCCATGGTTTTCTTCAGGGACTCTGTTCTCCTCCCATATCCCAGTGATGTCATGTGACATTCATTGGCTGGTCTCAGTGATTCCATCTTAGTGACTGTGGGCGTGTGGTATACCTGTAATGGGAGGATTGTTCTGCCCAGGGCTGACCTGCCTTATATTTTGAGTTTTCAGTATAGATTCTGGCTACCTGCTACTCTGAACTAGAATAAATAATTGTAAAATGAATGAACTAATGATACAGAAGGCTGTTATATAATAGAAGGGCTTGGAGCCTTTACTTAGAAGTTTGGTGATGTTCTTGTGACCAGAAATGTGTAGTAGGAACTTAACTTTTGTTTACAGCAATTCATCTGAGGTAAACTTGGCGGCATTAGACATGGCTTTTGCTTAAAGTGAAGTTTCCAAGAATTTCTCCATGACGCTAAATAAGGGTCAATTACATCTATTAAATGTTTGTTATGTACCAGGTGGCATTTTAGCAGTGGGGAAGCAGCAGGGGGGGAAGTATACAGCATCCTGCTCTAACCAAGCTTACTTTTAGGTGGGGAAACATAAGCAGACAAATAAAGGAACAAAGCATGTAATATACTAATGAAAATGCATCCTTGTGAGGTAAGAGAGGGATTGGGAAGTGGGTAGCCATTTTGGGAAGGACTCTCAGTAAAGACCTCACGGTAGGGACAAGTAGCAGAACCAAGATCCGGTTAAAAAGAAGGGGGAGGTATTTGAAGATGTACATTACCTGAATAAATGAACCAGTACATGCCAAGTCCCATGGACAAAGAGTGTTTGTGGGAGGCTAGTGTGGCTAGAATGAAGGAGACAGAGAAGCAGTGGGGAGGCAGGAAATGGTGCTTTGGAGGTCAGGGCAAGGTGTTCAGAATGTATATGAAGAGCAGTATTATTTCTTTTCTGCCCTTCCTTTACCATCTGTTATCTCTCCTGCTTGACAATTCAGCTTGGGGCTCTTAGCAGCACTGGAGCAAATTCTGACTCCAGTCTCCAGGTCCTCAGTGGGAAGGATCAAATGTTCTGCCACTCTTCCCATATAATCTACAGAGACTATTTCTTCTCAATAGCTAAGCCTCCCTTGCCTTGCTCACTGCTTTTAAGTTTCTTGGTTTGTGTGGAGTTTTTTTTTTTTTTTCCACATTTTAAATTTCTGTGGACTCTTATAAACTTATCTCATCTCTCTAGCTAGACTTATAAGGTCCTGCAAGCAGAAACATTATTCCTTCCATTTCTTTGGTTTTCTCTCCTTCCTCCAGCCCCTTCCATTCATACTATTATGTATGGTTGCTGAGTGAACCAAAGCTCTCGTCTTCCCATTTAAACAAAAATAGCCAGTCCTCCATCACTGTTGATACCACCTTCCTGTTTTATGTTCTTTCAAGCATTAGCCCTATCTGAATTTATCAGCCTTGTTTATTGGTTGCCTGTCTTGACAAGAATGTGAATGCCAGGAAAGCAGGGACGTCAGCTGTCTTCACAGGGCAGGCTTAGAGGGCCTGCCCAGAGGAAAAGCT
This sequence comes from Erinaceus europaeus, assembly GCF_950295315.1. NCBI lineage: Eukaryota > Metazoa > Chordata > Mammalia > Eulipotyphla > Erinaceidae > Erinaceus > Erinaceus europaeus. The sequence continues at coordinate 144,608,813 of NC_080164.1, forward strand.
CAGGGAGTGAGTCTGCACTGAACACACAGCCTTCAATGGGCAATGTTGGCCAAGTTAGATCCATAGAGCTAGTGACCTCATGATTTCATTATGAGGAGGAGGTACTCTGGTCTTGAAAGGCATTTCATTTGTTATAGTTCTTGGGACTCAGACAATGAGATTCTTTGTTTGTTTAGGCTTGTTTGTTTAGGTCAGTGGCAAAATCATGCCCTCCTGTGTCCCTATGCTCTTTCCCAGACACAGGACCTAAAGGTGGGATGTTCTGGAGGAGTTTAGAAGTACTTCCCTGTGGTATACACCCCTCCCCCCCAAACTGTGATTTCATTTGTTGAATCCATTTCAGCCATTTCCCTTTTAATTGATCATTTACAGTCCCCAGGGACTGTAACAATGACCTACAAGGTTAAGAGGAAAATAATGGTGTGTCAATGAAGGAGCCTGCCCTCTCAGCTCTGACGCCTGCTCTGTCTCCCCCATTGGCTCAGGGAAGATGTGGTTTATATTAGTGACCTGGAGAAAGTTCATGCCCTTTGGTAAGGGTATGTCCATGAAATGGCAGAGTGATTAATGGTTTATTTACAGCACTGACATCCAGCCTGTCAGGAACCTTCAGTGGCCTTTGATGTAAAACACACCGAGAGGTCTTGGGTAGTCCTTATCTCCTAGGAGGAGAGAAATCAGAAATGAAGGATGGTGAATTGAGGCTCTGAGTGCTGGGCCTCAGGGGTCTGAATGGTGAAAACAGACAGAGGTCCATGATGGGGGTGGGCAGTACTCAGCAGGGTGCCCAGGAGGGTCTTTCTTCCAGCATTCACTTGGTTTTCCTTTTCTTTCTTGTATCTCCTTCTTGGGCACCTCCATGTCATCTGGGTCCCCAAAATGACAAAAGATAATGACTTCACAAGGTACACATGAATGTCCCCTGAGTAACATCATGGATATTTGTATTTCCGAGGGTAGCTGGGTGGCCAGTGATTACTCCTTGGTACTGAACCATTCATGATAATTTAAAGCTCTCTGGCCTCGAGGACTCTGGGTAAAGGAGCCATACTTCTTTAAGAGAACAAAGGACCCCAAATGATTCCCAGTTGACCAGGACAGAGGATGAAGTTTGCAACAAAAAGCAGACCTACAAGTCAAATGCAGTCCACAGCTGTATTTTGTTTGGCTGCTGAGAGCTGAAAGACTTTTTAATAGTTGCCAACTTTTAACATCAAGATTGCAAATTCACATTAAAAATTGGGCCTCTGTCTTCTCCTGAAAGACTAGAGATATGGAAAAGCTGGGCCTATATTCTCTCACTGCTAAGGGGCCACAGCAGTTGAGGAGTCTCTCTCCACCGCCCCCTGTCTCTGATTTGACACATTGTTTCTCCAAATAGTACTGCTAGGTCATTGCCAATGATCACCACACTTCAGCTATTCCTTTACTTATTTGTAATCTACTCTGTGTATATTTTGGATGAGTTATTTAATCTCAACTCTTTAAATTTTAGTGTTTTCATCAGTCAAATGGGAATACTCGGACCAACTTGATAGGATTGTCATGACTGCGAGAGATATCACATATAAATCCTTTTGTAGTGATATAAAAATGTTCAGTAAATTATAGTGATTATATTATTATATGAATTTAGACCTTGTACTCAGTAAACCCTAGAGTTCCAGAGGGTTTCACTTCTTGTGGGTGAGGACTGGGACCTGAACTCAGGTCGTTGCTCTTGATAATGTGTACTCAACGAGGAGCTCCACTTCCCTGCCCCTAGAATTTTTTTTTTCTAAAGCATCAATTTGAATAATTTGGCTATAATAACCACACCCATAAACCCTCTGAACCCTCACTTAGATGCAAGGAACAGGCCAATACAAATGGAATCAGGTTCATACTAAGATCATCAACTCTCAATTACTCCCCCCACCACACACACCACATTATTTCCAGGCAACAAGTGCCCCAGAGGTTGACTCTCCAGAATCACCAAATGTCAGAACCCTTGCCTCTCTCCTTTTCTGTGTCTCTTGCATGAAAAAAAAAATTCCTATATCCAGAGCATCAATTTTCACAATACTTGTACAGCAAAAGCCTAGCATTGCTCTGCCATAATTTTACTGCATGTTTGAGTTTTCATTATGATAACTGTACCTTCTGCTCCCCACACTGGATATGATTGTTAGATGGAAAGGACTCTCCATCCCCTGGAAGTGCTGGACTTTTATGTGGTTGAATAGGACTTTGGATTGTTTCCCATTGGAAGAGGTTGTTGATGCCAAAGAACAAGTAACATGGACATGCAGTAGCTAATGTTTTGGGGCAATGGTCAAGAGGGGAATATGCTCAGAAGAATCTATTTCCTCTACTTCCTGAGCCCATTGTCAAGGTAACTTGCCCAACTTCCTATGTGCTTACATGAGGTCAAGTGCCTGAGTTTGGGGAGTAAAAGTGCTTTATGCTATTTTCAGTTCTGACCACAGGAATATCCTCCCTGACCTTTTTCATCTTTGTTCACAGGCCAACTTTATTCACACCCCAGGGTGCCTTTGGAAGACCCATGCTATTTTAGAGCTTCCATCAACCTAGGTCTTTGAATGACTGATGCAGCCCTCCCCCAGTGATCCTTTCTAAACACCCACTGTTATCAAGTCATAGGGACTTGGGAATTTATGTTTCAGTTACTAGTATGGGCTTAACTAACATACCAGTGTTCCCAGCAAGTCATCTCCTGTAATCTTTAATATATTTTTCTTAGGGTAGATAATTTATAGCCCAGGAAAAAATGGATTGTCTTACTAGGATTTGAACACCTTAGTGAACTGAAAAGCATAGAACATATAGTTACTGATCATTCAAAATTGTGAGGGGAGTCTTTCTACACACCCATTCCTAGACTCCCCATATTGCTTCCCAAACTTATTCTACAATTCTAATCAGCAGGTTGGTGGCAGGAGTTAGGGAGAGAACTTTTTCTTAATATTAGTCAGAAGGTTTTTCCTATAGTCACCATGCTTACAATTTGTCCCTGTGATGATTAACATGATTTTTTCCCCCCACAAAGCACAAATCCTGGAATTCTGACTAATTTTAGAATCATGTCTTAAGGTGGGGGTGGGAGGGAGTGAACCAGTTTTACTATCTAGCCCCAGGAATGTAGGCCTCCTAATTTCAAGTAATTCATCTCTTAGGGGGTGTTTTTATGTTTTTCTTGGTCACCTACATAGTCATCTCATTCTGCAGCCAGGAGCAATTTGTTTCTCTGAAACCATCCAGCTTCTCAGCTTTGCTTTCCAGCTAGGAAGGGTGATGTGGTGAGCAGTCCTGTCTGACACAGACTGATTCATTGTTGTGTTAGGGAAATAGTTTCTTGTCATCCTACTAGAATATGAATTTGGCAGCTGGGTGGAACTTTAGTTTGTAAAAGGACAGCAGAATGAGGGTGTTGTTGAGCTGGTATGTGATTGTGTGTATCTGTCTTTTATTATGCAACAAGACAATATACGAGGGTTTCTCAGAGGCCTTGAGCATGCATGTTTTGTCAGAAAACTGGCAAGGTTTAGTGGAGGCTCAATTAAATAGTATTGAATCTGATAACTTAGCATGAAATCTGATGAGGAAAAGCATAACCTTAGTTTCTGGGTACTTTGAAGCACAGAAGAGGAAGAGTCATGAAGTTGAACTTTGTTTTTGCCACTAGAGGTGATACTCCATACCTTCTAAGGGTTTAAGGAAGGTGATTTGGGGCCATGTAGGTGGCTTGTATGCCATTCACACAAAAGATCTGGAATTGAGAATTTGAGATTTAAGCAGCTAGTGGTCAAGTGTTACTATCATAGTTTGCAGCATGACTAAAACTGGTCTACTGAATGATGCAGCCATTTCAGCATGTGCTTACTGGATAGCTGCCATGTTATGGGGTGTGGGGCTAGGCCACGAGGATTCAGTGATGAGTCACAAAGAGTCCTGCCCTTGTAGAGTTTGCAGTCTGATTGGGGCGGGGTTGGGGGGCTGGGAATACAGATCAATAAACAGTCTCCATTATAATGAAGTGCAGGGAATGCTACAAAATGGGTATTATAATTCTTCAGGGAGGCTGGAGAAGGGCCAGCCAACCCAGCTTTGTGGAAGGACCAGAGAAGGCTTGGAAGAAATGATGTCTAGACTATGACATAAGGGATGAGATAGAATCATCACAGCACAGCCTGTGGTAAGGGTCAGGGTCTCATAAATTTAGAGAATGTCAAAGAGACTCACAGAAAGTGGATTCTGGCAACTGGGAGAAAATTACAAGTGACTTGATCCTTTTAATATTATTTTTAATTCATGATTTATCACTGGTGATTACTACCAAATTCTAAGATTTCAAGGGTATAGTTTCATACTGCATCCACTACTAAAGTTCTATTCTTTTTAACCACCATAGTTCTCACAAAGTCTTAGAAACAGTTTATTTCATTTATTTTTTAATTAATTATTATTTTTGTTTTCTTCTGCAAATAAATAGATTCCAACAGGTGAATCAGGAATGGTAGAGAGTAAATCTGAGTAAATATGGGAACTGGATCTTGCTGAATCACTAGAACATGTTGAAAGAGGCTGGGCTTTATTTTAAGCTTTATCTTTGCTGTTACAATGGAAAAATACTCTCTTTTTAAAATAAGTTTTTTAATTATCTTTATTTATTGGATAGAGGAGATAGCCAGAAATCGAGAGGGAAGAAGAATGTTCTTTTTAAAGGCTGCATAGTATTTCATTCTAGCATGCTCACTCTTATGGCATCATTGTACAAGGCTTTAAAAAGTAGTATCTATCAATATATGTCAGCACCAGGGAAATATGTGTGTGTGGAGGTGATGAGAAGATGGAAGATGAGAGAATGGGTACCATGGGTCATTTCCTGGAATGTTTGCTACCAGCTTAGAATCATAGTGTTCTTTAATGTAAATAGTATTTCCGGGACTTGCCAAGTTTTTTTTTTTTTTTTTTGCCTCCAGGTTTATTGCTGGGGCTCAGTGCCTGCACTACAAATCCACTGCTCCTGGAGACCATTTTGCTGCCTTTGTTGTTGTTGTTATTGTTGCCGTTGATATTGTTGTTGTTGGATAGAACAGAGAGAAATAGAGAGAGAGGAGTAGAGACAGAGGGGGGAGAGAAAGACACCTGCAGACCTGCTTCACTGTTTGCAAAGCGACCCCCCTGCAGGTGGGGGAGCCGAACTGGGATCCTTATGCCTGTCCTTGCACTTCGTGCCCTGTGCTTAACCCTCTGCACTACCACCCAAACCCCCTTGCCAATCTTTCAATAGATAATATTGAAAGAAAGTGGTCTAGGTTAACTCATTCTGGTTGTGCCAGGTAAAGTTAAATTTCTTTTTCTTTTTTCTTTTTTTTTTCCCTCCAGGGTCACTGCTGGGGCTCAGTGCCTACACTATGAATCCACTACTCCTGAAGGCCATTTTTTTTTCCTTTTATTGCCCTTGTTGTTTATCGTTGTTGTTGTTGTTTGCTGTCGTTGTTGTTGGATAGGAAAAAGAGAAATTGATTGGAGGGGAAGACAGATGGGGAAAGACAGACACCTACAGACCTGCTTCACCATTTATGAAGTGACCCCCCTGCAGGTGGGGGCTGTGGGCTGGAACTGAGGTCCTTGAGCTTTGTGCCATGTGCACTTAACCCACTGTGCTACCCCCCCAACCCCCTTAAAGTTGTATTTCTTTACTAAGAAATGGGTGACAACAACAATAGACATTGTGACTCTAAGAGGGAAACAATTAGCAACATTTCCTGAAGACTCTCCTTGACTGCCTGACTGGGAAACCTGTTTATTTTTCTGTGGAGCATTGTGCAACAAGGGCTAACTGTAAGCCAGTTGAAGAGGGAACACCATGTCTCCATCACTGGGAGTGTCTCTGGGGCAGGGGGTCCATAAGGTCCCTGGAATTTATGATTTGAATGTGTGTCTGGTAGGAACACACAGTGGTCAGCACATCAAAGTGGTTGAAGTCCTCTCCAGGAAAGATAGCTTGTTAGTCTGGTGAATTATCTAGAGAAACATTCACATAGTAGAGTAACCGAATGAGGGAAATCATTATTCCCTTGTAAAAACAAACATGGGCGCTTCTGTATCAGTACATCCCACAGAGAGTAACTAGCTTAATATTTTAATAGGTCTTAGAGGAGGACTTAGGGTCTTCAACTTGACATTGGGGAGAAATCTGCAATCTATATTAAGAATGACCATATGTGAAACAAATGTTAGGCAGCTGAAAATCATGGGCAATTTTGACAAAATATTCATCTGGAGTTTAAGAAATGAAATGAAAAACTCCCTTCTTAAAAAGTTTGCTTTACAAAGAAAAACAACAAAACCCTGTTGAAAAAAAAAAAAACATCTCTGGGAGACATCTGCCTAATGATGTGGAGTTCTGGAAACAACAAAGTGTGAGAGAATCCCTGGGACACATTTGGTGACAGATCTTAAAGAACAACAAACTAGATTTTCCTGAAATGTACTTTCTCCAAATAGCCTAAGCAACTTTTATGTTTTTCATGAGCTTGTAGGATTATCTCAGTATTACTGGAAAAATGATTCAGATTAAGTGAAGGCATGAACATATGATTTAAGAAACATATTAATAGTAACAACACCCTAGGACTTAAAAGAAAGTTTCATCTGTTCACATCAAAGGTTCAAATTTATTATGAATTATTAAACTAGGATTTTAGATGTTGTAAGAGAATCAGTTGAATACAGAGAAGGTTACAGCAAAAAGATAAAGCTTGGATCTTATCAGGGAAGAAAACTAACTTTTCCCACCAGACTCTGTGCCAAGGACTTTCCACAAAAATCTTCTCTTAAATGCACAGCATCCCTGAGAGGTTCATATTATTCCCAGTTTACTAATGAATACACTGAATTTAGAAAAGTAAAGAAACTGTCTCGTGGTCTGGGAGGTGGCACAAAAGCATCAGACTCTCAAGCATGAAGTCCTGAGTTCAATCCCCGGTAGCACATGTACCAGAGTGATGTCTGGCTTTCTCTCTCTCCTCCTATGTTTCTCACTAGTAAATAAATAAAATCTTTAAAAAAAAAAGAAAGAAAAGAAACTGTCTCAAGCCCTATAGTAACCTGCTGAATTCAGATTATAACCCAGGTCTATGGTGCAAGGATGTCTGATCTCTGACGAATGCTTCTGCTTTCAATGGTAGTGTTGTTCCACTTTAATTTGAAAGTCAAGGATGAAAGATCTCAGACCACCATGAAGCCTTCTTCCACTGCTGCTTTTTAAATCAAACAGATTTCCATGGCTGGAAACAGGTGAAACCGGGAATAACCGAGTTTCTGCAAATCTATGCATTTCCTTCAGCACACACTTTCTAGCACTTCATAGCAATAGGTTTAAGTACTTTGTGCATGTGGATTCTCTTAATCAAAGAAATATGCATTACAAAAAAAATGGCAGATTACAAAAATGGCAGAGGCTGAATAACTTGCCCAAGATTACCCAGCTACTATGTGGCAGAGCAGAGTCCTAACCCAGGCAGTCAGGCTGCAGGCTGCAGGCATTCACATCTTTATCCTCTCTGCTAGCTTGTTTCTTTGACCAAACTACTTGAGGTCTAAGGAAATGCCACCCAAGGGTGTAGGTCAGATGCTCAGGTTTATGGTGTGTTTACTTGCCCAGTGTCACATGCACTTTAGGCAAAAGCAGATTTTCGAAGTTTTCCGGAATCCCCCACCCCGTGGCAAGGACAGTGGGGCCTGGACGTCTCTATCTGATGAGGATCTCTTGACCCTATACCACCTCCATGTGTTCTTCTCAGGGGTGGTCTGATTTCACTGGCCATGGTGAATCAAATCCCCACCGAGTTCCCATTTTGGCAGATGGGGGTGGGGCCTGCAATGTCAGGATCATCTAATGGGCACAGAGAAATGAAGACGATTATCTTGTGCTACTCTGTCACTCACAGCACTCAGTTCTAAGACACAACAGGAAGGTCCCCAAAAATCCAATTGAAGAGTAACACTTGCCACCACACACACACCGATGAATACACACAGGCACACACACCCCTCATGCAGCAGTGTGCTGGTGCTTGGGAGAAGCACTTTGGGGCCTCCCAGAAATGGTTTTAGCAGAGCTGAGACTGCAACTAGCTCTATAAATAATGATGACATTTGGGGGGTGGGGAAAATGTAGTCCAGTATTTCTGAATAACAATTTGTATTGATCAAATAAGTACTTCATGATGTTAAAAATATCCTCACTGAATTATCTTTCTTCTATCTGGGTCAAAGCAAAAATAAAGGTATTTTTTTTCTTTCTTTTTCCCATCTACTGAAAGATGAATCATAAAAAATAATAAGCAAAAGAAAAAAATAAATGCAATTCTATAGAAGTTGTGAAGTAGATACTTCAGTTTTCCTGTAGCTGGTCATTTCCTTTTATGAAAATAAAATGATAAAAAACCTCCTTTAACTTATTTCTATTTTCCACAATTGGTCTTTGAAAAAGTTTCCACTTGCTTCTTTTCAACAGTTTCCTCTCAGAAAAGCATGACAAGTGGGATCCCAAGTGCCACATTTAATAAGTTTTTAAATGACAAAACAAGTGAGGGTTTTTGAAGAAAAACACTTCAAATGGTACATTTAATCTAAGGAGGACTGTTGAAAATATGTCTCCTTATGACTGGAGCCTCACAGACCTACATAGATCTGGATTTTTCCAAGCTAAAACACTGGGGAATCTAGTTCTGTGGTCTGAACACGTCATTTTTTTTTTGGAAAGAAGTTGGTCACTGGGCATCTGGAATGAAGAGTGCTTGCCTGAGAGGTATGTTCAAGTTTTGTTTAAAAAGAAAATGACCACAGTGCCAGGAATCAAAACTGACCCTCAGTATTTCCAGATGTGGAACCAAAAGCCAGCATAAATTTCCTAGCTTGTATCAGCTGCTGAAACACACGTGGAGAAGGTGCCAAGGTAGTGGCCAGTGTACAGCTATGTGGAAGTCAGAGCTAAAGAGATAAAGACGATTCATGGCCCTAGCTACTTTGGGAGAATCTGACTCTCCTCCAATATTAGCATAAAAATCTGAGAAGCATAGTGTTCGAGAATACACCTTTTTCCCACTGTGGTGGAGCTGGGGCCTCACACATGTGTGATTTTATACTCCAGGATACTTTTTCATTCAGAGAGAGGTAGGGAGAGAGAGAAGGAGAGGGAGAGGGAGAAGGAGAGGGAGAGAGATAGAGAGATAGGGAGAAGGGGAGTAGAGGGAGAGGGAGAGAGAGGGAGTGAGTAAGGGAGATGGAGAGAGATAGGGAGGGAGGGAGGGAGAGGGAGATGGAGAGAGAGAGAGAGAGAGAGAGAGAGAGAGAGAGAGAGAGAGAGAGAGATGATAGAGACTCTATAGCACCAAAGCTTTCTCTGTTTCGATAGCACCTGCCCTGTTGTCCCAGGGCTCTAACTTGGATTTCCTGCTTGGCAGTGCAGGCACTCACCCTAACTGATGAGCTATCTCCCTGACCCAAGAATGCAACTTAAGTTTTATTTCAAGATACAAAAATATTTAGCCTTCTTCGCCAGCATAACCTACATGTCTCCGTGTGAATATATATTTACATAATATGTACAATTAAATTTTAAAGTGTTGGTAGTATCCCTTTTAGTAGCTGCTTTAAATTAATTATTCTCCTGCTATTGGAAATTGAGCAGCATCTAACTGCTTATCATCATAGATCATTTTCACTCAGTATCTCCCTGCTAATGATTTCCTTTAAACCAATTTGTGATGTTTTTAATTTTTTTTTCAGAGTGTCTTTCAGTGGATTTACATGAATCGCAGGCAAACATCCCTCCTTAGCTTGTTAGTCACACCATCACTTGGAAATCCATTAACAGACAAGCCACCTCCACTGGAAGATGTCTGCGACCATGACCAGTCAATGAAATCTGAATCTACAACCACAGTGAGATCTCTGCAAGGCTTGAAAATGCAAAATGACTTTGTAAAATGGAAAGATCGATAAAATTGCCTACAACTGTAACTATAACTAATATGGTAATTTCATAACCTCACCTTATAGGTGAGATTAATACTGTTATGTTATTTTTGTTTGGTTCCTTTTCATCTGCAGAGATAAAAGAGCTTTGCAAACCCGTACTCTGTAACAGGTAGTTAGTTATATGTGATATAATGACTCATTTAATCCGTGAAAACAACTTTTAGGAAGCTACTATTATTTTTTTTCCTACTTTGTGAATGAGGAAACAGAGCATCAGAGAGGTTAAGTAAGTGGTTCAAAGTCACAATTGTTAGGAGACAGCTGGATATGAACTCAAGCACTATATTCTGGAACCTGAACTCTTAATCATCATAAATAAGTCTGTATGTGACTTTCTTCAGTAACATTGCATCATGATATTTACTTCCTTTTAAAATTATTGTCTTTATTTATTGAATATGGAAAGTCAGAAATCAAGAGGGACAGGGGTGATAGAGAGGGAGAGAGACAGAGAGACACCTGCAACACTGCTTCACCATTCGCAAAGCTTTGCAGGTGAGGACCGGGGGCTTGAGCCAGGATCCTTGCACATTGTAACATGTGTGCTCAAATAGGTGTACCACTGGCTGGCCCTGATATTTACTTTCACATGTACATAACTGTATAGATTTATAATAGCCATCTTAATTATTACATAGTATGTCTACAATAAGTGATCTAACCATGTTCCTACTGTTGGAATTTGAGTACTTATTTTAAATTATTAATGATCTATGACATGTTATTTCATGAACATGAATGCTTTATTTAAAAAAAATTTATTATCTTTATCTTATTTACTGGATAGAGACAGCCAGAAATTGAGAGGAAAAGGGGTGATAGAGAGGGAGAGACAGAGAGACACCTGCAACACTGTTTCACCTCTTGCAAAGCATTTCCCCTGCAGGTGGGGTCTGGGGACTCAAACCTGGGTCCTTATCACTGTAATACGTGCGCTCAACCAGGTGCAAGACCACCCGGCCCCTGAATGAATACTTTAAATCCACCTTTCACAATTTCCTTAACAATTTTCCTTAACAAAGATTTCCATAGATGCTACTTCCAGGTCAAAGGATAAACATTTTTTAAAATTTTTTTCTTTTTTTTTTTAAATCTTTTTTTTAATATTTATTTTATTTATTCCCTTTTGTTGCCCTTGTTGTTTTATTGTTGTAGTTATTATTGTTGTTGTCGTTGTTGCATAGGACAGAGAGAAATGGAGAGAGGAGGGGAAGACAGAGAGGAGGAGAGAAAGATAGACACCTGCAGACCTGCTTCACCGCCTGTGAAGCGACTCCCCTGCAGGTGGGGAGCCGGGGTTCGAACCGGGATCCTTATGCCGGTCCTTGTGCTTTGCGCCACCTGCGCTTAACCCGCTGCGCTACAGCCCGACTCCCAGGATAAACATTTTTTTATGAGTTGATACATATTTCAACAATGATTTCCAAAAATGTCATTCCAACGTACCTCACACCTCACCAATATATGGAAGTACTAGATTCTGGGCTGGGGAGACAGCATACTGGTCATACAAGGCCTGAGGTCTGAGGTCCAAGGTTTAATCCCCAGCACAATGATAAGCCAGAACCAAGCAGTATTCTGGGTTTTTTTCTTTGTATCTCTCTCTCATTTCTCTCTCATTAAAATAAAGCTATTTAAAAATGAGAGTGCTGGGAGCCAGGTGGTGGCACAGCAGGTTAAGCGCACATGGTGGAAAGTGCATGGATCTGTATCAGGATCCTGGTTGGAGCCCCTGACTCCCCACCTGCAGGGGAGTCGCTTCACAGGCGGTGAGGCAGGTCTGCAGGTGTCTATCTTTCTCTCCCCCTCTCTGTCTTCCTCTCCTCACTCCATTTCTCTCTGTCCTATCCAATAACAATAATAATAACAATGATAATAAAAAACAAGGGCAACAAAAGGGAAAAATGAATAAAGTTTATTTTAAAAAATGAGAGTGCTATTTTAAAAAAATTATTTATTTTTTAATGTTTTTGCTTGTTTTATTTTTTCTTTTTTAAATATATATTTTATTTATTTATTTTCCCTTTTGTTGCACTTGTTGTTTTTTATTGTTGTTGTAGTTGTTGTTGTTGCTGTTGATGTTGTCATTTTGGATAGGAGAGAGAGAAATGGAGAGAGGAGGTGGAGACAGAGAGGCGAAGAGAAAAACAGACACCTGCAGACCTGCTTTACTGCCTGTGAAGCGACTCCCCTGCAAGTGGGAAGCCGGGGGCTCGAACCGCGATCCTTATGCTAGTCCTTGTGCTTCACACCATGTGTGCTTAACCCACTGTGCCACCGCCCGAATCCCTTAAGTTTATTTTCACTGGTGACATAATAGTGGTTTACAAGATTCTAGATTACTAGGTGTAGTTCCACACTATACCCATTAACACAGTTCTGTGCCCTCTCCCCACACCCTTCAAAGATAACACCCATAATTTTCACAAAATTCTAGTTGAAGTTTGACATTTTTAAAAAAAACCAGTTTGTGTGTTCCAGCTCTTTATATTGTATATATGAACAAAACTATTTATTAGTTGTCTTTCAGAGAAATGCAGGTGATTTGGAAACAGACATAAACTATAGCAACGAGAGTCCTTGAACACAAACACCAAATTAAAGAAACTTGATATTAAATATCATAGGAAAGATAAGAAAAACAAACCTAAATTTTTAAGAAAGATTAAAAAGTACTAGAGAGAAAATGGCATCACTTAACAAGATTAAGCTCTTCTCTACTTGTCTACTTAGCTGCATGTAGGTAGAAAGCTGGAAAAATATCATGAATGACAAACACCAGACCTGCCAATATACGCGGATATCTTCGCCCACCCTGTTCAACGCTTGACATCTCGTCACCCAATCTGGTCCCCTACGCCTACACTGAACTTCTCTGTTCCAGTCTCTTGGAAACAGAGTTGGCAGTCAGCTGAGGTAAAGAACAAACACCTCATCACAGACCCCTGCAAGCGTCAACCCGGCTTTGACCTAGCACGTTATGATTGGGCCCTCCTCAGTCGCTATCGAACAGGCCATGGCTGGTGCACCGCGATGTTCCATCGCTGGGGAGCCAGAGACGACCCGAATTGCCCCTGAGGCTACAGACAGACTATGACCCACATAGTCAATGACTGCCACCTCTCCAGATTCAAAGGAGGTCTCGAAACTTTACATCAGGCTCGACCTGATGCTGTTGACTGGCTACGGAAGAAGGGCAAACGCTAGAGGAAGAAGAAACTGGAGGAGATGCACTGTCAGTCATTGGTAATCAGGACAGTGACAGCATCAGTAAGAGTGATCAGATTCTAAGGAGATGACCCTGTCTTAAAAACATCAGCAGATCCAAGAAGGATGACAGAGGACTTAGTGGGGGTTGTATTGTTATATGGAAAACTGGGAAATGTTATGCATGTACAAACTATTGTATTTACTGTTGAATGTAAAACATTAATTCCCCAATAAAGAAATTAAAAAAAAAAACATCAGCAGATGCCAGTGACCACTTGTCTTATGCACACTTTCCTACAGCTTTGTGAGGGAGACACTAATAACCAGTTCACCCATGACAAAGTTGAGATTCAAAAGACTTAGACCATTTCTCTAACAGCCCAGCTCATTGGTGAAGTAAAATTGGAATTTGAATCTAAATCTGTCAGATTCCAAGAATCCAGAACATGGAAGGAGAAATCACCTAGTAGTGTCCTTCCCCCCCCCCCCCCCCCAGTGTCTGACAGATTTAGATTCAAATTTCAATTTTACTTCACCACTGAGCTGGGCTGTTAAGGAAATGGTCTAAGTCTATTAACCAGTTCACCCATGACAAAGTTCTCCTTCCACTTCTGGGACTTTGTTAAAGCTTAGAGGACTTGAATTTAATTTTAATAAGGAGGACTGCTTCCCTAGTCACTCCCCAGATCCACAGTTACATATCATCTCTGTAGAGGTTCAGAAATTTGTATTTATCACTAATATTCTCAGCTACATGCTGTTGTTATTTTCACTTTTGAGTCTCTCTAGGAGAAATCAGTCTGGGGGCACAGAGAAAAGACCTTTCTCTGGACTCACCATACATGGCTGCAAGACAGGCCCCTTGGGTAGCATCCAGACACCTTTTGCACCTCTATTGTGGTTGGCACACTCCTGTGTCCTTGGATTCCTATGTTTGGAAAACATTATTGACTCTGTTAACTGACTAGACCAAGTAAGAGGCAGGTCACCTTCTCTGCGAAGTTTGACAACTTTTGTTAGCCCTGGCAGGCTTACCAAAAGCAACCTGGGGTGAAAAGAATGGGTTTGACATTTTCTATTTCTTGTTAGATTAGAGTCATGAGGTGAAATCCTGCCCCTATCAGAGGGAGAAATGTAATGGGGATGAGCAGTGGGTGCGGTGGGTGGCAGAAGCTAGACCTCTGGGGTGTCATTGATAATTTAATGTTGGCTGTGGAATCCACTAGCCATCCATCTTGATTAGCTGCCCTGCCTATAAAGGTCCTGCCTAAAGTCCCTGACCAGGGCACTTCATCTGCGCTCTGTCTCTGAGGCCGGGCAGTTGGTTAATTTCAAGGATTTTGTTGCCCCTATTCCTGCCTGTTCAATGCTTCCTTCTGGGTGGGGTAGATTCTAAAGCAGGCAGGAGGCTGGGAATGCTGGTTTATTGCTGCACTGATATCTGAACTGAGTAATCCATTATGGCTATCAGCTCTCTTGTGAGGTTCTATTGATTTAGGATCATGTGAACATATGCCCAACTCAAAATTTTCTATGGTTGCTGCATTTTAAGAAGATGCAGATACTTTGAGTCGAGAGATATCTATGCTTAGAACTGTGTACAGAATGTGAGCTCAGATCTACATAGGTCACACAGGCTCCTAAGCTGAGTATGGGCCCCAGATCACATCAAATCGATGGGGTTTAAAGTCAACAGTATTTATATACCTTTCACATATTTGGGAGCTACTCTCTTCCCTGTTCCAGCTTTCTGGTCTTTTTTGCAGCCATGACATCATCTCCCCAGACAATAACTTGGATCCACCTGCATATCAGACGTCAGGCTCAGGAAAAAAAAAAACAAAACAAAAAAACCTAGTATAGCCACAAGCCCTTTGGAATATAACAGACCTACTAACTATCCACAAAGCAGAGACCCCCCCCCCCCAACTCGTCATCTGAACTATTCCAGCCTTTAGGTTCATGTAGTCAACAATTTGCTTGGCTCTATATGTTAAATCTTTTTTCAGCCACCAGGTTCCAGATGTTAACATGATGCCAACCTGACTTCCCTGGGCAGAGAACCCTACCAATGTGTCCTGGAGCCCTGCTTATCCAGACCCCTGCCCCACTAGGAAGAGAGAGAGACAGGCTAGGAGTATGGATCGACCTGCCAACACACATGTTCAGTGGGGAAGCAATTACAGAAGCCAGACCTTCCACCTTCTGCACCCCATTATAACCCTGGGTCCATAGTCCCAGAGGGATAAAGAATAGGAAAGCTATCAGGGGAGGGGAGGGGACACAGAGTTCTGGTGGTGGGAACTGTGTGGAGTTGTGCCCTTCTTATCCTATGTTTTTTGTCAGTGTTTCCTTTTTATAAATAAAAATAAAAAAATTAATGTATAGACTTGCTATTTACTTGATGTGTGACCAAAGCATCTTACCCAGTTTCTCTGAATCTTGATTTTTTTTTTTTTCATTAAAGTTAAAGAGGAATTTTGTCTTCTAGGAAGCAGTTTTAGTTGGCCCATAATCTTAGAAGTGGTAGTGGTGAGCTTGGTTACTGGGCGATTTTGGCTTTACAAACTCTGAAAACAGGTGTGCCTACCACACGTAAACAGTTTGACCCATTCTCTCTCTTTTAATATTTATTTATTTTTTGGATAAAGACAGAAAGAATTTGAGATGGAAGAGCGTGATGGAAATGAAGAGAGAAAGAGAGACACCTGTAGCACTGCTTTATCACTTATGAAGCTCTCTTCCCTGCAGGGAGAACCAGGGGCTTGAACCCAGGTCCTTGCCATTACAATATGTGCACCCTACACGGAGCACCACTGCCTAGCCCTTCCTTCCTTCCTTCCTTCCTTCCTTCCTTCCTTCCTTCCTTCCTTCCTTCCTTCCTTCCTTCCTTCTTTCCTTTCTTTCTTCTTTCCTTCCATCCTTCCTTCCTTCCTTCCTTTCCTTTCTTTCTTCTTTCCTTCCATCTTTCCCTTCTTCCTTTTGTTTTCCATCCTTCCCCCTTCCTTCCTTCCTTCCTTCCTTCCACTAGGGTTCCAGATCTGTGTGAAAACTCCTTTTTTCTTTTTTTCACTTTTTTCTTTCTTCTTATAAAGATAGATAGAGAGATAGAGATAGATAGAGAGAGAGAGAGAGAGAGAAACTCAGCACTGTTCTACTACTTGTGAAGCTTCCCCTTCAGGTGGGAGCTGAGGGGCCTGAACCCACGTCCTCATGTATGGTAATGTGTAATCTACTGCCCCAGTTGATTCATTTTCTAAAGAAAGAAGCAGGTTTCACCATCTTACTGAATTATCTGGTAATAACCTCTGGTGACTTAAATGGATTTTCCTTTGATTATTAAAAATGTTGTGTTGATAACTTTTTAGCCAGTGGTATTACTTAAAATGAGAAAAACAAATTAGTGAGACAATTCTCTTCCTCCCCTGAGCTATCTTAAAATGTAAGCTCCCACCCTTCATTTTCATGGGTATGAAATGTATCACCACATGTATCACCTCAGCTGTTGCTTCTTTGACTGTTTCTTTGGAAAACTGGAAAGGTGCACCAAAAAATCAGGTTTGAGATTTCATCTGTGTTGATGTTCAGTCCCCTTAAAATGATTGGCCCTGAGGAATGAATCACTCAAGCTGTCTGGTCGGGAGCACACAGCACAGCACTACTGCTCCATGCTTAGTGCTAGTCTGCCCCTAGACTCAGTAACAGGAAGAGCCTCCAGACAACCTGGCAAGACTAATGGCTCTTGACAAGATGAACACAGGCATCTCAGCGTGCTGACTGCAGCTGTCAGAATTGTGATTTCCATGAAGAATTTTCCTTCTGGAGACTCCCATTCTAAACAGGGCACCTTGGAGGGGGGTGAGGACTGGTGTTTTGAACACAAGCAGATGAGCACTTCTGACTTGGCACTGATATCACTGTAGTTGTATGTGAGGCCACAGGATGCTGAAACCCAGTTAATTCTGGCCTTTGTTTGATTACCTCCCAACCAGCAGCCTCTACTCAGACCATGGGGGCCAGGCAGGATATTTTTCCTCACCTTATGCCTTATCACTCTACCTCCGCCCTGAGGCCTCAGTCAGCTTCTCTCAGCTACCTAGTCCTCTTGAGAGAAAAGTTTTCTTCAAGGTGGGCTCCAGGCCAGAGCTTAATAAATATTGCCCTTCTACAGAACTTTATTCAACAGCCCAATTAGTGTCCTCTGATATCCCTGGA
Organism: Erinaceus europaeus; assembly: GCF_950295315.1. Taxonomy (NCBI): domain Eukaryota; kingdom Metazoa; phylum Chordata; class Mammalia; order Eulipotyphla; family Erinaceidae; genus Erinaceus; species Erinaceus europaeus. The sequence goes on from NC_080164.1 coordinate 144,626,294, forward strand.
GGCATTTATTTATTTATTTATACATACATATCTCCATACCACAGCAATGCTTAGCTCTGTCTTATGGTGGTACTGGGGGTTGAAACTGGAAATTTTGGAGCCTCAGACATGAAAAAGGCTTTTTGTATAATCATTATGCTATCTCCTCAACCCTCCCTTCAGGCTTTTTCATTGTTAGTGCTTTTTAAATCAGTATCATACTGCATTGAAATAGTCAAATCTATTGACCAGGCTTTCAGAAAATCCAGCAGATTCTCCATGCCTAATTATCACCCCTCCAAATCCCTTATTTATAACCCTTTTGAGATTTTATGGTGTCTTTACCCTCTTCATGTCCTTTATGTAGTTCTACTCCTTGGCTTTTCAGTACTTAATGACTTTTAGCTATGGAAGATGAGGATTTCTCTCTCTTTCCCATCCTCCACGCAACTCTGCCACATGTAAACTGGTTTTTGTCTTTTACCTTGCCAATGGATCAAAATAGTGGTTAGATTGATAAGTAGCTCTTGCGAATTATGGTACATAGCCCTGAATGTTTTTGCAGACTTCTATCCACACTTGAGCTGTATATAAATGCTTTCTCCATATAGATTTTCGCAGACCTTAAGATTAGGACTGGGTTGTTTTAACATTTGCTTAATTTTCTTCAACTGTTGACACTATTCCTAAAAGCTATCCTCGTTGTAAAGCTCTCTCAATAACTCCCCATCCATGAGACAGTCTGTCAGTTTTGTAAGCTGACTTGCAGTTCTTTGCACAACTGTCACTTTATGATCTGTGTCCTTTTCCTGGAGAGTCCCTTCTCTCCTCTGTGGGTCTCATGCATCACGCATTCCAAATATATCTTTTTCTTGATCTAGTCTCCTGAATGAATAATAAGGTATCTTTGGGAAACAATGAATAGGAGAGCTGTTTTTTTTAATCTTAGATTATGACAATGTGTTTAATTTCTTTCCCATTCACCCATCTTGGGCAACTAATATTAAATTTTATGTTGGAAATTATTTTCCTTCAGAGCTTTAAACTAATTTTCCCTTTTTTCTTTTATTTATTTATTCATTTTATTGATTTAATTATGATCGCCAAGTTCATAGGATAAGAGTGGTGCAATTCCACACAATTCCCACCACCAGAGTTACACATCTCATCCCCTCCATTGGAGGCTTTCTCATTCTTTATGCCTCTGGGAGCATAGACCAAAGATCTTTATGGGGTGTAGAAGATGGAAAATATGTCTTCTGTAATTGCTTCTTTACTAAACATGGGCATTGATAGGACAATCCATTACCCCCAGCCTGTTTCTGTCTTTCCCTAGTGGGGTAGGGCTCTGGAGAGGTGGGGTTCTAGGACACACTGGTGATGTTGTATGCCCAGGGAAATCAGGTTGGTGCCATGGTAGCATCTGCAACTTGGTGGCTAAAAAGCATTAAGATATAAAGAAGAACAAATTGTTTAATAATCAGAACCTTAAAGGCAAGGATATAGCAGATGAAATTCGGGGTCTCCAATTTCGAAAAAGCTAGAAAGTATATTTTAAGTATATGACAAGGGGCCCATAACTTTATTTTTCACCTGAACCTGACAGCTAACATGCAGGTGGGCTAAAGGTATTGTCTGGGGAGATGGTGTCAGAGTTGGAAATAAGACCAGAAAGTTGCATCAGGGAAGAGAATAGCTCCCAAATATGGGTGCCCTTCCCATTTTTAAAGATTTTTTTTCTTGCCATGCAGGCTTTTAAAAAATAATAATAATTATTATCTTTGCTTATTTGATAGCCAGAAATTGAGAGGGAAGGGGGTGATAGGGAGAGAACCAGAAACACCTACAGCACTGATTCATCACTCGTGAAGGTGGGACCTGGTTCCTTGTGCATGGTAACATGTGCTCAACCAGGTGTGCCACCACCCAGGCCCTAAATTGCCCCTTTGTCATCCAACTTCCAGTGCTAAGAAAGTTAATACTGTTCTTGTTGATCCTTTATACAATGCCTGATTTTTCTCTGAAAGCTTTTAGAAACCTCTTTGTCTTCTAACACCTTTGACTGGACTTTCTAGTAACAGACTGAAACAGGAACTTGAGTGCTGGCTGGGGAGATAGCACAGTGATTGTGCATCAGGCTGTCATGCCCATGAACTAAAGGTCCCAGGTTCAATCTATAATATCACCAGAAGCCAGAGCTGAGCAGTACTCTGTCCCCTCCTCTAATTAAAGATAAGCCTTTTAAAAAAATATTCATTTTTGTTGCCCTTGTTTATTGTTGTTGCTATTGATGTCATTGTTGTTGCATAGAACGGAGAGAAATGGAGAAAGGAGGGAAAGACAGAGAGGGGGAGAGAAAGATAGACACCTGCAGACCTGCTTCACCACTTCTGAAGTGACTCCCCTGCAGGTGGGGAGCCGGGGGCTTGAACCGGGAACCTTACGCTGGTCCTTGCGCTTTGAGCCACATGCGCTTAACCCGCTGCGCTACCGCCCGACTTCCGAAGATAAGCCTTTTTAAAAAGGATCCTGAATGCATGTGATTAACTGAGAGACTAATTTCAGAGGAAAGGAAAGAGTATGGGTGCTGGCTTGGCTGGAATCTAGCTTCAATCTGATACTCAGAGCTGCTGTGAAGCACACACTCTACTACAGAGTTGGTTCTGTTGAGAGGCAAGACTGTTGACCTCCAAGTTTACCTCCATGAGTTTACAACCTCATGGGTTGTAAACTCTCCTGTACAGGAGCTGATGTGATGGGTGGAACCCCCCGGAGACACAGCTGTCACTGACTGAAGCTTTCCCCCAGAGAAGAGGCTGTGAGCCCTGAGCAGACATCTCTCCCAGCAACTAGCTGTGCCACCCCCGTTAAGGCGATATGGACAAGGCAACAAGAGTGTCCTCTAGACATATGTTCTGAAGGTCACAGTGGTTGGCTTTCACTTTGGAAGCTCTAGAACACTTTATTTATTTTGCTGTTAATATCACCTTCTCTGGAAATTTTATCTAGATGATGGTGTTTCTGAAATTGTTCCAATATTTTCTTATCTGTCCTTCTCCTATTTTCCTTCTCTCTTTCACTTTGTTCTACTATTATTATTTTATATTTGTGCTGTCTTGTGTTTAGTTAGCCTTTTAGACTTCTTTGTTCAGAGTATTTTAATTCTGTTTCATGGTTGCAATATCTTCTTTCCCCAAGAATACTAATGATAGTGTGTTTTCAATTTTTGACTGCTTCCATAGTCTCTTTTTGCTGCAAATTGCTGTTTTCTGTTTGTTCTGAATATTTTATAATTGGGGTTTCCTTTTAATGTATCTTCTGGGCTGCTTGATCACTTTTATTTTTTTTATTTTTTTTTATTTTTAATTTTTTTTTTTAGCGTGTGAACTCAGAACTCGTTTATTAGCAAGGTGGACATGAGTTAAATAGAAAACCAAACAAAGGGAATTATTCTTGAAATATGTCAGACATTATAGGTTTCTTAACGGTCGGCATGCCCCTAAGGTAGGGGGCTGGTATGACAGGAATTGATGAGATACAAGACAGTTCTTCTCCATGATGCAAGCAACTTAATTATCCAAAGGTATCTGAGAGAAGCATAAGGGTTAAACCCGTAGGGTGAGACAGAGAGAAGATGGATATCAAAGAGCCATAGAGTTTGGAATTTCTCTTGTCTGGGGTCTGAGGGGTGTGATGAAGTGTGTGATGAGGTGTGTTCTGTGATCAGAAGGTGACTTTGAATAAGTGAATCTGCGTCCATGTGGCCTGCAGTTAATGGAGGGAAGTACTGGGGTATCTGTGGGCCTGAGAGTCAAGAAGGAAAGAACCAAGTCTGAGTTTCCCCCCTTATGCTCACCTCGGTTGAGAGAGACTCACCAAGAGGTTATCTTCTCACCCTAAGGACGGGGGTGGTTCTCCCTAAGCTCTATCAGGCTTACACGTAGTCCCAACACTAGCCCACCTCTCCAGGCTGGTCCTGGGTGGGCTCCTGAAAGTTCCTCTCTGTTTTCTTTTTTTTTTTCTTTCTTTTTTTTCTTTTTTTTTTATTTTTTTTTATTTAAGAAAGGATTAATTAGCAAAACCATAGGGTAGGAGGGGTACAACTCCACACAATTCCCACCGCCCAATCTCCATATCCCACCCCCTCCCCCAATAGCTTTCCCATTCTCTATCCCTCTGGGAGCATGGACCCAGGGTCATTGAGGGTTGCAGAAGGTAGAAGGTCTGGCTTCTGTAATTGCTTCCTCACTGAACATGGGCGTTGACTGGTCGGTCCATACTCCCAGTCTGCCTCTCTCTTTCCCTAGTAGGGTGGGTCTCTGGGGAAGCGGACCTCCAGGGCACATTGGTAGGGTCTTCAGTCCAGGGAAGCCTGGCCGGCATCCTGATGACACCTGGAACCTGGTGACTGAAAAGAGAGTTAACATACAAAGCCAAACAAATTGTTGAGCAATCATGGACCCAAAGCTTGGAAAAGTGGAGAGGAAGTATTAGGGAGGTACTCACTGCAAACTCTAGTATACTTCTGCTTTCTTACTTTGGTGCCATACTCCAAACTCAGTCAATTTCTGCTTTGCGTTTCTACTTCTTTTTTTTTTTTTTTACATGCATAACATTCCCCAGACCTTGAAAAAATCATGTTGAGTGAAATAAGTCAGAAACAGAAGGATGAATATGGGATGATCTCACTCTCAGGCCGAAGTTGAAAAACAAGATTAGAAAAGAAAACACAAGTCGAACCTGAAATGGAATTGGAGTATTACACCAAAGTAAAAGACTCTGGGGTGGGTGGGTGGGTGGGTGGGGAGAATACAGGTCCATGAAAAATGATGAATGAAATAGTGGGGGTTTTATTGATCACTTTTAAAAGTGAGATACTAAAAAGCTGATTGAACACTGGAGAGTGGGTTATTATTCCTGGGTTCCATGATAGAGTGAGACAGAGGGGCCATTTTCTTAGGGTATTCTAACATGGTTAGGCCTTTTCTTGAATTGATCAGATTCTGCAGTGAAGGCTTTGCCAGTCTTCTGCTTGGAAGATACAAATTTGATTGCCAGTGATTTGGGAACCGTGTAGAGAGAAATGAATGGCTGGACTTGAACATTCAATAAACATTCATTTGAATTCTTTTTTTTTAATTCTCCTATTTTTATTACATAATCCACACCTTCAACTGTGGTTGATGTCCTCTACTGCAGAGGCTATAATTCACCTTTTTTAAAAAACAAACAAACAAACAAACAAACAACTAATCCTTAGTCTTCTCTAGAATAGAGAAGAATCTGTCAAATGTTCTATGAGATAGAAGAAAGGCTATGAAGGGTCTAACTTCTTCTAAATAAACTTTCATTCTATACCACCTATTTTTAGCTTTTTTAGACCTTCAAGAATGATTTGGTACCTTCAGTTCTTGGAAATTCTGTGAGTTATTCACTATAAATCATTTCTCCACTCCCCTCATTTAGAACTCATGTTTTTGAGTCTACTTCTTCTTGTAGTGTTTGCCCTTCTTCCGTAGCCAGTCAACAGCGTCAGGTTGAGCCTGATGTAAAGTTTTGAGACCTCCTTTGAATCTGGAGAGGTGGCAGTCGTTGACTATGTGGGTCATAGTCTGTCTGTAGCCGCAGGGTTTGAGTCTACTAATCAGTAAAGACTTATGTGTGTGCTTCCTAACTTCCAAAATTTTGCTACGATATAATTCTCTCTGGAATTCTTTGTTTGTATGCCCTTTTTATCCTCTTATTGTTATTTTAATAGAATTTCAGGAGAAGCAGATGTTAAGGCATGTATTCAATCCAACATTTCTAAATGAACTCCCCAATGGATTTTTAAAACTCTATTTTTAAAGGGATATTTCTTTTTTCCTGAAATTCCTCTTTGCCTCTTATTGTTTGAGTAGTCTGAACCTGCCTTCTTTATTAGTTATAATTGCCTTCATAATTCAAACATTATTTCTGGTTTGTATTTCATATCTAGTCTATAGTATAAAATACATATTTGGTAAAATACTTCCATAGCACTGTATTTTTTACCAATACTAGACCTTTAAAAAGTTTATCTAGTTAAAGAGAAAAACATGTTGTACAATTAAAGGTTGCCTGAGTGTTTTCCCTCATTACATAGCTGGGCTCGATCAATATGTTTCCTAGCTCTACGGTGGGTTCTCATTCATTTAGCCCTGGCTATTACTGATTTAGACATGAACTTACTGCCCACTAGTGTGGTACAAGTCTTCCTTGACCACAGTAATTACTGTCAGAGGCTGAAGAGTCCAGAAGAGTCCAGATAGTGTGAAGGAGGAAAAAAAAAGGAAAAAAAGAAAAGAAAAAACAAAACAAAAAAACTTAGTTTTATAGTAAAAAGAACTTGGACTTCAGGTTTTGCACTCTGCCCTCGGATGTAGATGAGAAAGCATTTAGTCCTGGGAGCTGCTAGTAGCCATTTTGCTCCCATAAGAAACATCAACTGAACTACAAAGTCAATATAAGAAGGAGGTACAGGTAAGTAAATCACAAAAAGTGGGAAGCAGTGACACAAAGTTATTACCAGCCCTTGACTCATACTGACCCTACAGCTTGCTCTCTAATTTTTCTAGTGAGTCAATAGATTTCCTAGTCGCTGAGTCAATTTAAATTGTGTTTGTGCTCCAGAAAACATCCAAACCGATATTAGCTCTTATAAGTGAGCCTTCTTTTCCTTTCTGTTGCATCTGTGATATCTTCAGAGCAATAAGGACTTCAAACAGAAAGTCATGAATGAAGCCAATAGAACATTATGGTTGTTTTTTCCCCCTTTTGTTGCCCTTGTTGTTTTTCTTTGTTGTTGTAGTTATTATTGTTGTTGTTATTGATGTCATCGTTGTTAGGAAAGAGAAATGGAGAGAGGAGGAGAAGACAGAGGGGGAGAGAAAGACAGACACCTGCAGACTTGCTTCACCACCTGTGAAGCGACTCCCCTGAAGGTGGCGAGCAGGGGGCTCGGACTGGGATTCTTATGCTGGTCCTTGTGCATTGTGCCACTTGCGCTTAACCTGCTGTGCTATTGCCTGACCCCCCCTTTTAAATTTTTTAAAAAATATTTATTTTCTTTTTGTTGCCCTTGTTGTTTTATTGTTGTAGTTATTGTTGTTGTTGTTGGATAGGACAGAGAGAAATGGAGAGAGGAGGGGAAGACACAGGGGGAGAGAAAGATAAATAAACACCTGTAGACCTGCTTCACCGCCTGTGAAGCGAATCCCCTGTCAGTGGGGAGCCTGGGGCTCCAACCAGGATCATTAAGCCTGTCCTTGCACTTTGTGCTACCTGCACTTAACCCGCTGCGCTACCGCCCGACTCCCGACTCCTCCTGTTTTGATGACCCAAATCAAATATTCTCGTTTCTTTTCCTGTCAAACATTTTTTTTGGGGGGGTGCATAATCTTATTTTTGTATTATTACTCCATAATCACCACCAATTCCCTTCTGAATTGATTTATGCCCTTTATCAAGTGAAGCACCATCTACTACTCATGTTAATTACTAGGTCCTGATTGGTTACATAAATAAACAATTCTCTGCATGTGACAGTCTAGACACTGTTGACCTCAGATTGGCAGAATTCACTAGTGAGCCTGATGGCAGGCAGGGCTGTGTGTGTTGGAGGGGGGAGGTGGGAGGGGGCGGGGAGTGCTGAGTTTAATACCCTAGTGCAGCAAAGTAATGTTGTGTAATGTCATAATTTACAAAGAACACAATTGCTTCCTTTTGTCCTGGATATGTATCTCACAATGCCTATTTCAACATTCTGCAAAATTATCTCTCAACAGAAATGACTGAAAAACGCATATATATATATATATTTATATATATATATATATATTGCCTCCAGGGTTATTACTGGGGCTCAGTGCCTGCACCATGAATCCACTGCTCCTGGAGGCGATTTTTCCCCCTTTTGTTGCCCTTGTTGTAGCCTTGTTGTGGTTACTATTGTTGTTGATGTCGTTCGTTGTTGGATAGCACAGAGAGAAATGGAGAGAGGAGGGGAAGACAGAGAGGGGGAGAGAAAGATAGACGCCTGCAGATCTGCTTCACTGCTTGTGAAGTGACTCTCCTGCAGGTGGGAGCTGGGGGCTCAAACCGGGATCCTTGTGCTGGTCCTTGTGCTTTGAGCCACACGCGCTTAACCCGCTGTGCTACCGCCCGACCCCCGCATTTATACTTTTAATTTTACTATTATTTAAGTTATTAGTTACAAACAAAATAGTTGTAAATATAATTATAAAATTATAATTTCCCTTCTAGTACCAGTCACAGAAGACCCATTTAACAGAGAAGAGAAATTTCTAAGGGTCATATAACTAACTGAAATATCCAAAGGCTTCAGATAAGGCAAGATTTGAGGCTGAAACAATGCTACCAAAATTCAACTTCTCTCTGCTTCCCTCTCTGAACTATGGTCTACTACACAGTCTCTGTCCTCAGCTCAACACTATATGTATCCTCCTGGCACATATCTTTTTTTAAAAAAATATTTTTGGGAGTCAGGCGGTAGTGCAGCAGGTTAAGCGCACCGTGACACAAGGCGCAAAGACCAGCGTAAGGACCCGGGTTCCAGCCCGAGTCTCCCCACCTGCAGGGGGTTTGCATCACAGACTATGAAGCAGGTCTGCAGGTGTCTTTCTCTCCCCCTCTCTGTCTCCCCTCCTCTCTCCATTTCTGTCTGTCCTATTCAACAATGGCGACATCAACAACAATAATAACTACAACAATAAAACAACAAGGGTAACAAACGGGAGTAAATAAATAAATATTTAAAAAATTAAAAAATATGTTTTAAAATTAGTAGTAATGATTTAATAGTTATTTACAATATTATAATATAATAGGGATAATGTTCCACACCATTCTCACTACCAGAATTCTAAACTGCTATCCATAGTTCTCCCAAGATCATAGACATGGGTTGAATGGAAATGTATATATATATTTGCCCCCTTTTTTATTCACTTCTACAGCCGTGCCTTCACTTCCTTTCTGAGTCACACCTATACCTATTGCTACTTCCAAGTGTCCTTCCTTTTCCCTCTTCCCTCTCAGATTAGAGGAACAGCACCTGACTTTCTCTGGTACTTTCCAGATCCTATTCCCTTTTAGTGGTGGTATAAAAGCAAAAATTCCTGGTGAAAAATGTTTCAAGTCCTGGTGGAATTGGGCTTTAGAGTCCTCTGGTCATCTTTCACAGCATTTTCCCCCTTCTGGGAGTATGGACCAAAATTCTTTATGGGGTGCAGAAGGAAAGAGTTCTGGTTTCTGTAATTGCTTCTTTGTTGGGCATGTTGGCAGGTTGATCCATACCCCTAGCCTGTTTCTATCTTTCCCTAGTGGGGTAGGACTCTGGAGTGGTGAGGTTCTAGGACACATTAGTGAGGTCATCTGCTCAGGAAGGTTAGGATAAAATCATAGTGGCACCTGCAACTTGGTGGCTGATTGGTGGTAAGATAAAAAGCAGGACAAAATGTATAACAGGAACCAAAGACTTAGAGCAAATGAGAATAGGGACTGTAGGGTGGAAGAAGTAGGATGTCTATTTTAGGTATGTTCCCAGGATCCCAGGACTTTAGCAATCTTTGCTTGAGCTTGATACCTAACGTGGAGGTAGACTAGAAATTTTTTTTTTTTGATCAAGCTGCAAAATTTTATTGTGAACACAGGCATTATAAGGCTTTGGGGAAGGAGAGGGAATGCTGGAGGAGGGGGGAGGGGGAGCAAACTTCAAAGCGGAATGTTCCTTGCAACAAATGGTGGAAACCAAGCTGTGTGTTGACTCACTTGTGTTGACTCACTTGATTACTGATAAATGGTTTTTTAATTTATTTTATTTATTATTGGATAGAGACAGAGAGGACTTGAGAGGGGAGGGGAAGGTAGAGAGGGAGAGACACAGAGACACCTGCAGCTCTACTTCACTACTTGTGAAGCTTTCCCCGTGTAGGTGGGGACTAGAGGTTTGAATCCTGATTCATGCATACTGTAGTGTGTGTGCTTAATCAGGTGCACAATCACCTGGCCCTTAGAAATACTGTCTTGGAGGATGGTGTCAAACTAGAGAACAGAATTTGAAAGCTGGGTTGGGGCAGAGTGGCTCCCACATAGAAAAAAGTATATATATTTCACTGTTTACCACGTCAATCTGTGCCAGGGTCCATGTATATTCATATTGAGCACAAGAGCTTGTATAACTGTCATTTAAAAAATTGATTTGTTTATAAAATAAAAAATATCAAGAAACCATAGAATAAAAGGGGTGAAATTCCACACATTTCCCACCACCAGAGTTCCATATCCCATCCCCTCCATTGGAAGCTTTCCTATTCTTTATCTCTCTGGGAGAATGGACACAGGGTTATTATAGGGTGCAGAAGGGGAGAGGTCTGGCTTCTGTAATTGCTTCTCCACTGAACATGGTCATTGGCAGGTTGATCCATACCCCCAGCCTGTCCCTATCTTTCCCTACTGGGGCAAGGCTCAGGAGAGGTGGGGTTCCAGGGAAGACAGAAGGGGGAGAGAAAGATAGACACCTACAGACCTGCTTCACCTTTTGTGAAGCAACTCCCCAGCAGCTGGGGAGCTGGGGGCTTGAACCGGGATCCTTTTGCCAGTCCTTGCATTTATCGCCACTTGCACTTAACCCACTGTGCTACCGCCCCACTCCCACTAACTATGCATTTTCTATCCTCCACTTATCTATTAAATGCCACACATTCAGGTTATAGATAAATGAATAAATAATCATAAGGAAGTTTATAAGTGATAAAAACCAAAACACAAACCTATCAATGTGTGGCAGCATGTCTTGTTAGAAGTGCATCTTTATTATGGCTAAAAAATATAAAGTACTGGGGCTGGGTGGTAGCTCTGCAGGTTAAGCGCACATGGCACAAAGCGCAAGGACCTGTGTAAGGATCCCAGTTAGAGCCTCAGGTTCCCCACCTGCAGAGGAGTCGCCTCACAAGTGGTGAAGCAGGTCTGCAGGTGCCTATCTTTCTCTCCCCTTCTCTGTCTCCCCTCCTCTCTTGATTTCTCTCTATCCTATCCAACAACAACAACAGCTATGAAAACAATAACAACAACAACTACAACTGTCACAACAAGGGCATCAAAATGGGAAAAATGGCCTCCAAGCGCAGTGGATTCATAGTACAGGCACCTAGTGACTCCAGCTTTTAGGTTCATGATTAGTCAACATTTGTTTGAGTTTATATGTTAACTCTCTTTTCAGCCACCAGGTTATAGATGCTAGTATAATGCCAGCTAGACTTCCCTGGACAAACAACTCCACCAATGTGTCCTAGAGCTATGATTCCCCAGAACCCTGCCCCACTAGGGAAAGAGAGAGACAGGCTGGGAGTATGGATCCACCTGCCAACACCTATGTTCAACGGAGAAGCAGCTGCAGAAGCCAGACCTTACACCTTCTGCATCTCATAATGACCTTGGGTCCATACTCCCAGAGGGTTAGGGAATGGGAAGGTTATCAGGGAAGGGGATGAGATATGGAGTTCTGGTGGTGGGAATTGTGTGGAGTTGTACCTCTCTTATCCTATGGTTTTGTCAGTTTTTCCTTTTTATAAATAAGTAAAAATAAATAAATAAATAAATAAATGAAATACTCTCAACGACTAATTTTATTAGCATAAATCCTTTGTTTTTTATAGAACAATGTCTAACCAGATGAAATATTTTTACAGTAAGCAAATTATTTCCTTCAAACTGCATAATTAGCTGTAGTATCCCACTCCAATTATGTTTATCCTAATAAAGTGTCATAAAATAATGATATATGAGTAAATTATTTTTCCCAGTATAAATATGAGCCACCCTGTTATGAAGATTTTAGTTTTCTCTGATTCAATAGCACATTCAAAGTTCCTGTGAAAGCTCTTTATGTCTTACAACTAAATTAAATCTTATTGTGCCTGTCTGCAAAAATGTAAACTGCATACATTTTTTATTATAGAAAAAATTTTCCATTTTAGTTGTCACAGACTGAGTTTCATATGACATGTTAAAATATCTGATCTGTATACAAACACATTGCTAAGATAAGAATATTTGTGCAGAACACTAGTTATCATTAACTAAACTCTTAGTATAAGAGAAGAAAATAAAGGAAAATTATGAGTATTTTTTCTCAGTTAAGCTACATTAGGCAAAAGGAATAGAAATCTCAGTGTGTCAAATTTTAATCTTGCTTGTTAAATTAATTTCATATATAAAAGGAAATGACTTAAACATAATTTTGTGGTAGCTAAACACATTACCATTTTTTACCTTTGCAGCTTTCTGTAGATAAGCTTACTACAGCCGTTTATAACTTTCACAACCATGAGAAGTTAATGCTGCTATTATTGAATACCAAAAGAGAAATAATGGGTGAAAATAGTACTATCCTTATATTCTTATCATAATTTGTTTTAAAGTACACTGGATCAGAAGAATGAAAGTAAAGACAGGTGATACGTTATTTGTTGTAATAAACATATAAATCCAATACACTTAATACATTATGGATTTCTGGCATTTCAATAAAAATGAGTAAATTATGTTCCCATTAAAATCATATTGTGGATTCCCATTACTTGACGACAGGAAAATTACAATTTTTGGAAACCGTGGCTTTAAGGTATGCATACAAAGCAAGGTGTATATCATAAAACAGTTTCTTCTTCTTTCTCAAGAAAGAGAGAGGAGGCCAGGAAGGTATCTCAGTAGTAGAGTGTGCATCACTCTAGCCCCAGCATCTTATGAGAGCAACAAAGTCAAAAAGAGTTTAAATTCCATGATGATCGAGTTGCAGTTTTGATCTCTCTGTCTCTCATGTGAAAACAAACAAAAAACTAAAATTGGTTGGGAGAAAGAGGCATTTCAGCAAGTTTGAGAGACAGTAAATTCAATACCTAGCACCACATTTTTAAAAGGAAAGGACCTATGAAAAATTGTTTATCATCATTATTAAGAGTCTAAAATAAATGAACAAGCAAAAATTAAGCATCTTTAAGTCTATCAGGAGACTGTGTCCACTAAAGCGATACCCCTAAAAACAAATGGGCCTCACATCACAGATTAACAAAACTATAAGTATTAAGTATATTATTTAGCATGTGAAGAATGACTAATATTTTCCCCTTCAAAAAAATTTTTTTTCCCTCCAGGGTTATCACTGGGGCTAAGTGCCTACACTATGAATCCACTGCTCCTGGAGGCCATTTATTGTTGTTGTGGGATAGGGCAGAGAGAAATTGAGAAAGAAGAAGAGAGAGACGAGAAGAGAAAGACACCTGTTTACCTGCTTCACTGCTTGTGAAGCGACCCCCCTGCAGGTGGGGAGTGGGAGGCTTCAACAGATCCTTAAGCTGGTCCTTGTGCTTGCACCATGTGCCCTTAACCCACTGCGCTATCTCCAGAGCCCTCTCTTCAATTTTTTAAAAGGTATAATCTTGTTTTAATTTTGAATTCTTACACAGAAGCAGGTTCCTGCCACAAAGCAGATATATTCCTGTTCCTAAATACATATTTCCCTTAAAGACTAGCATGTCTTCCTCCATCATAACTGAAAGTAATTTGTTTAAATTTGTCTCCCTGCTTAGATCTCACCCGACATTTCTGTCTAAAACTTCACTTTCATTTGAAATTTGAAAGTGAAGAAAATCTCTAGTCTATCCCATTATGTCTCCGATAGTGTTAATCATTTATTTATTCTTCTCCCTCACTGAAGTCTCCCTAACTAACTCCCTAGTATAAATGGACACAGGAAACACTACATTTTTATATTAACTTTCACTACAATAGCAGCTTCATAAAAGACCAAGTTTATGCTTAGTAATGGATTTTTTTTTTGCCTCCAGGGTTATTTCTGGGGCTCTGTGCCTGAACTACGAATCCACTGGTCCTGGAGGCCATTTTTTTCACATTTTTGTTGCCCTTGTTGTTATTGTTGGATAGGGCAGAGAGAAATCGAGAGAGGAGGGGAAGACAGAGAGGGGGAGAGAAAGATAGGCACCTGCAAACCTGCTTTACCTCCTGTGAAGCGAGCCCCCTGCAGATGGAGAGCGTGTGTGTGGGGCTCTAGCCCGGATCCTTAAGCCAGCCCTTGCGCTTTGTGCCACGTGTTCCTAACCTGCTACACTACCGCCCAGTTCCCAGCACTGGCTTTCTTGAGCATAGTACCACGTTTGGTAGAAGATGTGCTATAAATATCATATGTTAGAAAATGTATAGAACCTTCAGATGAATACACCTTCAGATGAATTATTCACCTAACTAGGTATTGGACATTTTTAGACATTTGTTAGTTTAGCGTTCACCAGTATTCAGTGCAAGTGAAGGAAGATAATCACTTCTTCATTTCTAGCCTGCTTAGGAGTACACGGAGAACTCAAATAATGAAATATATTAATTTTCAAAGATAAAATCCTGATTTAGAAAGACTAAAGTGGAAAATTTGTTCTTGAAGTTTTTGCCATGTGCCAGAGCAAAGAGAAGTTAAGTAGCTGCACATAAGATAAATGTCAATAGTCAAAGGTAAGTCAAAATTTATGTTTCCTAAACTATACTGTAAAGGGACTACTTGCAGAAACATAAAAACAGATACAGAAACCAAAAACCATAAAGTAAACCATTAAACCTCCCCAATCAAATGATTAAAAAAGGGGGGGGGGATCCTGTGGTAGCGCAGCAGGTTAAGCGCAAGTGGCGCAAAGTGCAGGGACTGGCGTCAGGATCCCGGTTGGAGCCTCCCACCTGCAGGGGAGTCACTTCACAGGCCATGAAGCAGGTCTGCAGGTGTTTATCTTTCTCTCCCCCTCTCTGTCTTCCCCTCCTCTCTCCATTTATCTCTGTCCTATCCAACAACAATGACATCAATAATAACTACAACAACAAAAAACCAAGGGCAATGAAAGAGAGTAAATAAGTCTTTAACTAACTCTTCCCATAACATTCTGCTAGGAGCTTCAATTTTAATTTTAATATTAGAGTACGTTCCACCTCCAGATGCTCCTAATAATTTTAGAAAATCCATTCTAAAGGATATACATAAGTGGTCCAGGAGGTGGTTCAGTGGATAAAAGCATTGGATCCTCAACCATGAGGTCCTAAGTTCAATCCCTAGCAGCACATGTACCAGAGTGATGTCTGGTTCTTTCTGTCCTCCTATCTTTCTCATGAATAAATAAATAAATTCTAAAAAAAAAAAAAAGATATACACAAGACTATGAGCATGGACTTGTACAAGGACTCTAATTCAAGCCCCTGCTCCCCACTTGGAGCAGGGATGTTTCATGAGTACTTCTGTTACCCGCCCGTTAAGCCAGCCCGGCGAAAACAACATAATGGCGCCACAACGTGGGACCGGACCTGCGCAACTCCCAGATAAGTGAAGACTTTGCCTACCTATGCACTATGGTCTTCTCTTCTACTTACGAAGAGGTTTTCCAAAGCCTCTACTGTTTCATCATGAGACAGTTACTCTGTCTCTGGAACATTTTGCTCTGGGCCACACTTTGGTTCCCTGACCGGGAACTTTGGTTTCTTGTGACCCTAATCATAGAGCTTGGGAGATGCATGGAGATTTCTCCTTGGACTTTCTGGATTCCCTCTCCCATGTTTCCTGAGGAAAAGGACTACATTTTGCTCCGGGCCACAATTTGGTTCTTTATGACCGTGATCGTAGACCTTGGGATATGCATGGGGATTTCCACTGGGACTTTCTGGACTTCTTCTCGAATGTTTCCCATGGAGAAGGTCTACTCTAATTTGAGGAGCATTCTCCAGTACTGTGGCAGTCCCCAAGAATGGAGACACGTGGTTAGTTCTACTCTCCTGATTGGATTCTTTCTTCAATGGGAAGACACTTTTAAAAACGGGTGCCTGAAACAATCCAGCAGGAACAGTCAGAAGCACCCTAAATGGAATTTTGAAGAGCTTTTTGGACTAGGACGCCCTCCAGGGACTCATGATACTACATGGTGAGATCTGCATAATCTGGTTCAAGTTGCATTTCATAAGAGAGTGATTTGAATGACTGAATTTTTGTATGACATTGACTTAAAAAAAAATGCTGGACACAGCCATGATTTCTAGAGATATCCAGAAACAATCCAAAAAATAGTTTTTTCCCTCCTTTGATTTCTTTTTTACGTCTTGGCATAAATCTGAAACGTTTAATCCTGAAATGGTATGAGTTATGGGTGGGGCAGATAGTGCAATGATTATGTTAATTATTATCATGCCTGAGGCTTCTACCATGGTTCTTCTGTTTACCTTTCCACATTTTATTGAGTTTAAACTGTTTAAACAACCTTAAAATCATGCTAAAAAGGACTTCCAATTATAATGGAGATCAACTTCTAATCTGCTACAAGTTTTGTTTGACAAGTAAGTGAATTTCAGCTGTCAAGTCTTCACATGAAAAAGCATCTACTCAAATGAAAATTTCTGGAAATGCATTTGGACCCCTGTTCTCTGACATCACCCACAAGATGGAATGACTACAACACACCCCCAGAAACCAATTATGTGACCTGGCACGACCTGAAGAAACAGATTCACAGACTCCAAAGCTACTCTCTACAGAAAAGCAGAATTCTGGTGGCCGACATTCCCCATCTAGACAGACATGCAGCGTTTCATCCCTTGGCATTTTCTTCCGTGGTCATCTACTTTGAACTGACACCTCCATCGGACTTACTGGTACACATTGCTGTGTTTCTCAAAGACTAACTTCAGCCAGAGCCTTGGGACTTTATAGGCATATCCCCTCGCCTGCAGGCTCTTCCTCAGAGGCAGAAAACTTCCCCTCCTTATTAGGTTATGCCCACAGAGGCAGGAAACGCCCTTTGAGGCAAGAGATGCCCACAGAGGCATGAAGCGCCCCCAGAGGCAATTGATACCCCCAGAGGCAAGAAATGCCCTTTCACCTGCAGAAAATACCCCCTCAGGCTTCCCCTTGGCATCACACTGGTTATTGCTGCTTGCCTATTTTGTTTTCCATGTCTTATGCCAGTTCTTTTGAAAATGCCTGTATGATATAGGTTTCTGTTCACCCCTACACTGCTATTCCCCTGACAGAGATGAAGCCTTTTACAGACATTGACCCAGTTATATATGGCCATAAAGTAAGAGAGAGATGTTGGGGAATTGTGAGGATGTGGTTGAGCTTGGAAGGGCTTGAGCTTGAGGGGTGTGTCAATCCTGTTAGTCTCTCTCTCCACGGAGAGGTTGAGCCAGGAGGGACAGTAGAACCCCAAAAAGGTGTGCCTCTTATCAGTCTCCCTGCCTCACAAAGTGCCCCACAATCCCGATACTATGGCCATTAGTTAAAAAGAAAGGGGGAATTCTTCGTATCTTCTAATTCTGCTTTTAAAAACCCCTTCTGTTTCATTTGGTTTAAATCCCCCCTGCTTAACACTGCATTCTATTTACATAACCACTGTATTCTATTTACATAACCACTGCCGTCTATTTACATAAATCACTTTTACATTTACATAAAGCACCACCTTCCCTCCAGGGCATTGGTGGTTTAGTAGTAGAATTCTCACCTGCTCCACCCCCTCTCCTTGATCACACCCTGATCCTCTCCTTGTCACACCCTGATTTTCACCAGTCACTTTTCTCTCCACCCTCTCTGTGTCACATCCTTTTCACACCCTACTTGGGAAGTATATATAAAGACAACATTGTTTGTTTTAGTTAGTTGTTAGTTTTGTCTAGCTTGGTATAGATTGCACTGCGTCCTGCATGAATAAAGAGATACTATGTACAGCTCAACCATGAGTCCCTGGTCGTCTGTCTCCCGTCAGTGAAGCTCAGCATGACAAGTAGTGAAGCAGGTCTTCAGGTGTCTGTCTTTCTCTCTCCCTCTTTATCTCCACTCACCTCTCAGTGTCTCTCTGTCCTATGGAATAAAATTGAAAAAAAGGGGGGGGGATGGGTGAGAAAAATGGCTGCCAGGAGCCTTAGTAAGAACCTTGGAGGCAAAATAAACAAAAAGGATATATATGCATGCAATTTAGTAAGGCATTGTTCATATTAGCATAAATTAGTTTGTATATAATGCACATATAAAACATGATCAAAGTTATAATAACTATTATTCTCTGAAAAGAGTATCTGTATATTTTATAAATAAATAACTTTTGTTACCAATTAATAGGTTACAGTAAAACAATATCTAGAACAAAAAGCAGTTGTAGGTTCTGTTTTGAACTATTCAACTAATACCTCTTTGGGCAGCATCAATTAACTACCTAGAAATAGTTATTTTTGTTTTATCAATATAATTGCTTTTAATTTAAATCTTCTAGCTCAGAATCTGTGAACTTGTGCGTCATTCTGTATATAGGCCACTCATGTGCCACAATATTAATTTCATCCACTTTTTTCATCTTTTCTTCATTCTGCTCTGGTTTCTTCTTGTCCATGTGTGATATATATCCATAACATCTGTTATGTACACACTGTTTCCTGTGTGCCACCTGCTCCTTCAGCCACACCCCACAATGTTTATAATTACTTTTGAAATGAGTGACACTGGGAAAAAAAGTGTTTAAGCTGGCCAGTGTATGTTATTAATCTCTATACATTAGTGTGTCTATGGGTCTGTATACATGTATGTATGTATGTTTAAGTATATTCTTACTTGGGAATGAAAACATTTCGGAGAAATTTTAGAGTAACCTATTTAATTAAAGGCCTTCACCTTACTTGAACAGGTATTTGGTGGTCAGCAAATGTTTGTACCCTTGCCCTGCCATTCCAAATATATCATTTGGTTTGGAATTTTTTGTGAACAGTTAATAATTGACGTAGGCAGGATCTTGATGCAGCCAGAGCTAGTACAGGGCCCAATATCTAAGTGTTAGGGACATGCTCCCTCTTCTAGAATTAGGGGGGAGAAAATGAGTCACTTATAAGTAGGATGTAGCTAATGCTTGCAACATAATTATTTTGCTGAGATTGGCTTCCTTTCTCTCTTTTTAATACATTTAAAAATATTAGATTTTAATTAGATAGATATGTTAAACTTTAAATACTAAGATGTTTTCTGATTTATTTCTTTGATGAGCTCTTTGGTTATGTACTTCACTTTGATAACCTAGGTACTAGTGACTCAGTCTGTGGTAAGAATACTCTTAAAAACTGGATATTTATAAACATTAAATATAAATTGAACGCCCCCTCTTCCCCCTCACGTTCAGGCTTACCTTAGAGTAGAGGCATCCAACTCCAGGGAATTGATCACAGGCCTCTAGCTTCACATCCAGTGATGTAACCTCTTGACCACAGCCATCAGCCACAGTGAAGGAAGGTTTCTAATAATCTTAGCTTCTGTCCATAATCATGAAAACCTGCAAGGACCCACTTCCTGCTTACACTCACACCTGTCAGATGTATTTATAAAGGAGGGGGGAAGAGGAGGAAGAGGGGAGAAGAGGAAGAGAAAACTTTAAAAAGCTTACCTAGTTAAAGAGAAAAATATGTTATACAATTAAAGGTTGCCTGAATGTCTTAGAGAAACAATAATCCACTTAGATATTCTGTAGCAAAAACACTTTAGCAACAGCATATTCACAATTCCACATTAGCGGTTCATTAGCTCAACTGGTTATTTTATGACCTTTTAACCCACAGCACTTTATAAAAGATGGTGTTTACACCATATGTTTTACATTTTTCACTTTTCTTTCTTTTCTTTTCTTTCCTTTCCTTACCTTTCCTTTCCTTTTCCTTTTTTTTTTTTTTTTTTTGCCTCCAGGGTTATGGCTGGGGCTCAATGCCGACACTATAAATCAACAGTTCCTGGAGGCTATTTTTTCCTTTTTTTTTTTGTTTAATTTGACAAGACAGAGATAAATTAGAGGAGGGGAAGATAGGAGGATGAGAGAAAGACACCTGCAGACCTGCTTCACTGCTTGTGAGGCAGCTGCCCAGCAGGTGGAGAGCCAGGGTTTGGAACCGGGATCCTGTGCTTCATACTATGCGCACTTAACCAGCTGTGCTACCACCCATCCCCTATTTTAAGGTCTTGAATGTCAAGGAGCTGACTGAAATATAGCATCAGAAACAACTCTAGTGATGGATAGTGAAGGCAATCCTCTCTCCTTGACACTGCATTCTCTGCCTCTTCATTATTTCATTTCTTATTCCTAGAGATTACGAAAAAGATAATCAGAAGAAAGAAATTTAAAAAATTGAGCAGACAGACAGTAGTCTCCAGGCCTTCACTCTTAGTCCTCTGACCAAATTTCTTTGACAGTCACCTCCATACACCTGAAGCTGCTTGCAGTAAATACCTGTGACTCTGTTTCTGAAGACTTTTCACCTGATTGCAAGCCTAGGCACAATCAGAAACACCTGTGGTAATGCCATTGGGTCTCCTCCTTCAATCAATAACACATGGGTATATCACTGGCAGATAAATGCCTTAGCTTCCTAGTCCTTCAGTTGGGGGATTTGAAACTAAGTCCTACCCTGTCTTCCAGGGATCCCTAGAAGGACTCAATTCCTGTTGCTCACAGCAGGACAGTAACCAGCTCAGAAATGCACACTTCACTGGCTTCCCTCCCTTTCTTGTCCTATTTCTTACTTCCCAACTGGTCCTTCCAATGGCCATCCTCTAAATGAATTTCTTTCATTCATTGTTTTTTAATTGGGAAGATATTCCCAATATATCTCAAAGAAGTCATGGTCATACAATGAGCTTTGGAAAAGTAAAGAGAACTCAAGAGATTTATAGGAATCCTGTGTACAGAACTTGGAAAAGCCCAGCAGCCAATCAACACTTAGACATATCTATCTCAGAAAGGGTTTATATGATAACTTCATCATTCTGTTTGAATGAACGTCTCTTGACAGCAACTGAGTGGACCCTCATAACACTCAACAAATGGTAAACAATTTAAACAGCACATGTCTACTCCTAGTCCCATAAATCTCATTAGAGACTCCTTATCTAAGTCTCACCCTCTGGGTAAACAATGAGAGCATCAGAAGTAGTGTGAACACACCGTGTATTGCCAAAAACAGGAGTTGCTTATACAGAGTGCGGCAGCAAGCCCAGTCTTCCACAGAAATGCTATTTGCCACTGGGCTGTTTGCCTTCTCCTCTTCTCCCTTGCCCTATACTACCCTCCCGTCTCCTGCAGCTCCGTAACACTCGCAGACCACTGAGTATTTTTAAGGAACAGTATAACATGTGAATTACTAAGCAGAGAGAAACCAACCAATCTAGAAACTCAGAGGCCAGTCAACAAATTTAACTGATGAGCAATCAAATACAGTGATAGAGCCGAGATGAAACTCACATCTATCCAACTAAAACACCTGTGGTTTGAATTGATACTAGTTAAACCACTGGTGGTCAGAGCAGGTGAGAATGAGGACAAGAGTCAGGGTACTACCAAAGGGGAGAAAATATGCAAATAGAAGAAGGTACTAGTGGGAGTTGGATGGAAAGTCAATCTTTTTTTTAAAAAATATTTATTTATTCCTTTTGTTGCCCTTGTCTTATTATTGTAGTTATTATTGTTTTTGCTACTGATGTCATCATTATTGGATAGGACAGAGAGAAATGGAGAGAGGAGAGGAAGACAGAGAGAGCGAGAGAAAGACACCTGCAGACCTGCTTTGCCTGTGAAGCGACTCCCCTGCAGGTGGGGAGCCAGGGGCTCGAACTGGGGTCCTTACACTGGTCCTTGTGCTTTGTGCCACCTGTACTTAACCCGCTGCGCTACCACCCGACTCCCAAGAAAGTCAGTCTTTTATTTTACTTTTACAAAGTATTGATTTAACAATGGTTTATAAGATTACAGGCTATAGTTCCACACTGCACCCACCACCAAAGTTCTGTGTCCCACCCTCCCAACAATAACCACCATAGTTCTAAGTTTTAGAGACTGTGCTATTTTTTCCATTTTCTTTCATATCTCTCTTTCACTCTTTCTTTCTTTTTAAAATTTTTATTAGTGGTTTAATAATTATCAACAAGATTGTGGGAGGGGGCCGAGCAGTAAGGCAGAGTTGGTTAAGCGCACGTGGTGCAAAGCCACGGACCTGTGCAAGGACCTCTGCAAGGATCCCAGTTCAAACCCCTGGCTCCCAACCTGCAGGGGAGGTCTCTTCACAGGCGGTGAAGCAGGTCTGCAGGTACCTATCTTTCTCTCCCCCTCTCTATCTTCCCTCCTCTCTTGATTTCTCTCAGTACTACCCAACAACAACAGCAATGACAACAACAACAAGCACAACAAAATGGCTTCCAGGAGCAGTGGACTCATAGTGCAGGTGCAGAGCCTCAGTGATAATCCTGGAGGCAAAAAAAAAAAAAAAGATTGTGGGATAAGACGGGGTACATCTCCTACTACCAGAGTTCCACATCCCATCCCCTCCATTGGAAGCTTCCCTATACTTTTATCCCTCTGAAACTATGGACCAAAGATCTTTATGGGGTGCAGAAGGTGGAAGGTCTGTCTTCTGTAACTGCTTCTCTTCTGGAGATGGGCATTGGCAGGTCAATCCCTACTCTCAGCCTATTTCTTTCTCTAGAGGAATAGGGCTCTGTGGAGGTGGAATCCCAAGACTCATTGGTGAGGCCATCTGCTCAAGGAAGTCAGATTGTGTCATGGTAGCATCTGTAACTTGGTGGCTGAAAAGCATTAAGATATAAAGCAGAACAAATTGTTTAATAATCAGGAACCTAAAGGTAAGAGTATAGCAGATGAGATTTGGGGTCTTCATGTTGGAAGAAGCTAGGAAATCTATTTTAGGTATATTCCAAGGGGCCCATGACTTTACTAATTTTTGCCTGATCCTGACAGATAACATGCAAATGGGCTAAAAGTATTGCCTGGGAGGATTGTGTCAGAGCTGGGAATAGGACTAGAAAGCTGCATCAGTACAGAGAGTAGCTCCCAAATGTAGGACAAGTGCATAAATGCCATTAACTGTAAACCCCATTAATCTCACCTAGGGCCCATGTCTATTCATATTTAGAACAGGAGCCTATGTAAGTTTTACATCCCTGTCTGTCTGAGCTCACATTTCATGGTCATAGTTAAGAAAATTCCAAGCTCACTCATTTCAGGACTCGTCTTCCTCGAGTGGCAGAGTATATTGACCCAGTCTCTCTTCAGAGAGTGGTGCAATTTCTACCACTGTTATTCTACATTGAGGACAATGTCCTGTAGAGGCCCACAAGAGGCTTTACGATGTTCCTGTTGGAAATGACCAGTGATGATGTAGAGAGGGAACTGTTAGAGGTCTAGGCTCATCATATCTGTGTGGGAATCCCAGGATTCCCTGACTAGGGCCCCAGGTGATGGGGTGACCTGCTAGTGACCAAAAGGGCCATTATTAGAGGGTTCCAGTCTGTTGTCTTTATCCAGCTTTTATAGTCCTTATTTTATCTGACAGGGTTAGACTTAGAGTGATTGGAGGATGTGAAATAGGAAGTAGGTGATAGGGGTATCTAGGTCTAAATAGAAGATATTTGATTAAGCACTCTATGTTGTCTTTTATTTTAATATTTATTTATTTATTTATACCCTTTTGTTGCCCTTGTTGTTTTATTATTGTAGTTATTATTGGTGTTGTTATTGATGCCATTGTTGTTGGATAGGACGGAGAGAAAATGGAGAGAGGAGGGGAAGACAGAGAGGAGGAGAGAAAGATAGACACCTGCAGACCTGCTTCACCACCTGTGAAGTGACTCCCCTGCAGGTGGGGAGCCGGAGACTCAAACCGGGATCTTTACTCTAGTTCTCGCTGTTTGCACCACCTGTGCTTAACCTGCTGTGCTACAGCCTGAATCCCTATGTTTTCTTTTTTAGGTGTTTTTGTTTGCTTGCTGTACTTATTGAGTCACTGTAGACTATTGCGACCTCTTACTTTACACTCTTTCTTTTTTCAAGTTCATGTGTTAACAGTTCTCTAGTTTCTCTATGTGAGCAAGCCATCTGGTAGTCATCTTTAATCTCTTTACTTACTTCTCTAAGCATATTCACCTCCACTTCTATCTATCTCATTCCAAAAGGCACAATATAATATTTTTAAATTGCAGAAGTATTCCATGTAGGATGTGCCCATAACTTTGTATGTAGTCACCTGTCATTGGACATTTAGATTGCTTTCAATTCCTTGGCTATGAATATGCAGGTGCATATGTCTCTTTGAATTAGTGTGTCCATGTCTGGAAGATCAATTTCTACATGTTGACAGGATCAAATGAAGACTGTGACCAATAACACATCAGATGGGTGGCATAATGAAGCAAGTCATTAGATATATTAGATATGTTCTGCCAAGGAGAAAGTTCTTACCATAATATGTCTAGCTACAAAGAACTAAAAGCCCAGTGAAAAGTATACTACACAGAATGGATATTCTAAACTTTATTATTCTTTTTTTAAGCTTTATTATTCAACTCAATACCAGAGAGAGAGAGAGAGAGAGAGAGAGAGAGGTTCTAGGGTAAATTCTGTCACTTGACTATGCCATCAAGCATCCAGGTATTTCCTATCCTAATATTCTGCCATTCCCACAATGTCTATAGCTTCTCTTCACCCATTGCCACAATGCTTGGCAGTTGCAATAGTTCTTGGCATGTTAGAAAATTCACATCCTGAAAACTGAGAAATGTTTTTTTTTTAATTTTTTTTTATTTAAGAAAGGATTAATTAACAAAACCATAGGGTAGGAGGGGTACAACTCCACACAATTCCCACCACCCAATCTCCATATTCCACCCCCTCCCCTGATAGCTTTCCCATTCTCTATCCCTCTGGGAGCATGGACCCAGGGTCATTGTGGGTTGCAGAAGGTAGAAGGTCTGGCTTCTGTAATTGCTTCCCCGCTGAACATGGGCGTTGACTGGTCGGTCCATACTCCCAGTCTGCCTCTCTCTTTCCCTAGTAGGGTGTGTCTCTGGGGAAGCTGAGCTCCAGGACACATTGGTGGGGTCTTCAATCCAGGGAAGCCTGGTCAGCATCCTGGTGGCATCTGGAACCTGGTGATTGAAAAGAGAGTTAACATACGAAGCCAAACAAATTGTTGAGCAATCATGGACCCAAAGCTTGGAATAGTGGAGAAGAAGTGTTAGGGAGGTACTCACTGCAAACTCTAGTGTACTTCTGCTTTCAGGTATATATTTTGCAGTAGTTTATGGATACCTGTGAACATAACCTCTCTCTCACAGAAACTGGTGTATATCTAGGTTTTGGGACTTTGTTAGAAAGTGAACCACCTGAGATGAAATTAGAGTGTACTATAAAAGGAAAGGTCTCACCCGAGTAATGAAGTTGAAGGGTTGTCATTCCACACGTGAAGTCTCTGGACACAGTCTGAGGTGAAGCCTGTTGAGGTGGCAATCGTTGCGTTGGTTAGGTTGTGATCGGCGGATGCAATATTATTTGGTATGGATTGGGAGATGCATACGGGAAAGTGGGCGTTATCCAAAGGTTCCAGGCCTGGGGGAAGTAGGGGCTCTATAGTGGAGATGTGAAGTTCCTGCTGTCTTAGGGTTCAAAAAGACAATCGATAGTTAATGTTATCATCACATTATTTGGTAATTGGATTAACTTTGAAAAGTCCTTTTGTTAGGGTTTGCTGTACAGTATCCAGTATCTTGTATATAGCTGTGCTATTGGATGCTTCTAATCTACTTGGTCTAGGCTTTTGAGAGAGTCCGCATATCAAATACACAGCCTATATATTAAAAAGATTCAGTTTGTGTTTTGAAAAACTTTGAGACATACAATTGATTTCCCCCTCTCATATTAATTAACTACTGATTTATATGTCTACATTTTGCTAGGAGTGTACATAAACACCATTCCCACCACCAAAAGACTGTGACCCATCCCTCCCACCCTCTCCCACCCCCCACTGGCCCAGGAAGCTGCATGTCTACCCCTCACGACAGGGTTTTTACTTTGGTGCCCTACTTACAATTTGGTCAGGTCCTGCTTTTAGTTTCCCTTTCAGATCTTCTTACTCAACTTCTGTTGATGAGTGGGATCATCCCATACTCATCTTTATCTTTCTGACTTAGCTGACTTAACATAATTCCTTCTAGCTCTGTCCAAGATGGGTCAGAGAAGGTGGGTTCATTGTTCTTGATAGCTGCATAGAAAACTGAGAAATGTTATGCATGTACAAACTGTTGTATTTAGTGTTGAATGTAAAATATTAATCCCCCAATAAAGGAGGAAAAAAAAGAGAATCCACATCCTGAAATTAAGATGTCTGTTTTTTCTATGTGCCCATCTCTTCTCATCAAGAAAGTCTTTTCAGAAGGCCCATTTATTTTGGGCAAGATGATCATACAAAACCATCTCAAGACAAGGGGGGAAAGAAATTACTCTAGTTAGCTTAAATTAAGTTATATTCACCTTTTAGGCCCAAGGAGAGTACCTCCTTTCTTGACTACTTAGGGGTAGGAGTACCTAGACAAAAATCAAGGTTCCACCAGGAAAGAAGTGTGTGAATATAAAAATATGTATGTCTGGGGCAGGAAGTACATGGACATATATGTAGCTGTGTGTGTACAAACTGTAAATGCCTGAGAGGCAAACAGGGGTATAGTTTACAAGTAGATTGCAGTCTCCCTTGAAAGCATAGGGGAGATCTTTGCTGGAATTACATCCATGAGGATTAGTGTGCACCATACTGTCCAAGCAGAGGCTGCTTTTTGAATCCTGAGCATTTTCACTTTATTGCTCATTGATCCTTCCCCCTGCTGGACATGCCTCCTCTCTGTTTGGTCCAGATCAGGCTTGGCATAAACACTAGCTCTTGAAAGACGACTGCAACCTCAGCTGGTGTTTCTCACTTTGTGTTCTCTATACTTTTCTTTTTCACACTTTTTGATCATCTGTTTTTTTTTTTCAAGTTTCTATTGAATAATGGTGATACAGACTTTCAGACCTGTGGCTCTGAGGTCACAGGTTCAATCCCCAGCATCATCATAAGCCACAGCTGAGCAGTTCTCTGGTAAAAAATAAATAAATAAACAGTGTAATATAATAAAATATAATAAGAAATATTACCATCATGAGGTCCAATTTAGGAAATGGTCATGTTAGCCATTCACTCAGAGAGGAATTATTATTTAGGGAAAAGAAAGCCACAAAGACTGCTTTGGAGAGGGAGAATGCCTCCTTAAGTACTCCCATATATTTGGTTCCTACTCACAAAGCTGCTCATCCTCCATGAGGCAGCAGACAAACAAAGCCTTCTCGTGGCTTCTGAGTCCCAGTGACCAGCCCCAAAGACTCAGCTTCCTTGGCAGTTACTGAACATGATGGAGTCCACCTTTCCTTATTCAGATGGTGGTGGGGGTGGAGGATTGGTCTAATGTTAACCAGAGCTACATACAGCTAGTCCTGAAATGAGCAGTGGCAAAGAGCCCAGTATTGAGGACATAAATAAACTGCAGGTTTTCAAAAACCTGCCAGCAGCCCTCTGAAACAGGAAGAGGATACTTAGTGCTGTCCTGCTGACTGTCAGCCCTGGGTCTCAGGCCTCCTTCCCTTACTGTTGAGACCATCAGCCTTGGAGCTGACTCCCGGGACTCAGTGGAGAAGCTGCCTAAGATACCAGGGTGCACTGATGGGGGGACATCTCAA
The DNA here is from genome assembly GCF_950295315.1 of Erinaceus europaeus. NCBI lineage: Eukaryota > Metazoa > Chordata > Mammalia > Eulipotyphla > Erinaceidae > Erinaceus > Erinaceus europaeus. The sequence goes on from NC_080164.1 coordinate 144,653,935, forward strand.
GATAACCCCTCCATTTGCTGGAGCAGAAGGGGGTTATAAATGTCATTCCTCTGGTGGGAAACGTGGTGTCTGACGCCATTAGACTTCCAGGAGAGCTAAAAGCAAACAAACAGAAAATGAAAGGGCTTAGGGTAATGGGACAGGATCAACTCTGCCACTTTAGTGCTTTTGGGGGGTTGCCCCCAGCACCCTGCTTTCTGGGACTCAGCTGAAGTGGGATTTAGAAGCAGGCTGCTCACTGGAAGGGTCTGGAACATGGAAAACACTGCTGCAAATGAACTAGACATTGGAATTTTCTCAAGTCTGGCAGCTTTTAGTTTTGTGTGAAAGTTTATTGTGAGTGGAGATGACCAATACAGTTAAAACAGAGTTCTCTTGTGGAGGCAAATGATAAACACTTCAGGGCAGACTGATGGCCTACCAGCCAAGCTATTGATGTCATAAAATTGTTATGGGGTTTGTTCCTTGGAGCTCATGATAGTGAGATGCAAGCTCAGGAGATGAAAACTCTATAATCAGTACAAAAATATTTTTAGGCGCTTTATGCTCATAGACACAATAAATGTGTCTCCTACTCTTTCGAGGCTTAATGTCACCACAGATACTTCTGACATTCTTCAAATCATTCATAATGATTTGAAGAATGCAATCAGAGTACATGAGGAGTGACACAGCATCACCAGTACATCAAGGCATTTATAGGTGGATCTGATTATCATAAAGTAGAATGGCATGTTGAGTCCTCTAAGAAATTGTGGGACTCTTGACCTGAGACTTGAAAGGAGAAAGATGGGGAAAAATAAAGGAGAAGAGCATGGAGAGCATTAAGAAAGCTGCAAGAATTAGTTATTTGTGCTTGGTGTTATTTCAGCCTGGCATTGTCATTTACCTGCATCTCATCTACTTCTAATTACTTGCCTGAAAACCGTTAGTATTATTACATCTTCTTTTTGCTGCTGTTCAAATAGTTAATTATTTTTATTGTTTGATAGCTTTATTGAAGTACAACTGAAACACAATCAACTGCACACACTGAAACATAAAATTTGATGTTTTGACATGTGTATATAACTCTACAGTCAAAATAGTGAACACATTCACTACTATGAGCAAGCTGTAATTTTCTTTTCAAATAAGAAAGGCATATCTGTGGTTTCAAGACACCCATTCTGTGTAGATTCTACAAGCTAATTTTTCCTTCTCTGTAAAAAGTTCTCTTACTCTATTAATTTGAACTCCTAGGTTTATTTCAGCATTGTCCACAAAAGTCAAGATATGGAAACGAACTAAATGCTTGTCTATGGATGCAAAGAACCCCAGAGCATAGATTTCATGATTTAAGGGTAATATAATCACCATTCATTGAAGATATTTGGCAGCCTGTGACTGTGCTTTATTATGCCTAAGGGCAATCAACCCCAGTGAAGTAGGTAGTAGTTTTACTCCCATTTCAGAGGCAGAGGAAGCAAATCTTAGGAGTTCATCTATGTGTCCAGTTCTGAGGCTTACTGGATAGCAAAGTCATCATTATGGTGCAAGGCTGTTCACCACTCACCCGTGTATTCACATTTATATGCTCCTAGATACTTATAAACCCTTTCCAAGAAGAAAGATTCTGCCTATCTAGCATACAAAAAGCAATGACTTTGAAGATGGAGTTTATAATCACTGGATAATATAGGAAACTCATGTGGGCTCATTCAGCTTTCAAAAATTAAATATTATAGGTTTATATCATTCCAAGAGTACATAAAAGTTCCCTTTTTCCACATCCTCACCAACATTTATTATTTATTTTTATCTTTCTGGTAATAGCCAACCTAATAAATATGAAGTTGTTATACCACCGTGGTTAAGGATAATTTTTCAGGGGGCCAGGCTGTAGTGCAGTGGGTTAAGTACACATGGCATGAAGTACAAGGACTTGTTGCCCCTGGTTCCCCCCATGCAGGGGAGTTGTTTCACAAGCAGTGAAGCAGGTCTGCAGGTGTCTATCTTTCTCTCCCCCTCTCTGTCTTCCCCTCCTCTCTTGATTTCTCTCTGTCCAATCCAACAACAACAGCAATAACAACAAGAAGGGCAACAAAATGAGAAAGAAAAAAAAAAAAAAAGGTCTTCAGGAGTGCAGGCACCCAGCCCTGGAGGCAAAAAAGGGGAATAATTTTCTAGTAGCATACTTGAAAGAAAACACGAAACCAGAGCATTTCCTCACCATTTTATGCTGCAAGGCCTCACATCTGCAAATTATGTAACCTACCTACCCCCCAAGTCACTTTCTCAGTTCTCTCACTAAGCTTTTTATATGCATTTCCTCAGTGATTAATCTGCACTCCCAAGTTCATTTCAGCATTATTCACAATAGTCAAAATATGGAAACCACCTAAATGTCTGTCAATGGATGAGAAGCTAAAGAAAATATTGTATATGTTTATAATGAAATTTTTTTTTTTTAAAGAAGGAAATCCTGCCATTCGTGACAACATGGATAAACCTGGAAGACATTATGTTAAGTGAAATAAGCCAGACACAGAAAGACAAATGTTGTATGGATTCATTTGCATATGGAAACTGAAGAGCCAAACCCATAGAAGCAGAGAATATAGTGGTTTCTAGAGGCCGGGGAGTATCAGTTATACTTCTGTAAAACTGGGGGTGGAACTAGACCTTGTTCCCTTCTGCTTCTTGTGAAGGAGCTCCAGAGGCCCTATGGGGAAGGGGTTTGAGCAAAGGTTGTTCACTGTTATCCCCGCAAGTCACTGAGTCTTTCCTAAAACTCAGCCAGGATTCTTCATAGCTGATAGAAGAAGCCCATCTCAGAGAAGAAAAAAAGATGGGCATCTTGCTCTCAAAATCTCTTCCCCAAAATACCAGGGAAGAAGGGCTCTGCTTCAACTGCTGCTGTATAAATGTCCTGTCAAGCTGTTTATACTCACAGTGCATTTTCTTGGCTTCCCGGGCTCTGTTAATTGCCCCCAGTTCAGGAACCTTTGAAAGCCAGATTGCAGAAACACACCAGTGTTTATCACGAGTGACTTTCTAAGGATCCCTGTAACAGAAAGAGGAAGGTCCTTTACTTCAGAAGCCAACGCTTTTCTGCCTCAAGTCTGGGCCCCACTCTGGGCCCCTTGGAAAGGGGGGTTACTAATTCACAGAAGATGGCTGATTCCTATGCAGAGGCTCTAGTCCCAAAACCTATGTCTGAAGCTGTAGCTTATGATGTGACATGCCTATGTTGGGTGAACCATGTTTTGATCTCAAGTTTCCGCATCACAGAAATCCCATCTTTCAAGTCCTTCCAGCAAAGTCTCATCTGCCCACTGAACCACTGAATACTGATCTCTCTCTAAGTTCTTCTTTCCATCGATGCTCACTCCTATGCTGAGGTATTCCTTTGTTCAGATTCTGCATACAGAAATACTCAAGGAGGGGGTTGAAGGACATATATTTACAAAGTATTTGCCTGAAGATCTTTCTGTCAAGGAAAACATTACCTATGTAAGAATAACTAGAATATAAGAGAAAATGCTTTGAATTTTTAAAGAGAGACTCAATGTAATTAATGTGAGGATTCAAAGAAGTGGGAGAGAATGCACCTGACTGAGGAACATTGGGGGCAGAGGTATTAATTAAGAACGTTTCAGATATTTTGTTATTTCATGATCACAGTGATTCCATGAAGTAAGAAAACTGACATAAAGCAACCAGGGCTTGACCAGGGCTATTTGATGAACAGACAGGAGAGTACAGATTTGAACCTAAAGCTTGAGTCTTAAACTACTTGCTATACTACAGATGCAGCACTGGAGCTCATTCTTGAAGAAAATTATTGATGGAGTGGGAATAGTCATTCCCAGTTTGGAGAACTATAAAAGGAGTGTAATAAGAAAATAATAATTTTTTTCTACAGAAATTTAGCAGTTAATTCAACAAATATAAATTTCATGCCTATAGTGTACCAGGCTCTGCTCAGATGCTTATAGGGGAAACTTATGAAATGAGGACAGAAATGGAAAACACAAAATGAAACTTGGACTGAGTGTGGTGTATTGTACCAAAGCGAAGGTCTCAGGGGAAGGAGGAGGAGGAGAAGGGTGGAAAGGGTGCTGGGGTCCTGGTGCATGATAGTGGAAAAGGACCAAAGTTGGGGGTGAGAGTGTTCAGCACACGCCCATCACCGAGAAATGAGAAGTTGTAGCCACGTGTCAACAGCTGTACTGTAAACCACTAATTTCCGGTAAAATAATTAAAGAAAATCTGTCAGGGTACAAATACCCTTGCTCTCATGGAGTTTATACTCTAGATAGGGATACTGATTATGAAAGAAAAGTGTAGTTTGGTGTGTTGGATGTTATAGACATAGAGAGACAGTCTGGTGAGGAAGGGTTGGGAAGACAGAGTCGGGTAGAGTCAGGTAGTTTCAGTTCAGGGACTGACAGGTAAGCTAGTCATACACTGTTCTCTTTAACTTTCCTTTTTCTTTTCATCTATCTGATTATCTGTCTATCACATCAGATCCAGGAACCATGAAATTCTTGAGTAGTGTCTTAGGACAAATTCTTCCTGTTCCATTGACAATCCTATGCTGCTAGAATGATCCTTGAACCAGCCGGGCAGGCACTAAAAGCTCAGAGGGTTGTGATCTGAGATCTGCACTGAGTGCTGTGGCTGCTGTTTCCTGCTCTGCAGGCCAAGCAGGGCTTGCTATCTTCCTGTTTACACATCCCACTTAGCCTCCTTCAACACAACACATTCAGCTCCCAGCACTAGGCTGGGGATAAGGCTAAGATGCTCAGCCAATGGCTGCATTGCAGAATGACCTCCCAGCTAGGAGGAGGCATCACAGGAATGCAAGGGTGAGATTTAGGAAGGGGAGCACAGAATTCCAGTAAAAAATACAACCCACTCCCAGCACCCTGGCCTGGATTCCACAGTAAACAAACCAGATGGAGGGAGAGGAGGAGCACACTGAGGGGAGGTAAGAGAGAGACACATTCTTGGGGCAGAGACCTTGCCTGTTAGAGGATCAAAATGAGCCAGAACAGAGTTGCTCCCAGGGAAGATGAGGGGGCATGTGCACAGGGTGGGGGGCTCTTTTTATCAGCTCAGCAATGACAATGTGGAGTAGTAGCCTGGTTGGGATTTAGATAAGCAGCATGTGAATGCACATGAGACTCAGGTAAGAGAGGATGCCGTTTTCTCTTTGTACCTCCCAGCTGGTGTATCACCCCAAGTACTAAAACATTCCCTCTAACCCACCAAAAAAGCAATGAATTAAACCATATACTTACATCAGTATGTGCCCTCCTTTGCACAGCTTCTTCCCAGTGCTCTCTATTGCCTCTGCCCCATCACCTGCCAGCAAGGCTTCATTGGTTCTCTCAGGTCAGATGCAGGAGCATGTGTGAGGAGGACATGGGCTGACTTTGAGGTCAGGTGGTCAGATGTTGAAAAACTCACAAATAGAAAGATGGGAGAGGTAAGGTTTTTTTTTTTTTTTTTTTTTGCCTCCAGGGTTATCACTGGGGTTCAGTGCCTGCACTATGAATCCACTGCTCCTGGAGGCCATTTTTTTCCTTTTGTTGCCCTTGTTGTTTAACATTGTTATTATTGTTGTCATCACTGCTGTCATTGTTGTTGGATAGGACAGAGAGAAAACAAGAGAGGAAGGGAAGACAGAGAGGGGGAGAGAAAGATAGACCTGCTTCACCACCTGTGAAGTGATCCCCCTGCAGGTTGGGAGCCAGGGCCTTGAACCGGGATCCTTGCCCTGGTCCTTGCGCTTCATGCCATGTGTGCTTAACTCACCGTGCTACCACCCGGCCCCCAGTTCTTTTTTTAAACGATGGGGTTAGCTTGCAGGCCAGAAGAATGGGGGAGAGTTTGGCTTCTGGAGTGGGAAGACACGGGCTGAATCCACTCTGAAGGCTTCTTTGGGCCCACTGCTCCCCTCTACAGACTAGTCCCCCCCCAACGCAAGTCCAATCCTAGCTTCATGAAATGTCTATTCTCAAGGGCAAGATCTTCGGATTCTAAGCCAAAATGCCTGTGGAAAGACTTGACCTACCTTAGACCAGATGTCCATCCTTTCTTCAGTCAGCTAGAATCAGAAATCACTGTCTGGAATCAGAAGTTGCCAGAAAGAAGTGGGGGTAGAGGTGGAGGAACAGGGAAATACTCGGAGAGAAATGACATATTCTGGAAGAAATCTACTTCAAGTTCCTCACTAACAGGGCAAGTCTTTCATAGAAAGGAACAAATGCAATAATGTATTAATTACATTAGTGCAGCTAATCTAACATGGATGCTGCTATAAAGAAGATGGGCATTTCACTTTCCTATAACAGTTTCAGCATGAGCAGACCAACAATAAAAAGCCAACTCTAGTTAAGCACAGGTGGCACAAAACACAAGGACCAGAGTAAGGATCCCAGTTCGAGCCCCCGGCTCCCCACCTGCAGGGGAATCGCTTCACAGGTGGTGAAGCAGGTCTGCAGGTGTCTATCTTTCTCTCCCCCTCTCTGTCTTCCCCTCCTCTCTCCATTTATCTCTGTCCTATCCAACAACAATACTAACTACAACAATAAAAAAAAACAAGGTCAGCAAAAGGAAAAGTAAATGAATATAAAAAATAGTAATATAAAAAGCCAACTCTATGAGTGTCAGTGTCCAGGGGAGGTAAAATAGCGCCAGGCAATTCCTTCTTCCTGCCATTTATACCCTTGTAATCACTCCCCTTGAATGTAGCTAGAACATTGAATTTTCTCTGGGCCAGGCAGTGGCATAACCAACTGAATACTCACAATATCATGCTCAAGTGTCTGGATTAAACCCGCACCCCCATCTGCAGGGGGAAGCTTCAGGAGTGGTAAAACTGTTGTTTAGGTGTCTCAGTCTCTCAGCTCTCTATCTTCTCCCTCTCAATTTCTCTCTGACCTGTCTAAGGAAATATATGGGAAAAAATCAATACTGGGAGTGGTAAAATTATCTTGTACATTCAGAACCCCAGTAATAACACTGTTGGCAGTAAACAGAACAAACAAAAGAGAAAGAGAGATATAAGGAGAGATACAGAGAGAGTATATTATTTCTCCTTTCTAATAAACTAGATACAACAGAAGTCTTCAATGCCGCTTCTGAGATTGGGGAACAGAAGAACTGACTTCCACTTTGTGTCACTTCCACTAGTTGTTACTCACATTCTTGCTTACTCTAGGGGACAGAGAGACCCACTAGTAAGAAACTAGAATTTTCAGTTAACAGCTAGTTGGGCACCTATGACTGCCAACAACCACATGAGGGTGCTTTAATGTGGCTCCTCCCCCAGTTGAACTCCGTGATACAATAATGTGGACCAACACATTGATGATATTTTTGTGAGACCCTGAGCCAGGGGACTCAGCAAAAACCCTGCTCAGATTCCTGTCCCAGGAAAATTTCAGATCACAAGATGTTTGTTATTTCAGTTATTACATATCTGGATGGATTGTCATAGGGAAACAGAAAACTAACACATGGATTATCATAGGGAAATAGAAAATTAACTCAGTCTTCTTCTGTTTTGTTTCTCTGCCTTTTTTACGCCTTCATCCAATTGGACCAAAATGACTCATTCCCATGCTCACATCCCAACCATCAGAAAAGAGAAGAAAGGAGTGGGAGGGTATGCTTCTTATTGTTCAGGGCACAGTTCAGAATTTGTCCACCGTGCTTCCACTCATAGTCCATCGATCAGAATTTAGTTTCATAGTTACCATTAGCTATCAAGGAAGATAGAAGGGAAGCCTTGTGTCCAACCATAGTCATGGGTTCTGTTATAATGGAATAACAGAAGAAGAGATACTCGCACACACCTAGCAGGTGGTAAATGCATGCTACTTGGGGAAACCAGGATGAGACCAAGGTTTTGTCATTTCTTCAGAGACATGCAATTATTTAGCATCAGAGCTATTATTATCCCAAGTGTTTCTGCCTCCCAGGCCAGAACTCTTACTCCTCCTTAAGGGAAACTTGAAAATATTTGTTTGGGGCAGGACTAAATGTGTGGTATAAAAATGAGGAAAGAATGACATGCAACAAAAGGCCCCATGACAATCATTTGTAGTCCTGGCATTATTTTTCATGCCAGGGCAGAATGATTTGGTCCCCAGCACCTACTGAATATCATGCCTGCTCTTTATATCACTATGAGCTCATCCAGGGCCACATCTGTGGATGGTCAAAATATTTTAGTACAATTGATGCCAGGTGAGAAGAGAAAGGGGTTGTCTTTCCTGTGGTTGCTTTCCCTCAAAAGAATGAATATGTAAGGTATGATGCACAGAATTTAGCTAACTTGTCTTGGGGGTTTCCATTTAAAGGCATCAGACTTTAATATGCCTTTTATTTTCTTGAAAGATTACCTCTTAGGCATATGTGTATCTCTTTTTTTTTATTCTTTTCACTTACTTTATTCATATTTTCTGCCCACTTTTTAATTGGGTTGTTCTTTTTCCTTTTGTTGAGATGTATGAGTTCTTTATAGATGTTAGATATCAACTGCTTGTTTGAAGTGTAGTGTGCAAATATCTTTTCCCATTTGCTGGGTTTCCTGTTTATCTTTAAGGAGTTTTTCTTTGATATATAGAAGCTTTTTAATTTGATATAATCCCAATTGTTTGTTTTTGTTTCCCTTGCACATGGGATAGAATCTCCAAATAAATCTTTAACGTTAAGGTCCTAAGATGTTTACCAATGTCTTCTTCTATATATTTTATAGTTTCAGGTCTCATATCTAGATTTTGATCCATCCTGATTAATTTTGGTGCATGGTATTAGGTGGTGATCTAGTTTCCTTTTTCTGCATGTGGTTGTCCAAGTCACCCAACATCATTTGTTAGAGACTTTCTTTTCCCCATTGGTCAGTTTTGGCCTCTTTATCATATATAATGTGCCCATATATGTGTGGATTTAGTTCTTAGCTCCCTATCCTGTTCCATTGGTCCATATGTATATTTTTGTTTCAACACCACACTGTCTTATTTTTAAAAGTATCTTTATTTATTTATCGGATAGGGATAGAGACAGTCTGAAGTTGAGAGGGAAGGGGGAGAAAGAAAGGGGGTGAGAGAGAAAGAGAGAGAGAGATCTATAGATCTGCTTCACCACTCGTGAAGTTTTCCCCTTGCAGTTGGGGACCGGGGGCTTGAACCTGGGTCCTTATGCATTGTAACATATGCATTCAACCAGATGCACTACCACCCAGCCCCCTATTTTAACTTTTATTGCTTTGTAATATAAACTGAAGCCAGGAATTGTGATGCCTCCATTTTTCTTCTTTTTCCTCAGGAAAGATTTTGCTTTTCATGTTTTCTTTTTATAGTTCCATATAAAGTTATAGATAAGTTGCTCAATTTCCTTGAAATACGTCATTGGAATTTTTTTTTTTTTCCTCCAGGGTTATTGCTGGGCTCGGTGCCTGCACCATGAATCCACCGCTCCTGGAGGCCATTTTTCCCCCTTTTTGTTGCAGCCTCGTTGCGGTTATTATTGCCATTGTTGACGTTGCTTTGTTGTTGGATAGGACAGAGAGAAATGGATAGAGGAGGGGAAGACAGAGAGAGAGAGGAGAGAAAGATAGACACCTGCAGACCTGCTTCACCGCCCGTGAAGCGACTCCCCTGCAGGTGGGGAGCCGGGGGCTCGAACCGGGATCCTTACGCCGGTCCCTGCGCTTTGCGCCACGTGCGCTTAACCCACTGCACCACGTCATTGGAATTTTAATAAGGATTGCACTGAACCTATAGATTGCTTTTGTCAGGATCACCATTTTAATGATATTTATTCTTCTAATCCATGTGCAGGGATGTTCTTCCATTTCTTTGTGTCACCCTCTATTTCTTTAAATAATGTCTTATAGTTTTTGTTGGAAAAGTCCTTCATGTCTTTTGTTATATTTAGTTTTTTTTTTAATTAAGGATTTTTATTTTCTACTTTAAATGTTTAAATACAAGTAACTAAAAATGTTATATTTAGGTAATGTTGGGTTACAAGATCATATTGGTTTTAGGCATACAGTTTCACCATTTTTCATATTGTGCTACCAATCCACACCTCCTACCAGGGTTTAAGTCTCCTACCCCTTACAGTCCACTGGACCTTCTTATCCCTCTCCTGCTTTGGCAACTTCAGGTTTGCATCAGGGTCTCAGTGTTTGCTATTGCTTAACTTTTTTGTTTTTCTTTGTATATATATATATATATATATATATATATATATATATATATATACACATATATGTAGAGGAGGGGGAGCACACTGCTTAGCTGTGGCTTATGGCAGGTAATTCTGCATATTAAACCCAAGCAAGACCTTTGGTACCTCAGGCATGAAAGTACCAAATATACTTTTGCATAACCACCATGCTGTCTCCCCACCCCATTTTTTTTCCTTTTTTTTAGCCTCCAGAGTTATCACTGGGTCTCGGTGCCTGCACTTCGTCCACTGCTCTGGAGGCTTTTTTTAAAAAAACCTTTTATTGCCCTTGTTGCTTATTGTTGTTGTTGTTATTGCTATCGTTGTTGTTGGATAGGACAGAGAGAAATGGCGAGAAGAGGGGAAGACAGAGAAGGGGAGAGAAGCATAGACACCTGCAGACCTGCTTCACCACTTGTGAAGCGACTCCCCTGCAGGTGGGGTGTGGGGGGCGGGGGGGGGGGGGTCGAACCGGGATTCTGAATCTCGTTCTTGCACTTCGTGCCATATATGCTTAACCCGCTGCGCTACCGCCCTACCCCCTGCCCCATTTCTTCTCCTTTTTTATATCACAAATGAGTGGCATCATTCAGTGTTTGACCTTTTCCTTTTGACTTATTTTACTGAGCATGACCTTTTCCAGTTCTATCCATGTTGTAACAACAACAACAACAAATCTCAACTTTCAGCTGAGTAGTGTTCCATGGTTTATACGTATCACACATTAATAGTTGTCTACTATTGGTCACTGGGATGTCTTCCTTTTTTGTTGTTTTTAGAATTTTTTATTAATGATATAAGAATCATTTACAAGGGGAGGGGTGGGTAGTGGTGCACCTGGTTAAGTGCACATGTTACCATATGAAAGACCTGGGTTCAAGTCCCCCCAGGGGCCCTCTGCTCACAGCCTCTTTTGTTAGATTTACTCCTATTTTATCTTTTTTTGTTGTTGTTTTTGTTCATTGTAAATAGGATTGCTTCCTTCAGTTCCCTTTCTTCTGGCCCATCTTTTGTATAAAGAAATACCACAGATTGAGTATTGATTTTGTAACCTGCTACTTTACTGAATTTATTGATGATTTCCAATAGGTTATTCTGGTAGAGTTTTGGAGGTCCTTTAGGTATATCATCATATCATCTGCAAATAATGACAATTTAACACCATTATTTTCAATCTGACTTCCTTTAATATCTCTTTTTTGCCTGATTATGATGGCAAGAACTTTTAGGACTATACTGAATAGAAGTGAGAATTGATATCCTTGCCTAGTTCCTGATTTTAGGGAGAAAGCTCTCAATTTTTCCCTGTTGAGCACAATGTTTGTCATATATAATCTTTATTATGTTTAAGGAATTTTTTCTCCCACTAGCAATTTCTTGAGCACCTTTATCATAAATGGATGTTGATCTTTACCAAGTGCTTTTTTTTTTTTTTTAAGATCACATGATTTTTAGCTTTCTTTTTGTTGATATCGTGGATTACATTGATTGTGGATGTTCAACCATTCCTCTTTCCCAGGGATGAATCCTACTTGGTCTTGGTGGATTATTCTCTTAATATGTTGTTGGATTTGATTAGCCAAGATTTTGTTGATTTTTCCATCAATGTTCATTAGAGATATAGGTCTATAGTTTTCTTTTTTGCTGGAGTCCTTTCCTGCTTTGGGGATCAGGTTGATGTTAGCCTCATATTTGGGAGTGTTCCTTCTTCTATTTTCTGGAAGAATTTGAGGATAATTGGTGTTAGCTCTTCTTTAAATGTTTTATAAGATCAATTGTTATAGCCATCTGGACCTGGGCTTTTTGTTCTTGGAAAGGCTTTTGATTACTGTTTCAATTTTTTTTTTTTTTTTTTTTACTGGTGATTGGCCTGTTAGAGACAAAGAAATTGAGAGGAAAGGGGAAATACAGAGGGAAAGAAACAGAGAGATATCCGCAGCCCTGCTTCACCACTTGTGAAGCTTTCCCCCTGACAAGGGGTGGGGGGAGATTCATAGGTTGTGAAAAAGTACTGCCATTGTTTCTGTTTCTCTCTTCCTATCTTCATCTCCCCTCTCAATATCTCTCTAACCTCACAAATAATCAATCAATAAATATGTAAATAAATACATTTTAAAGAAAAAAAAAGGCCACCAGGAGCATTGGATTTGCCATTCAGGTACTGAGCCCTGGCAAAAACCTTATGGAAGTAAAACAAAATAAAAACAAAGGAATCCTGGAGCTGATGTCTTTCTTATGTAAAAGTTCAGGGGAAAGGAGGGCCCTCTGTGTGTATGCATTCCTCAGAGTTAACCCTTTCTTTTTTCCTGGGCCTCCCAGAAACAAGGACTCCATATGTGAAGTTCCTTTGAGACAGTGTCTCCTTTTGACTGGTTGCCCCAGTTTCAGCTGGTTCACTATTGGATTTCTCTCACCTCTCCAAGAGGTCCTCTTACACCTGCTACCAGCTGCTTCTTCAAGGTCCACATGTGGCCCCACAGACACGCCTACACTCCTGTCCTCCCCATCCTAAAGTCTGCCAATACTGCCTTTTCTCAGGAAAGCTGCAACTCCCTCTACGCTTAGTTTTCTTTTGACATGTTAGGTGGGAATACTAGTCTCCATAACTCCAGGGAACATAGGTCAACATGCAAGTTGACTAACATTTTTCACTTCATGCTGAACAAAATAAACACCTAGATCAGATTTGCAGCCCAAATCCTCTCACTGAGGGCTGACTTTGGTTTCTTTCAGTCCCACTTCTCCTATAAACAGCCATGCCCAAAAGGGTCATTATCTGAAAGCCCTTCATTCTTGTGGCAGGTTGTTAGATGGGACATTGGCAGCAGTCTTGCATCTAGCTGTAAGGCACTCTGGGCAGGAAATGGATATGTTTTAGGAGATTCCCAACTGACCGTTGTAGGTGTGGTCTGGTATGTTAACACAACCACCAGCAAGCAAGCAGTGTGCCAGGCCCTGGGAGGTGTGCGTGGCAAAAGCAAGGCTCACACTAAGTTGTGACTGCAACTCTGGGTGGTACAAACAGAGCCCAGAGAGGAAGGCACACGAAGTCACCGAGCTCCTTATGATTTACTGTCTACTAGACTCCCACCACACCAAGCACACACCTAATAAATGCTTGTTGATTTAGCCACCACTTATGGGTTGAGAAGAAAAACATAGATACATTTTTTTTCTTTCATCCTGAGAGCCTTGACTACTTCATCATCTACTGACAATGTTACCTTTACTAAGCCATCATTTTGTGTCTCCTTCAGACCTGGTCTCTGCTGGTGGTTGAAGTGGGAAGGAACTGTGGCATATTTCTCTCTATGGTCAAAGTTCCTGTCAGGCTGCATGCAGTTGAGAGGAGGCCAAGATGTAGTCAGGGGCCCAGGACTGGAGCCAGACTGCCTGCCCAAGTGAGGTCTGATGCCATCACCGAGGGGCAGTACAGTCTAGAATGAACAACATGCACACTAATGATGCTCCTTCCCATCCCTTTAGCTGTTTAGCTGGGATTGTAGTTGATACAGTGTTCAGAGCAGGGACTGACTGGCACACAGCAAGTCCTCAATAAATGCCAGATGCCATTATCATTATGCAGCAAAAGGTGCCCCACACATTGGCTATGTGCTATTTTCTTCTGTGTTATACTGTATTGTGATTCTGTATCCAAATGACTGGTCAGAAATGCCAAGAGCCCACCGTAGGCACTGCATTTGATGTGTGTTACACTGCTCCTGATGCCATCTGTGAACACATGCATCCCCACTGTGTCCTGTAGAGATCCAGCAGCACCATTTTAGGGATCCCCACTTGCCTGAGCTATCTTGGGCTGCTGTAATAAGATGCCACAAATGAAGTGGCTTATAAATAGAATCACACATGCAGAAGCACCTGACAAAGAGAAGCACTGATTTAATGTTAGTCAGGAACATTCTGATAGTTCTTAAAATGCTTCTTGGTGAAAATTAGTGGTCTGTTATTTAGAGTATTAGTATAAGAGAATCACCTAGAGAGTTTGTTAAATGCCTACAGGCTCCTGCTTTTAAGGTTTCTGATTGAAAAAAACTAGGCTGGGACCTAGAATTTGCATTTCTAACAGTTTGTCAAATTACCCTTGGTTTGTGAACTACACATTGAGAACCACTGAATTATACTGTATTTTTTCTTGTTCAAATCATCCCTTCTCTTATTCTTCTCTCTCTTTCTATTTATTTATTTAATTATTTATATTTTATAGGACAGAGAGAAATTGAGAGAGGAAGGGGAAATAAAGAAGGAGAGAGAAAGAGATACTTGCAGCACTGCTTCAGTACTAGTGAAGCTTCCCCTTTGCAAGTGGGTACTAGGGGTTAAACCCCAATCGTTGTACATGGTAACACACATGGTGCACTCAACTGGATGTGCCATTGCCCTTATTCTTTTCAAGGGAGATCAGGAGTAAGCAAGGTGTACATTTTCACCTTGACCTTAAACAGTGCTCTAAGCTTTTTCAAGACAACAAAGGAGTAGTAATCCTTTTGAGCCTTGTATAAGCAGCAGAAGCTCCAGTGCTGCAGATAAAGAAGAGCCAATTCCTAAACACTGGGGCTTGTAGTCTACCCTTCCTCCCACTGACAACCACATGTTCTTAGGCAGGAAAGTTCTCCCAATTTTGCCAAGACTTCAAAGGAAGGTCTGTTTGCCAAATGTCTGCATGTCCTGAGCAGTTCCAATGTATCCAGAGCCCCTGGGGTTGCTGCAGCATCAGAGTGACTGTCTTACCTTGGCTGAGCCTGGCACTGGCATATCTACGTGTCCTGAGCTGCTGAGTTCCTCTTATGCAACCTTTGCCACACAGCTGTGATCACTCAAACCCTCATAGAAGTCTGAATTATATTGGAGGCACAGTAGGGGGCTCCTGAACAAATGTTTTTGGAATGATTATGAGGACAGGACCAGCTGGAGTGATGCTGGGATTGCAGACGGGTTCCTGGTCACTCCTACCCCCATTATTGGTCTCTGGCCCCAGGAGTGGACTCAGCCAGTGACTTGTTTCTCTGTGGGGTTGACCCTGACTTGATTTAACTCTGTTGCCTGGAAAGTGACCTGAAGGTGGTCAGTACTGTGAGTGTTTGTTGAATGAATGTCTGTGGGGTCATCTTCTGATTTCATCTGGGACAGGATCCCTTCTGGAAGCTGCATATGTGTATCCACTAGCTATTTGAGCTGCTTTTCAGGAAGCAACAGGGCTAGCCACCTGGGCATAAGACCTGAGCAATCACAAGAGACCCCAAGTTAAAAAGTGACTAGACTTGGCTTAATATTCTATAGTTACTGTTTTGAAGTTCAAAATTATTTTGGAATGGGTTCTGAATTTTCATTTTGTGTTGAGTTCTCCGACAAGTTAAGAACTTGATCCTGAGCAATTGTTTCAATTAGAAAACAAGATTATTGCTATCAAGAAGGAAGTAGAGTTTCTGTTTGTTTGGTTTTTGGCTTTTGGTTTTGGTTATCACTGGGACATCACTGCTACAGGCTGAATCTTTCATATCGAAAAACAGACAGAAGTAGAGAGACAGGCACCACAGCTCCAAAGCTTTCTTCAGTGCAGTGAGGGTCAAAGTCAGGTCTGGGTTGTGCCCATGACCAAGAAGTGCATCATCCAAGTGAACTATCTTTCCAGAAACAGAGTTTTATTATAAGGAGGAGAGCAGAGCTGAAATCTTGCTACATCAAGCAAGATTTCAACTCTGCTGTCCAAAAACCTAGTAAACTTCCAGTAAAAGAATTTCTTAAGTTTACTAACTACAGGTCAATCTACTGAAGTTGGCTTGTTTTAGGTGAAGTCTTGTAGGGTGCAGAGATTAAAATGATGGGTAGAGGCCAGAAGAATATTTCCCCTTTAAAGCTCTTATGTCTCATTTACCCTGAGAAAAGTCTGACCAGTCTGAGTCAATACATTAAGATGGAATTTCTTTTTATATTTGTTTTATCATTGATTTAATAATAATCAACAAGACCATAGGATAAGAGAGGTACAATTCCACACAATTCCCACCACCAGAGTTCCTCATCCCAACTCCTTCATTGGCAGCTTTCCTGTACTTTATCCCTCTGGGAGTATGGACCCAGGATCATTATGGGATGCAGAAGGTGGAAGGTCTGGCTTCTGTAATGGCTTCCCCGCTGAACATAGGCATTGACAAGTTGATCCATACTCCCAGCCTGTCTCTCTCTTTCTCTAGTGGGGCAGGGATCTGGAGAGGTGGGGTTCCAGGACACATGGTGGGATTGTATGCCCAAGGAAGTCAGGTTGGTGTCATGTAAGCACCTGCAACTTGGTGGCTAAAAAGCATTAAGATATAAAGAAGAACAAATTGTTTCATAATCAGAAACCTAAAGGTAAGATTGTAGCAGATGAGATTTAGAGTCTCCATTTTAGAAAAAGCTAGGAAATCTATTTTAGGTAGATGTCAAGGGACCTATGACTTTACCAAGTTTTGCCTGAGCCAGGCAGCTAACATTGAGATGGGCTAAAGATATTGCCTGGGGAGATGGTGTCAGAGTTGGAAATAGGACTAGAAATCTGGATCAGAGAAGAGAGTAACTCCCAAATATGGGAAGAGTATATAAATACTATAAACCCCACAGATCTGATTTGGGGTCCATATTCAGCATAGGAGCCTAGGTGTGTAACCTCTGCATTCCTGTAGGTCTGAGCTTTCATTCTGTGTTCATAGCTAGGAGCATTCTAGGCTGCATTCATTTCAGGGCCTGCCTTCCTCAAGTGACAAAGTATGTTGACCCAGCCTCCCTTTATAGGGTGGGGCGGTCCTTACCATTGTTGTTCCACATCGAGGGCAAGGCCCTGTAAAGGCCCACAAGAGGGTCCATTATGTTGCTCCTGATGTAGATGACCAGCAATGGTGTAGAGAGGGCTCTGTTAGAGGTCTAGGTCCATCACATCTAGGTCAGAATCCCAGGATTCCCTGACTAGGGCCCCGGATAATGGGGTGGCCTGATAGTGACCAAATGAGCCATCATTAAAATATGGCGGTCTCTTGCCCTTACAGATGGAATTTCTTATGAGGCTCAAGTATTGGCCTGCGATAAGATCAGAAACTTTCCTAGAGCACTGGTTTTACTTTATACCTCTTTATACTTTATGCACAGCACCTGGCATGTGGTAGGCTGCTTTCCAGTATTTGGTATTGAGGATGCTGTCAGTAAACACAAGTTTAGTAGTCTTCTCTGAATTCCATGGAACTATGACAGGCAATCCAGAAAAAAAAAAAAAAAAAAAAAAACACCACAGTTAGTGAAAACGCAGTTCTCCAGATTGTTTTAACACAGGCAGGGAATCAACCCCAACCAAACCAAATAAATCCCTTCAAGTTCTTTATAACTACTAAATATATTGATTTGCTTGGGCTACCAAAGTGCTGTGCAACACATCACTACCAAATTAAGTGACTAAAAACAATAGTCTCTTTTTCTCACAATTTATTTTTGAGGTTGGCTAATCTAGGCTTGTCTTCTCTGGAAGGTGCTGCCTCAAGCTATGGGCCCAGCTGGACTAATCTGGGACGCTCTGCTCCAAATGAATTTACTTTGGGACTAGAATGAAAGGTGGCAGCTACTCAGAGGAAACTCCTGTCAGGACTTTGGCAGAAGTGCAAGAGGGCAAGTAGAAATGCCAAAGGTCTCTTAAGGCTTAATGGAGAATTACATACTGTTACATCTGTCTACATTCCTTTGACCAAAACAAGATACAAGGGCACACAGGGACATACTCTCCACAGTATGAGGTGTAGGGAAGAATGTCACTCTGGAGGTAAAGAACTGGGGACAACTGTTAGATTTACCATACCAGCACTGTTATCCAAAATACTCTAGTTGTGGTACATTAGTGGTCTGGTAGGGGAGCAAAGCTGTCTCCCCCAAAATCTGTCTTTACTCTAGTCATGACTTTTTCTTTTATATACCCAGCACTAGCAAAATGTCAACTAACCAAGTCCTTGAGCAAACAGTAAATGGAATTAAGTGGAAAGAGACCCTATTGTCTAAAATACCTGGGTTTTCATCAAGCAAGCTAGCTCACTAAGAATCTCCTAGGGAGAATATTAAAATACATATACCGTATTCCTAAATGGCATGACAAGGAAATCTATGTCTCAGGAATTTACATTTCTAAGCACCTTAGATGAAACAGGACCCATGTTTGAAATAAATTGCCTTAATCTTTAATGCCATTAGGTTAATTAATAATAGTATGTTAGAAAATTTGGGAAGATCTGGAAAAGTTCTTAGTGAAGCATATTTAGAGACTCCCATACAAACAAATTAGCCTTCTGATCTCCCCAAGCTTCTTAATTTCTGCATAAAGTAGGTGTTAGCCATGTACCTGGCAACCAATTCTGCAATTGGTTTCTGGTCTCTAGATACTTGTTGAACACATCTGTGTCATTTTTGGAATCTGAGAACAATCTTCTTGTGATTGTGCAATTCTTGCCCATTGAGCGGTGCAGCTCCTCCTTTGCCTACTTTAATCTGGATTTTGTTCAACAGCAGTTACATCTTCTCTATGTGAATCAATGGGTTAAATCACAACTGAATCCAGCCCCCCTAAACAACACTTGTTCCCAGTAGAAGACTCAGAAAGTCACAAGGACAGTTATGAAAAGCCATGTGACTCAGTCTGGACCAAACTTCTGTCTATAGTTTATTAAAATGGGAGAACAATTTGATGCTGCTGGGACTCCTCTTGTCACCAAAGTAGCTAAAACCCACCTGACTTTAAAGCCAAGGTAAAGGAAATCTACACTAAGTGGCTTGGCAATATCTCCAAGCACCTGAATCCAACTGTGCTTGATAGTTGACTATCAATGACTTCCCCATTATGTAAAACAATGTGGGGTTTATATTGTTTAAGCTAGTTGGAGCTTAATTTTATTTTCCACTTGTGATTAAAAAAAAAAAATCCTTACCAGTAAGTTATAATCTGATGTTGACAGAAATAGCACCACAAATAATGATACTGATCAGAGCCTACCAAAGCCCAGGATTCACTCAGTTACATACACATACATCAGACTAGACTAGGGGAACAAAACTTCATTTGTGGCTATTGAGACACTTTAAAAGCAGAATGGGTTGAAACAATCATGTTAAGATAAGCTAGAAAGAGAGGATGAATATGGGATGATCTTATTCATGAACAGAATTTAAGAAACAAGAATAGAAAAGGGAAACACAAAGCAAACTTTGGTGTTTTGCACCAAAGCAAAGGACTCTAGGGAAAGAGGACAGGGAGAAGAATGGGGGTAAGGGAATTTGAGGTCCTACTATATGACGATAGAAAAGAACCTAGGTTGGGAATGAGATTATTTTGCAGGCACCTATCATGGTGAACTGAATAATTGTACCCATGTGCCAACAACTGTATTATAAACCATTAACTTCCCAATAAAAATTAATATAGGTATTAAATACTAATCACTGTATTCTAAGCAAGGTTTAATTGCATTATTCAAATTATGTGCTTAGAGGAGGACCTAGTGGAGGTTGAATTATGTGGAAAACTGAAAAATGTTACACATGTACAAACTATTGTATTTTACTATTGACTGTAAGCTATTAATCCTCCAATAAAGAAATCTTTAAATATTTATTTTATTTATTCCCTTTTGTTGCCCTTGTTTTATTGTTGTAGTTATTATTGTTGTTATTGATATCGTCATTGTTGGATAGGACAGAAAGAAATGGAGAGAGGAGGGGAAGACAGAGAGGGGGAGAGAAAGATAGACACCTGCAGACCTGCTTCACTACTTGTGAAGCAACTCCTTTGCAGGTGGGGAGCCTGGCCTCCAACCCGGATCCTTATTCGGGTCCTTGAGCTTTCCGCCACAAGTGTTTAACCTGCTGTGCTACCGCCCAAGTCCCCAATAAAGAAAATTAAAAAAAATTAAAATATGTGTTTGTTTTTTGAAGCTTTCGCACCAGTCATGTTTTCTCTCACCCAGTTCTCACTGGTAGCATGTTTAGTGACTTCTTCCCAGGTATCATATAGATATTGCTCTGAAATCTTTTTTTTTTTTCTATCTGGCTATGATAAATGGACAGAAGCCTAACTTGGGGGCAGCAAGAAATGGTGCATCACTTGGGACATGTTGTCTTTTCATTATAAATGTGATAATATGGGTCGGTGGGGTGATTTCAAAGAAACAGGATGTTACCTTAAACATTTATAAAGCTGTGGTTAAAACGATCTCCATAAACCACCTTTTCAACCCACGGAACTTATATAAATATTTGGCTGTTGGTGACAGACCTAATAAATCTGTTTAGAATGTCGCAACAATATTTACTTACAAAGTAAAGGCATAGCCTACTTTGGCCAATGATTTTAAGAAGGAGAGATGCTACTCTTTAGCACCTTGAATAAATATTTGCAAGACATATAAATCCAAGATAACCTTGCCTCTTGCCTAAAGCTATTTACTGCTTCCTACCACATCCAGCCAAGTGCCCATGTTAAGTGTCTTTCATCTTGGTAGGAAAAGCTTGACATTCACTCAAGATATATTGGAAGACATCAACTGGCCTAGAATGGAGGAATTCTTAGGTTTCTCAATGACCCAAAAGTCTGCAAAGTGCTTTCATGGTGGGGAAACAGCAGATTTTTTTGTCACTAATGCTTGTGGACTAGAACATAAACATTAAGGAAATAAATCTCATTGTATCTAGCCAGGAACTAAACGATGCACCATTTTTGGATCTTCCATTTCATTAGGGCATTCTCAAGGAAAAATGGAGGCAGTAAGTGTTTGGGGCAAGAGAATTCTGTAGACTAGAAAGGATTCGTTCTCAGGTAAAGTGAGTTATCATTTGTCTTCTTTCTGACACTCATCAAAGGCTAAATTTCACCTTGGTTTTGACAGATGATTTCCCAAGACTCAAGACACTGAGAGTGGTAAACATCTATTTATGAATGTCAAACAATAAAACAACACCTTGATTACATAACGTGTCCCTGGAAACCTTTTAAAAAAGATTTTGGAATATTAAGAGTCATTTCCTATTTACTCGGGTAGGGAAATAGGCTGCTGAAACCTCAACTACTAGAGAACTTGCATATCAGAGGTACATTGTTGCCTTTCACTCATCTAACACTTAGTGAGTGTTCACTAAGCAAATGGTCACCATTTACAAGGAGACAGAGTGATCAATTTATTTAAAAAATGCTTTTTTTTCTTTCCAAAGACTCCTATTAAAAATTACATTTGGAGAGACTTATCATGAAACTTCCTGGTATGAACATCCCTGAGGAAGGAGAACAAAGAATTTTACTTAGGTATTTACATTTTCCAGGGACTGGAGAATAGATAATCCCATTGATAGTCTGAGGAGGATGAAAGAAGATTTGGTATTTCTCCATTTTTCATAAATGAATTTGTACCAGATGGTCTCTCTAAAATAGAGCTCTTTCTAAAGTCTGCTACATTGTATGGGGTTGATAGAGAAAGTACTCCTTTCCTCTCTGGCAATAACTGTTATAAGAGCAGCCTACTGGGAGGAACTGGCTTGCTGTCCTCACTTCTACTGCCAGCCTGAAGAAACTGGACTGTGAATACACTGCCAAAGCCAGCCTGCCCAAAGGAATCCCAGAAGAGAAGGCCTGCACTTGCCATTAGTGAGAGAGAGGGACCCAACTATAGGTGCAACTTTCCCTAGACAGCAATTTGGAAATAATGTAAAACTATTCACATTGGCAAATCCACTTCTGAGAAACTATCCTAGGGAAAAAAAACTTAGCTATGAACTTTGTTTGTGGTTAAAGACATTCACTATATCATTATCTATAATAAAATGAAAATAGTCACTGACCCCAAACAAAGGAACAGTTAAGCAAAGGGTAACAACTGATCCATTTAATACAATGTTATCCACCTATTGAAAGTGCTGCTTATCACAAAGTTTCTCTCACTGTGGGAAAAAATCTGTGCTGTCAGGTAAAGAGAAAAAGTAAGATACAAAATTATAGGTACCTTTGCTTAAAATAATTTGGAGAATGAGACAAGTGTAAAGGCTACATGAAAATTATGTGCATACTAAGGAATTAAGCAAAAGTTCTAAGTTATTGGCAAAGTGATAGCCATGAGTTATTTTTTGAAAACTAGTTTCCAAACTATGTGATATTATTCTATCCCTAAAAATTACTTTTAAAGCTTTTGTTAAACAACAACTAATAAAGGGTTGGGAAAGACTGATTCGCTCCTTCCACCAGAGTTGAGAGCAATCACAGACATGGGCATTTAGATATTGCTCAGGGATAAATGTATTAGTCTGCATGGAATAATGCTGTAACAAACAAGACCATCTCGGTGCTTAACACACCAACATTTTTTTTCCTCACTTCTGAGGAAAAAATACTTCTGAGTATTGAGAATATGGCCCTTTTTAAAAAATGTAATACTCAATTGTTTATATTTATTTATTGCCCCTTTTGTTGACCTTTATTGTTGTAGTTATTATTATTGTTGTTGTTATTGATGTTGTCATTGTTAGATAGTACAGAGAGAAATGGAGAGAGGAGGGGGAGACAGAGAGAAGGAGAGAAAGATAGACACCTGCAGACCTGCTTCATCGCCCGTGAAGCGACCCCTCCTTCCACAGGTCCTCGCGCTTCGTGCCACGTGCACTTAACCCACTGCACTACCGCCGACTCCCAGAGAATATGGTCTTAAATCTGGTGACTCTGGGATCCAGGGTCCTTTTATCAGTTCACTGGGATCCTGAAATTTTTTTTATTGCCAGCCACCATATAATGAGAGACCCAGAATGTCGAAAATTCCATAGGGCATTTTAGAAGTCAGGTCAGGGATCCACCCAGTCACCATATGCAAGAGCTAAACATCAACCCTATTGGATGAAATAGAAATGGAAAAGGTGAACTTGCAGTGTTATCAAGTGTTGTTTTTGTCATAATTTACACAGTGGAGGAAGGGGGTAAAGTATGTTACAAGGGAAGAGGCTAGCGTGTTAGGGGTTATTAAGTGTTATGGTTTGATACAGTTTGAAGTCTAAAAGAATACGAAGCTCTTGAGACATAGAGAATCTGAGGGTGGGTGTGGTGTAGGAAGAATGTGGTAAGAAAAAGGGATTGAGAGTGAAAAGAGGACAGATCAGCTTGAAACGAAGATTGAAGTCAGGTTATTAAATCCCTCTCATGTTTTTTTTTAAAGATTTTATTTATTTATTAATGAAAAAGATAGGAGGAGAGAGAAAGAACCAGACATCAGTCTGGCACATGTGCTGCCGGGGATCGAACTCAGGACCTCATGCTTGAGAGTCCAAAGCCTTATCGCAGTGCCACCTCCCGGACCACCCCTCTCATGTTTTATGAAGTCATTTCAAATTATGACCTGGCAACACGGAGAACTAATGTAACTGCTTCTCCATTGAACATGGGCGTTGGCAGGTCGATTCATACTCCCAACCTGTCTCTCTCTTTCCCTAGTGGGGCAGGGATCTGGGGAGGCAGGGCTCCAGGACACATTGGTAGGGTCATCTGCCCAAGGAAGTCTGGTTGGCATCATGGTAGCATCTGGAACCTGGTGGCTGAAAAAGAGTTAAGATATAAAGCAGAACAAATTGTTGACTGATCATGAACCTAAAAGCAAGAATATTGCAGATGAAGATTGGGGTTTCCATTTTGGAAAAAAGCTAGAAGGTCTGTTTTAGGTATTTTTCAAAGGGCCTGTGACTTTACTAGTTTTTGCTTGAGCCTGACAGCTAATATGCAGGTAGACCCAGGTTATTGTCTGGGGAGATGGTATCAGAGTTGGAAAAAGGACTAGAAAGCTGGATCAGGGAAGAGAGTAGCTCCCAAATATGGGAAAAGTATCCAAATATTGTTAACTATAAATCCCACCAGTTTGATCTGAGGCCCATACTTAGCACATGAGCCTATGTAACCTCTGCATTCCTGTAGGTCTGAGCTCTCATTCTTTGGTTATGGCTAGGGACATTCCAAGCTGCAGTAATTTCAGGACCCATCTTCCTCAGGTAGTAGGTAGAATATGTTGTCCAACCTCCCTTCAGAGTATAGAACTTTCCCTACCATTATTGATCCACATTGAGGGCCTGATACGGCCCACAGAAGGGTCCATTATGTTGTTCTTGGTGGAGATGACCAGTGACAGTAGAGAGAGGGATCTGTTAGAGGGATGTCTGTGTGGGAACCCCAGGGCTCCCTGACTAGGGCCCCAAGTGATAGGGTGGCTTGGTCATGACTGAAAAGTCATTGTTCAAGTGTGCCAGTCTTTTGCCCCTATTCAGCTTTTGTAGTCCTTACTTTGTCTGACACAGTTAGCTTTGGAGTGATTGGGGGACGTGTAATATGAGGTAGGTGAGGAAGGTATCTAGGTCTAAGTAGGAACTATTTCATTAGGTGCTTTGAGGTGACTTTTTAGTTCTTTCTATTTTTCTGCTTCATTATTTGACTCACTGCAAATTGTTGTGCACTTTTCTTTAAGGTATATGTTTTCCCCTAACTTATGGATACATGTATATATGCCCTATCTCATGGGCCCTGGTCTATATCTACGTTTTGAGGTTTTGTTATGAAGTGTGCCACTCAAAATGGAGTTAAGGAGTCCTATGAGCTAGGAAAGGTCACACCAGCGTAACGTAGCTGAAGAGTTGATATTCTATGCCTGACGTCTCTGGACATAGTTCAAAGTGAAGCATGCTGAGGTGGTACTGGGTGCATTGATTAGGCTGGGATCAGCAGATGCAGTATCAGTTGGTATGAATTGAGAGAAGCATGCAGGAAAGTGACCCCCACCCTACAGGTTCCAGGACTGGGAGATGTATGGGCTTTACAGAGAAAGGGGAAGGTTCCTGCTGTCTTAGGGTTTAAGAAGGCAATAGGTAGTTATTGCTATTAGCAAATCATTTGGCAAGTGGGTTAACTTCAAAAATCCCATTGTTGGGATTTACTGTATCACACAAGACCTCACCATAATCTTTCCCCTTTTGTTGGCTTTGTTGTTCATCGTTGCTGTTTTTATTATTGTCATTATTGCTGTTGTTGTTGGATAGAGCGAAATTGAGAGAGGAGGGGAAGACAGAGAGGAGGAGAGAAAGATAGACAACTGCAGACCTGCTTTACCACTTGTAAAGTGACTCCCCCCACCTTGCAAGTGGGGAGCCAGGGGCTCGAACTGGGACCTTAGGCCTGTCCTTGCATATGCGCTTAACCCGATGAGCTCTTGCCCATCCCCCTGACCTCACTATAATTTATGACCTTTTATGCTATTTATACATAGCTATAGTCTTATAAAGTAATGCCACCAGCTGCTTCTGTTCTCCCTAGTCTAAGTCTTTCGGAGGCAATATTTCAAACAACAAGTCATTATTAGAGACATATTAACAATTTGAGTTAACTGTTAAAATTCAATCTGATTTCCAATTTTAAGTCTTAAGTGCTTAGATTGAAGGAACAAATACTCATCCTATGGCCTATGCATCTAAAAGTTTGAGACATTCAATCTATTTTCCCCCTCTCATATTAACTAAATAGTTATTTGTGAGATTTTAAATTATTAGGAGTGTATATTAACACTATTCCCACCACCATTCACCATTTTTAATAGCTGAGTAGTATTCCATTGTGTATAGAGACCACAACTTGCTCAGCTATTCATCTATTGTTGGACACCTGGGTTGCTTCCAGGTTTTGGCTATTATAAATTGTGCTGCTATGAACATGGGTACACACAAATCTTTTTGGATGGGTATGTTTGGTTCCTTAGGATAGATCTCCTGGAGAGGAATTGCAGGGCCATAGGGCAGGTCCAGTTCTAGCCTTCTGAGAGTTTTCCAGACTGCTCTCACAGGGATTGGACTAATTGACATTCCCATGAGCAGTGCAGGAGGGTTCCTTTGTCCCCACAACCTCTCTAGTATTTGTTGCTACTGTCATTTTTGAAATATGACATTCTCACAGGTGTGAAGGGGTATTTTATTGTTGTTTTTATTTGCATTTCTCTGACCATCAGTGACTTGGAGAATTTTTTCATATGTTTGTTGACCTTTTGGATAACTTCTATGGAGAATATTCTGTTCATCGTCTCTCCCCATTCTTGGATGGGGTTATTTGTTTTCTTGTTGATGAGTTTGGTGAACTCTCTACATATTTTTGTTATTAGCCTCATTTCTGATGTATGGCACGTAAAGATCTTCTCCCATTCTGTGAAGGAATCTCTCTCTTTGGGTGGTGTTTTCTTTCGCTGTGCCGAAGCTTTTTAATTTGATGTAGTCTCATTGGTTTATTATTTATTTAGTCTTCTTTGTAACTAGGTTCCTTTCATTGAAGATGTCTTTAAAATTTATATGGGAAAGAGTTCTGCCAATATCTTCCTCTTAAGTATTTTATAGTTTTTGGCTTAATATCCAAGTCATTGATCCACTTGCAAGTTACTTTGGAGTTTTGTGAAATATAGTTGTTCAGTTTCATTCTTCTGCATGTTTCAACCCATTTTTTCCGACACCATTTGTTGAAGAGACTCTCCTTTCCCCATTTAATAGTCTGGGTACATTTGTCAAAGAGTAGATTCCATATGTGTGGGGGATTACTTCTGGGCTCTCAATTTTATTCCACTGCTCACTGTGTCTATTTATGTTTCAGTGTCAAGCAGTTTTAATTACAATGGCTCTATAATAAAGTTTGAGATCTGGGAGTGAGCCTGCACATTTTAAAGACCAGCCATCTTTTAAAATTTTTTTTTCCCCAGAAATGTTAGTGACTCATAGTGACAGTCTTTTGGAAACTACCTCTTAAGCAGACATTGCCATCTTTCCTTTTCCTTTCTGAGAATAAAAACCAAGGGTGCTATTAAATCTCAGTTAAAATTTAGAGAAATGGTACTTTTGGATTAAAATGGGAGACTAAGAAGTCATTGAATTGACATCTCCTCCAAAATGTTTGTTCTGGACAATGGAGAAAGCTGCCCTTTGGATCATGTTCCCTGGAAAGGAGAAGGCAATTTCATAGCCCATCTCTTAAAGACATCCAAAAGGGTGAGGAGAGGGCATGGGTGTGGGGATTACAGAGAAGACTGTGTTTCCCAACAGGCAATCATTTTTATGCCAGTAGGTAGACTCCTCCAGGTTAGTCCTATGGTAACAGAACTTAAGTGTTTGGCATCCAAAGGTGATGTCATACTTACCTAACTTTCTGGTAAATTGTGGGTTTGGTTAAGCTGGTTGCATTTCAAGATTAAGGAAAACTGGAGGTTAAAATAGTTTCTTTTGATCACTGCCTGGTTCACACAGAAATTAAATGGATAGACCAACTGTCAGCAAATTGTTGAAATAGTATAACAAAAAACAGAACAAAACTCACTGTGGGGCCAGTAAAACTGCTGCCTTGATTAGTCTGCTTGCTATGTCATGGACATGATTCAAGTTCAGGTCCATTTTCCACTGTACTGAAGGAAGCTTTGGTCTCTCTCTCTCTCTGTCCCTCTCTCCCTTTCTCCCCCCCCTCTCTCTCCCTCTCCCTCCCCCCCCCCCCCCCCCCGTCTTTCTATTGGAAAACATCATCCTGGAGTAGCGAAGCCTCAGTAATGACAAAAGCAATAAGCAAAAACCCTGAGGCATCATAAGGAAATTTTGGAAGGCTGCATTAGCTGCAGTCAGTTTGAAAGCTCAGTCTGTTCAATGACTATTGAGCTTCATTCTTCTTTCCTCTAATTTTTTTCATTCTCAGTGAGTATAGTTCTGGTCTCCAAGATCTTTGAAACAAATTGAATGCTTGAGAATAGTCTGCTCTGGCTTTGAGTGCTCAGTTGGCTACCCAACATTCAGACAGATATGGTTGCCAAAACAAAGCCACCTGAACTCACCATGTGACCATCATGCCCTGTTCCCTTTTCCCACCCCACAGATTTTCTTTCTCATCTTGTTCTATAAAGGTTAAAAGCTTTAAACTTCTCAGCTGGGTTTTAGAAGCAGACTCTTCTTAACATAAGAAAATGAGCTCTGAAATAATGTTATTTAATTTATCTTTAGCTGGGAATTTTTTCTCATCAATAGTTTAACAAGGATTTGAAGGTAGCTCACCTTGTAGAGCAAGAGTTTCACCATGTCTATGAGCCTGGGTTCAAGTTCTGCACACAACACAAAGGAAGATCCAAGAATGATGGAGTCATGCTGTAGTATGTCTCCCTCTTTGTCTTTTGTTTGCCTCTTACTCCTCCTTCTCTTCCTCCTCCCCCTTCCTTCTCTCTGTCTCTCTCTCCATACACACACACACACACACACACACACACACACACACACACACACGCACACACACATACATATGAAATAATGAAAAGGTCAGCCTGAGAGCAATGCCTTTATGTATACAGGTGGCTCTGGTGCTAGAAAGATTAAAAATGTCCTCACCTGCAAGGAGAAAGCTTTGCGAGTGGTGAAGCAGTATTGCAGGTGTCTCTCTGTCTCTCTCCCTCTTTATCACCCCCTCCCCTCTTGATTTCTGTCCATCTCTATCCAATAAGTAAGTAAAGATAATAAAAAAATTTTAATAGAAAATTACTTAAACAATTTATAATGAGGGAGTCAGTGGTAGCATAGGGGGTTAAGTGCAGGTGGCACAAAGCACAAGGACTGGCATAAAGATCCAGGTTCGAGTCCCTGGCTCACTACCTGTAGGGGAGTCACTTCACAGGTGGTGAGGCAGGTCTGCAGGTGTCTGTCTTTCTCTCCTTCTCTCAGTCTTCCCCTCCTCTCTCCATTTCTCTCTGTCCTATCTAACACCGACCTCAATAACAACAATAATAACTACAATAACAATAAAAAGTGAGGGCAAGAAGAATGAAAATAAATAAATATAAAATTAAAAAAATTATAATGAAATTAAATAAAAATAATATAATAGAATGATGCAGAACTAAGTAACACTATTTGAGGACCTCCTGTGCTGGTAGAGTTTGGAAGTGATTATTTTATCACTAAGCCTTCTCAGCACTAGCCTTAGGTATGGGTGCTGGGACAACTCAAAGATGAGTCACCATAGATCATCCACTCAGAGCCCCAAGGCCAGGCAACTAATGAGGCATGCATACTACCAAGTAATGCTCACGTGAGGCATGCATGCATAATGCCAGGAAAGAGACTCAAATGACACACAGCAGGAGCTGAAGGAAGTGGTGGGAAATTGCTTCCAGGTGAGAGAACAGAGGAAGTGACGTTAGTTCTGTTAGAAGTCTTTTGGGGAGGGGATGATTGGGCCAAAAGTGGGAAGACAAAGGGCTTCCAGGTGTCATTCATCACTAGCTTCAGAGAAGAGACACATCTGCCTTTGTGAGTGTAAAGGCAGAGGGGATGCAGAGTGTGTGGTGGAAAAAAAAATAATAAGTCTCACCAGGCATTATAAGGAGAATTCAGAAGTAGAGACAACATGACCTGCCACACTTCCAAGGGGACATTTGGTAAACAACACAGGAAGATAGGAAGCGAGGTGAATGGGTAGATTCTGGATGGAAAAAAATAATTTTTCCTTGTTTTTTTCTTCTAAGTTAGGGAACAAAAGTATTCAGAGGCAGCAGGCCCATTGTGGGCATAGAGTGTCTCCTTTTCTGGGCAGTGTCTGAAAAGCCAGGGAAGCACAGTGCACTTGACCTTGCTCTGTTGTTGCCCTCACATCACCTTGAGATCTGCTCAGATGGAGTCTTCTTCCTAGATGATGACAAGATGCAGATGTTGCCCACCTGTTCAAGTTCAGGTGCATGAACTCTCTAGGAAATGGAGTGATAGGGGCAGATGTGTCGTCCAGGATCTTCCCAGAAGAGAATGTGGTCTCAGTGGTGCTGAATCCAGGTCAGATCCAGAGGGACTTGATTTTTATAAATGAGCTCTCAGAGAAAGTACATGGGCTGCCAGGATAAGTTCTTCCTGGGCTGGGGATAGCACTAGTCTGATAGGACATGGCTAAGCAAGACCTAGATTGTCTTCTCCAGTTGTACGCTAGCCCTCTATAGAGTCCTGCCTGGCAGCGGTGCAATGTAAGGGACTCCAAAGGAGAAGCCTCCTTAGGCTACATCACACCTGCTCCCACTTAGCCCAGCCACTTTCCTTCCCTTGCACTCTGCGTCTAGGCTGAATAAACAGGAGTGGAGTGTGAGCATGTTTGTGTAACATGTGCATGTGCATGACAGCTCTTCAGGGACTCCACAACCTTCTGAACCAGTGCTACACGGGCACCATGACTCAATTATGGGCTGTGGGGAGTGGTGGTTGTGAAGGGGTGATGTGTTGGGACCTTGGGGGAAATAAAGGAGCTAGAGATGCCATATGAGTTGTTAAAGATATGTACAGCCTGGGAGTCGGGCGGTAGCACAGCAGGTTAAGCGCACGTGGCTCAAAGCACAAGGACCAGCATAAGGATCCCGGTTCCAGCCCCCGGCTCCCCACCTGCAGGGGAGTTGCCACACAAGAGGTGAAGCAGGTCTGCAGGTGTCTATCTTTCTCTCCCCCTCTCTGTCTTCCCCTCCTCTCTCCATTTCTCTCTGTCCTATCCAACAATGATGACATCAATAACAACAATAATAACTACAACAATACAATAACAAGGGCAACAAAAGGGAATAAATAAATACATAAATAAATAAATAAATAAATAAATAAATAAATAAAGATATGTACAGCCTAAAATAAGCACAGCCTAATGTGGACTCCAGAAACAAAAGGTGAGAGGGCCCAAGGCCAAGTGGTACAGAAGAAGCA
Organism: Erinaceus europaeus; assembly: GCF_950295315.1. NCBI lineage: Eukaryota > Metazoa > Chordata > Mammalia > Eulipotyphla > Erinaceidae > Erinaceus > Erinaceus europaeus. The sequence continues at coordinate 144,684,928 of NC_080164.1, forward strand.
CTGAGAATTGACAGGGGCTGGGATGCTTAGAGGAAAGAAAAGGGACAAGGAAGGGAGGGCACAGAAGAGTAGCAGAGAAGAGGGGGAGAATGTTAGCAAGGGCAAACCGAAAAGGAAGGCATCATGATGAAAGGAAACTTGATCTTAGAAATTTCAGAGGAAGCAGCTTAAATTGAAGATTGACAGAAACGAAAACATTCCAGAAAGAAAGAAGTGGTAGGTCCGAAGGCATATGACTTGACTTCTCCAAGCTTCAGCTGTCTCATGTGTAAGTGGGGACATTATAATTATATTAACTAAGCTGTAGTCATAATGTTTCATGAACCTGAGATGAATCAAGCCCATTGTTTGTCCATAACTCAGTTCTCAACAAATGCTAGCTGTTATTATTAGTAGTATTATAAATTTACTTATTTATTTATTTTTACCAGAGCACTGCTCAGCTCTGGCTTATGGTGGTGCAGAGGATTGAACCTGAGACTTTGAAGCCTCAGGCATGAGAGTCTCTTTGCCTAACCATTATGCTGTCTACATGTCATACTTTAGAGGATGAGAAAGTGACCTTGCATCTGTCACACCATTGTGACCAGAAGGTCTCTTGGAGTAGAAAGCCCTTGTTGCTTACTCAGTGTTCATGCCCTTATTCCTTACTAATCTATGCTTTGTTTTATTCAGTATAGTGTCATGCCTAGAAACACACACACACACATACACACACACACACACACACACACACACACACACACACACACACACACCACTCTGTTTTCCCTTGCAGCTAGGGGTCATCATCCTTTCACTAATATATAAGGATCTCCTATGGGAATTTTTAGTTGAACTCATTCCAAAAGCACTCACTACTTTGCTCCTTTTACTCTTCCGTCTTTACCAAATGTAGATGTGAGGGATAAAGTTTCAACAGCCTGTTGAGCTAAGTGACAACCTTAAGGACAGAAACCTTGAACTATGACTGGATGGCTAACGTCCACGAGTAGGTTAAGTACACGTGGGTCTCAGAATAGTCTCAGACAGTCTGTCTTTTACGTTTTCTTTACATGACAAATGTAAGCAAGCCACCTACATTGCTTAAATCACTGAATCTGTGAGACTCATTACTAACTGCAATTTGGAAATGGTGCATTTTCTTTTGACCAAAAAAAAAAAAAAAAAGTAACTAGGGACTGAGGCTGACTCTACTGTACTTTGTAGATTTGGGGTGTGTGGGGGATGGGTATAGGTCTAGAAAGCAGGGTAGGGAGAGGACAGACTGGGAATTATGGAGCCTTTGAAGGCAGCTCAGAGTTGCAATCAGGTCCCATATATTGCTGTCAAGACCCACTTTCCCCAAAGGAAACCAGATTTTGTAGGATCTTGGGAGATGTGTAGAAGTGACACAGGAGTACAAGAATGCGACATGCCTGGGCAGCTCAGGTACTGGAGGCATACAGTCTCATTTGTAAGGACACTGGTTCATGTGACCTATGAAGTAAGCTCCAATCCTAGTCAATGCTCCCCCGCACTATGGAGGCACTTGAAGTCCCAAGCAGGCAACTCATTTCTACTATTTCCTGTTCTTCTTTTCTTTGTTTCATATAAGTACACAGGGGAACCCTGAAAAGAGATCTGGACATGCCCTCATATCCAGAACATGTAAAAGTTACCTCATTTGGAACAAGAGGTTTTTACAGATAGAATTAAGTTAAAAGGATGTTGAGACCAGGAGATCTCCTTGGATTATGTGGAGATGTTGTAAGTCTGGTGGCAAATGATTTTATAAGAACCCACGGAATGTTGGGGGTCGAGCAATAGCACACCAGGTTAAGCACACATAGTACAAAGCATAAGGACCTGTGCAAGGAACCCTGTTCGAGCCCCCAGCTCCCCACCTATAGGGGGTCACTTCACAAGTGGTAAAGCTATGCTGCAGGTGATTCTCCCTCTCTATCTTCCCCTCCCCTCTCAATTTCTCTCTGTCCTATACAATAAAACAGAAAAAAAGATGGCCACTAGAACAGTGGATTCTGTGCAGGAACTGAACCCCAGTGATAGCCCTAGAGGCAAAAAAAAGTAAGTAAGTAAGAAAGAAAGAAAGACAGAAAGAAAAGAGGGGTAGGGCTATAGCGCAATGGGTTAAGCCCACATGGCATGAAACTTGAGGACTGCTATAAGGATCCCGGTTGGAGCCCCCAGCTCCCCACCTGCAAGGGGGTTGCTTCACACGTGGTAAAGCAGGTCTGCAGGTGTCTCTCTTTCTCTCCCCCTCTCTGTCTTTCCCTGCTCTCTCCATTTCTCTCTGTCCTATCCAACAACAGCAGCAATAACAACAGTAATAATAACCACAACAATGATAAAAACAACAAAAGCAACAAAAAGGAAAATAAATAAATAAAATATTTTTTAAAAAGAAAAGAAAAGAAAAGAACACACGGAGAAGACAATTGGGGAGAAGAAGAGGACCTGTGGAGAGAGAGGCAAAGATTGGAGTCGCATAGTTACAAGTGAAGGAAAGATGACAGCCCCCACAAATGGGAAGAGGAAAGGAACAGGTAGTTTCCTAATGCCTCTGGGGGAGTCTAACCCTGCAAAGCTTGACTTGGGATCTCTATCGCTCTCTCCAGAACTGTGAGAGATGGCATTGCTCTTCTTATAAGTCACCAGTTTGTGTAGCTACAGGCAACTAATCCATGCCCTTGACACACTGCACCTTGGCTTGCCCCATACAAGGTTGGGGTTTTGGGTCTTTTGCAACTCTTCAATAACCTCTTAAGCCAAATGTGCGTGTTCTCACATTAGAAACCTGCCAGCCAGGCTGTTCTCCTTTCATAAGAGGGAAGGTTGCATTGACATTCCCTGCATGTTCCCTTCAGAGACTCTGTAAACAGCTGTATTCCAGTGGCAGCTGCAATCCTACCCTACACAGAAGAGTAAACCATTTGTAACCATCTGGAGGACATAGCCAGATCCTCTTTGCTCCAAAAATGTCCTTGCATCTAGAAATCTAAACATATTCCAGTTTGTCACTTCCTGAAGGACTGGGATGTATTAGATGGTTGCATAATGCAGCTAAGTGACTGCACTGCCTCTGTCTCCTCCACCCCCGTGTTGGGACCAATGTTAGGAGAGGAAGTGACTGGGGAAGACTGGAGTTGGAGGATGAGAAACAGGAGGGAAGAGAATCAGGGGGAAACATATTCAGAGCCAAGACCCTTCCATGGGATTCTGGGAAGAAAACATACTGCCCTATCTTCATCGGAGCTGGAAGGTAATATAGAGTGTTGGTATCAGTCATGAGCTGGAGTCCAGGTTCTTCTTCTAATCAGCTTTGTTTCCTGAGCCAATTTAACCCATAAAACTTGTTTCATTTCTTCATAAAATGGGGACAGTAACTAATCCCACCTCTTAAGAGTTGTTGCGATGACTGGAATAAACATAGGGAAAATGTTCTGAGAAGTACCTGATTTAAAACAAGTACAGATTATGAACAGAAACATCTAGTGATTAATTTTCAACAGAATCCATGATGATAAAGGCACTACATTTTTCCCAGTCACAGAAGTCTATCAACAGTGCATCTCTTTCCTGTGGACAAGTTGTTCAATCCAAACTCTTCAAGGTCTCTCTTTGTATCTTCTGTAAATTTTTAAACAGAGCCAGTCCAAGTCTTATACTATAAAATTCCTCCATTTTACAATCCCTCTTTGATGGGAATCCAGTGGGGTCAGCAAACTCTTTACAGACTACATGTGTTCATCATCATCATATAGTCTTATTTCTAACTCAGGAGGGCCATGTGGACTGGAGTTGGCTCAAGGGTCATGTTTTGCTGGTTCCTAGTAGAGGAAAAATAAAGAGACCTAGAGTTTTTTGAGTGGGTTACTGTCTACATACTGGAAGCTGTGGAAGCTCTAAGAGAAAATGACTTCTGACTCCCCCCATCCCCCACTTTACCGCCTGCTAGAGACTAAAAGGACACTTAGCACTTTGGTTGGTTCTCGAAGACTGCAATAGTTAAAAAAAAAATATATATATATATAACAAAATCAGGTTCTAGAATTAAAAAATTAGTAATTTTTTGTGGTCCAGGAGGTGGCACAGTGGATGTAGCATTGGATTATTAAGTATGGGGTACTGAGTTCAATCCCTGGTAGCACATGTACCAGAGTGATGTCTGGTTCTTTTTCTCTCTCTCCCTCTATCTTCATGAATAAATAAAACCTTTAAAAACATTTTTTGTAGTTTTTTAATTAATGATTTACAGAGCACTACACCACATCTACCACCAAAGTTCAGTCATCTCCTCCCCCCCCCAACACACACATTTCTATAATTCTCACAAAGACTTAGAGACAGTTTGGCTTCTTTCTTTCTTTCTTTCTTTCTTTCTTTCTTTCTTTCTTTTTTGCAACGCTCATGTGTTTCAATTATAATGCTGTATTATTCAATGTCACTGGGGTTCTCATCAACATTACGATGAACTGAATTTAAATGAACATATACATGTGCATATATATAGTCATTAATATTTATATGTTCACTTGTATACGCTTCTGTGTATTCATATCATGTGTGCAATAATATCATATATGTTAGACATATATGTATATATATTATTGGTTCAGGTTCTCTGGAAAACCAACACTAATAATTGGATATTAAAATATTTGGGTGCAATCAAGGAGACTGCTTAGTGGTAGAGCAGACGTTGCATGCATATGGTCCAGATTTGACCCCGACATAATCAGATAGATACTCTAGTTCTCTTCTTCTTCTTCTTCTTCTTCTTCTTCTTCTTCTTCTTCTTCTTCTTCTTCTTCTTCTTCTTCTTCTTCTTCTTCTTCTTCTTCTTCTTCTTCTTCTTCTAGCGTTTGCCCTTCTTCCATAGCCAGTCAACAGCGTCAGGTTGAAAACTGTCAGGAGCTGCTTGTTGCTGGCTTTGAAAGTGACTGGGATCCATGTGGATTCAGTCGGCTAAGAAGGATCGTCAGTTTCCCCAATGAATGGGTACTCACGGGATGCACCACTCTAGTTCTCTATAAGTAAATCAATGCATTTTTTTCCACCACTCCCATCACTAGAGGCCCGTGTCCCCATCACCACCACAAAGATAGTCACTGCAGTTCTCCCACAGTCTTGAAATTAGGTTGACATTTTGTTTTTCTCACGTTTGTATACTCATTTGTCTATTTTCCACATATGAGTGAAACCATTCTGTATAGATATTTTTAAAAAGAAAATCTTTTAGCTTAAAAGAAAACTTAGGGGAGTTGGGTGATAATGCACCAGGTTAAGCCACGTGGCGAGAAGTGCAAGCCCTAAGGACCCATCTGAGCTCCCAGAACCCCACCTGCAGGGGGGTCACTTCACAGAGGGTGCAGCAGGTCTGCAGGTGTCTATCTTTCTCTCCTTCTTTCTGTCTTCCCCTCCTTTTTCCATTTCTCTCTATCCTATCCAATTACAACGACATCATCAACAACAACAACAATAACTACAACAACTAAAAAAAAACCAAGGGCAACAAAAGGGAATATATATATATATATATAGAAAAATTAGGGAAATAAAAAGCTTCTAGTGGGAAACTAAGGCCCTTCAGATACATGCTTTGGTGGAAGTCATGAAAACTTATTTCAAATTTTGTTAAGTATCTTTATAATTTTCTTACGTATTTCTCAATTTTGCATAAAAAATACAACCATCTTTTTTTTTTTTTTTCCTATAAGAGTAGTTCAGATTCCTGCAGGTCTAATTTAACTTAATCGATCTTCAGCATTACTTTTTTCCCCCTCTTCAGCCATGACCATTAAACTCTGCCTTGGTCGCACAATGCAAATGGAGTGCTCCAGGCTTCGGGTTCACATGTATGATTGCACGTTCTCATGCGGGGGTGCGGGGCGCGGGACTTGTTACTGCTGAGTTACAAGTGTAGCTGTGTCTTCTGCTGCTTGGCATGAAAAATATGGAAAAAGGAGAGCCTATCAGCAGCAGTAAATTATTTTATAAAGTTAGATTTTGACTTTTGAGCATCTTATTGGTTTGGATTTCTGGGGGAGGGGCAGTGACTATTTCTGAGTAGTAAGATGAAAGCTATCCTGGAATACAGATGTTAGTCTGGTTCTCACCTGTTCTTCACTAATGTCTGAAAATTGTGGCCTCCTGCATGGGGAGGAGCCATTAATTTTAAGGAATTAGCTCGTGAATTGTGACAGCTAGCAAAACTGAAATCTGCAAGGCAAGCTGCATGCTAGAAACCCAGAGTTGAGCTCATGTTGCAACTCAAGTCCAAAGGCAGTCTGCAGAAAAGTTCTTCTTTTCTTACAAGTCAGGCACAGCGGGTTAAACGCAGGTGGCACAAAGCGCAAGGACTGGCATAAGGATCGCGGTTCGATGCCTTGGCTCTCCACCTGCAAGGGAGTGGCTTCACAAGCGGTGAAGCAGGTCTACAGGTGTCTATCTTTCTCTCCCCCTCTGTCTTCCCCTCCTCTCTCCATTTCTCTCTGTCCTATCCAACAACAACGACATCAATCATAACTACAACAATAAAACATCAAGGGCAACAAAAGGGAATAAATAATAAATAAACATAAAAAAAGACTTACATCTGACAATTGAGTCGAATGAGTCCCACCCACACTATGGAGGACAATCTAGTTGGGGTCTACTAATTTGAACGTTAACCTTATATAAAAATTCCTCCACAGCATTCTCTTTTAGAGTACGAACCAAATAGCTGGGTAATATGCCCTAGCCAAGTTGAACACATAAAACTAACCACCACACCCATCATTTGATTGTTTTTTCTCTAGACTCCCTATATTATCCATAAGCACCAGATAACCCAGTAATTGCCTTTCATATTCTTTATTTCATTTATTTTATTTTTGAGAGAGATACAGAGAGAGACACACACAGAGAGAAAAGCCACCTTTCACATTCTTTAAGATGACAAAAGACAACAACAGACTATTCCCAAGTGGCAGAGTCTCCTCATTAGAAATGGCTTTGACTGAAGGTGACGTAAAATTGAAAGAATTATACATCAATAGCTTTAAAGGAAAGTTTGTTTTTCCCACAAATTCATATTCATTCTCTCTTTTACTTTGCTATGTTAAGTGTTTTAGGTTTCCCCCTCATGCTAATTATTTCATAATTTCATGTCAGCTTCAGCAGCTCCAGATCCAAGTGAACATTTAAGGCACAGAGAAAGCAGGGGAGAACGACTGATACCAACTACATACAGTGTTTTTGCTTTTTTTTTTTTTTTTTTTAAACAAGTAAAGCTTTCTTAGAAACTTTCTCAGATATTTATTTGGACAGGCTTGTCACATGGCCACCCTGAGCTATAACGAAGGCAAGCTAAGTTATTCAGATAGGAGATTTACTGCCCGAGCCTCCAGAAGTGGTAGTATATATAACATTAGTCTAGCAAGGAAAAAAGGAGCTGTAACTACTGAGTAGACAAGCTACAAGGTCTGCTATCAAGGTAGTTTACAACTATTGGTTATGGATTTGAAAAACATTTCCTTAATTGTTCATTTAGTCACTTATCAAACAGATATTTTATGAGATAGCATTGTGAAACCATATTAAATATGACAGTATACTTAACATTAGGTAAATCAAGTCCCTAGCAATTTGCAACAGTAAACCACCGATTCTGAGACAGAAGTGGTGAAGATGGATGCTTAATTTATCCTTCGGGAAGAAGTGGGTGAAAAAAAAAATAGTACAGCTTCAAAAGGTAACTTATGTAGAACTAAGTCTTTTTTTTTTTTTTTAGTGATTTAATAATGATTAACAAGATTTTAAGATAACAGGGGTACAATTCTATATAATTCCCACCAGCAGAGTGCCATATCCCATCCCCTCCATTGGAAGTTTCCCTGTTCTTTATCCTTCTGGGAGTATGGACCAAAATTCTTTATGGGTGCAAAAGGTAGAAGGTCTAGCTTCTGTAATTGCTTCTCCACTGAATATGGACATTGGCAAGTCAATCCATACCCCAGCCTGTTTCTATATTTCCCTAGTGGGGGAGGGCTCTGGAGAGGGGAGGCTCCAGAACACATTGGTGAGGTTGTCTGCCCAGAGAAGTCAGGTTGGTGTCATGGTAGCATCTGCAGCTGGTGGCTGAAAGGTGGTAAGATATAAAGCAGGACAAATTGTTTAATAATCAAGAACCTAAAGGTAAGAATAGAGTAGATGAAATTAGGGGGTCTTCATGTGGGAAGAAGCTAGGTAATATCCAAGGAGTCTATGACTAGTAATTTTTGCCTGAGCCTGATAGCTAATGAACAGGTGGGCTAAAAGTATTATCTGGAAAGATGGGGCCAGAGTTGAGAATAGGCCTAGAAAGCTAGATTACGGCAGCTACAGGATGACTGATGTTGACCCTAAGGAGGTCATTAACAAAGCCTCAAGTTGCCAGAGTAGATCATGAGATTCAGTGAGGGTTTCTCTAGAAAAAAAATGGCACTTCAAATATTTATGACAGAAAATAAATAAAGCAGGGGATTGGAAGATGGGAAACCTCAACATGTTAGAGCATGTGATTCACATGTTTGAAGTTGCCGATGACCCAGATTTAACCTCTGGCGCCTCAGCATAGGCCAGAGCTGGGCAGTGTGCTGGTTATTCTCTTTCTCTCATAAGCATAAATACAAAATAAATACATATTTAAAGCAAGGAATTAACTACTGATAGAGTGAAATGCTGAGATAGTGGGAGGATGAGGCAATACAGAAAATGGCACTAGCAAGAAGTCACTGTCACTTCTGCAAGATGGAAAAAAAAAATAATAAAAAGACCAGAAACTGAAATTTTAGTGACCTTGTTTGACAAGAGTGGAAATACAGGGAAATCATAATTAATGCTGCAGAAGCCACTCAAAGCAGCAAGGAGAAAAAGACCCTGCTTCTCCCTCCTTTCTAATCATCTTTGTTTAGTCAGTGTCTCCAATGGATCTGATACAGTCAGATGGACTTTTGAATGAACCTACAAGAGGGCAAAAAACAGAGCAGGGGAAAGATGAGAATGAAGGGACCTGTAATGCTTCCTTGGGGTGCTGTATCACCAATGGACAATGATGACAGTCAGCATTTATAAGCATTTACAAAAGGCTGAGAGTTCTGGTCAGTGTTTTATATATGTTAACTTATGTACTGCACGTAAGTATATATGTTAACTTATGTACTGCATTCACCTAGAGGTGAATGGCAGATGATGGTGCATTTTTTAGTTCAAAGCAAAGTGTACCACACGAAGGGTGGGGGAGGGGAGGTGCATTTAGTATTGAAGATGATGGAAGACTCAGTGAAAAATTGGAAGCAGAGGAGTTACACAGTTCAATTTGCATTTCTTTTTTGTTTTATTTTTTTTTTAATTTATTTTATTGCCACCAGGGAAATTGCTGAGGCTTGGTGCCAGTACTCCAAATTCACTATCCCAGACACCTGTTTTTTCCTTTCTTTCTTTCTTCCTTTCTTTCTTTCGTTCTTTCTTTCTTTCTAATTTTTATTAGATATGGCAGAGAGAGATTGAAAGAGGTTGGAGAGAGAGAGAGAGAGAGAGAGAGAGAGAGAGAGGGAGGTAAACACCTGCACCCCTGCTTAACTATTCATGAAGTGGACCCCCTGCAGGTAGGGAGAAGGGGCTCAAACCGAGGACCTTGCACTTGGCAATATGTGTGCTTAACCAGATGTGCCACCACCCACCCCACCCCCAATTTGTATTTCTTAAAGATCATTACAGATGTTAGGGGGTGGCATGCCCAGTTGAGCACACAAATCTTTATGCAGAAGCCCATGGTCCCCACCTGCAAGGGAGAAGCTTCATGAATGGTGAAGCAGTGCTACAGGTGTCTCTCTTTCTCTCTCCTCTTACTTCCTTTCAATTTCTCCCTGTCCAATAAAATGAAATACATGACATGACATGGAAAAAATGACCACTGGAAGCAATGGATTCATTGTACAGGTACTGAGGCCCATCAACAACCCTGGTGGCAATAAGAACAAATAATAATAAATAAATAATGATAAGTCATTACGTGATTATGTCTGAAGTTCTGAGAATTGCTACTTTTATCAGAGTAAATAGTGAATACATGACCAGGAGTGCAGACTACTTCTCTTCCCACCTTCTCTGTTCTACTAGAATCAGCAGCAGTAGCATATCTGAACACTTGTGTCATCTGTTGACATAACTAGGATCTTTGTTTACTTTGGCTCAGTGAAACTGGAGCAACCAATCTTTTCAAAGTAAAATACTGTTAATCTATACAATAGTTAATGTATTAATATATTGTTCACTTCTTTAACATTCTTGTAGGAAACTATTATCCAGTGGCTTAGTAAAGATAGCCTCTCTCTCTGTCTGTCTGTCTGTCTGTCTCTCTCTCTCTCTTTCTCTCTCTCTCTCTCTCCCTCCCTCTCTCTTTCGCCTCCCTCCCCTACCCCATCCTTTTAAAGCCTATATGACCAGGTACCACATTTTTTTCATTGATGTGGAGGTGACAGTTGGAGTCAGCCTCAGATTAACATGAAATGTTGACACATGTTGACATAGAACCAAGACTTATGGTCCAAGAAGAGACATCTTGAATATCTATTTTGTTTTGTTTCATTTTGGATAGGGACAATTAGAAATTGGGAGGGAAGAGGGAGATAGAGAGGGAGAAAGAGATACTCCTAACGCACTGCTTCATCACTCATGAAGTTTCCTACTGCAGGTAGTGAATGGGGGCTTGAAGAGGGTTCCTTAGCATGGTGGTGTGTGCCAGGTGTGCCTACAAACAAAACCTTCATCTTATCTCACAAAAGTTTAAGCAGAAAAGGGTTTTATTTGCTCAAGAAACAGTTTAGGGGAGGAATACCAATTCCTAGCTGCTGACATCAGGACTCAGATACTTTGTTTCTTGGATTTGCTTTCCTCTGAGCAAGATTCTTACATGTAGGCTCCTCTCATAATGGTGAAAGGTGGCAGGAAGTTCAGGCTTACAACCTGTCTGCTACATAGCCCTGGAGGAAAGAATGTACCTAGTTCCTTACAATGTCAGTGAAAATCCAAGACTCAAATTTTATTGCTCTACCTTGGGTCTTGTGTCTGCCTTCAACTAATCACTGTAGGTAAGAGGAGTGGAATACTCTGATTGGCTAGTTCTGACATTTCTAGCCATACTAATGTTAATGGATGGGCGTAGCACCTTTATGACAAAGTACATATTTGAGGAATACTTCCTCAAGTGGACATCCTCAAAGGAAAATTGAAGTTCTGATGACCCAGGAAGGGAGAATAGATGTTGCTTAGGTACACATAGCTAAGATGTAGTTTAACTGTTGAGACTAATGTAAAATAACAGCATATTTCTAGACATATTTCTTCTTGTTGGTCACCATATTGTAGGGGGAAAAATCCCTTTTAGGTAAATGGGACTTTTCCTGTGCAAGACACAAGTCGACTCCTTGGAATTCAGAAAAGCCAGTTGGTTCTGCAACTTTGAATCTGTGGAAAGAAAAGTAGCAAGTCTCCACCACCCCCACTTCCATGGAATGGTCATATATGTATCCCCACAAATTCTCTGGGAAGCATTGCTTAAGAAAGAAGTCCTTGTCTTGGATCTTAATTTTAAAGGCAGTCACTCCAACTAGTTTAACAAACCTAGCATTCAGCAGGTAAGGTGCTAGGAGTGAAGAGGGAGCTTGAGATAAATTAGACATATGATACATTCACTGTATATATTATAGTGGGGGAGTAAGTTATAAATATGGAAGTTAGCATCTTCTTCCACTTGGTTTTTCAATTTTAAATTAGATAGAATTTAAAATCACAAAGATTGGGGCCAGGTGGTGGCACACCTGGTTGAACACACATGTTACAGTATTCAAGGACCCAGGTTTAAGCCCCCAGTCTCCACCTTTGTGTGTGGGGGGGTCAGGGGAGTGAGTTTCATGAGCAGTGATGCAATGCTACAGGTCTCTCTCTCTCTCTCTTTCCTCTTCTTTAGCTCCCCATTTCCTCATGATTTCTCTCTGCCTCTGTCCAATAAATAAAGTAAAAAGTAAATAAATTTTTTTATATTTATTTATTCATTTTCCCTTTGTTTTTGCCCTTGTTGTTTTATTGTTGTAATTATTATTGTTGTTATTGATGTCTTCATTGTAGGATCGGACAGAGAGAAATGGAGAGAGGAGGGGGAGATAGAGAGGGAAGAGAAAGATAGACACCTGCAGACCTGCTTCACCGCTTGTGAAACGACTCCCCTGTAGGTGGGGAGCTGAGGGCTTGAACTGAGATCCTCTCACCAGTCATTGTGCTTTGCGCCACCTGCGCTTAACCGCTGTGCTACCGCCCGACTCCCAATAAAAATATCTTTAAAATAAAAATAAAATCACGCAGATTTTAAAGACTAAGAACACATTAATATTGGTTTTCTTCTTTTTTGACTATTTTTTCATTATAATTGATCTTAGATGAAAATTAAAACACTAGGCAAAGAAAAGGCAGGGGCTAGATAGTGGCACAACTAGTTGAGCACACATGTTACCATGTGCAGGAACCCAGCCACTCCCCACCTGCAGAGGAAATGCTTCCCAAGTGGTGAAGCAGGTCTGCAAGTCTCTCTCTCTCTTTCTTCTTAATTTTTTTCTGTCCTAACAAGTAACAAATAAAAAGGGACAAAGGGCCACAGGGTGGGTTCACAGTGCTCACTCTTCCTCCTCCGGGAGTCGGGGAGGGTACTTCTGCCTCTGTTCTGGCAAGCCACTGCGATGCCCTAGGATTTCATAAGACAGAAACTAACTCTTCATTTACCCTAACTCAGAAAGGCTTCTGTTTTTGTGGCTGATACCTGTGTCTGACCACTCCTGCATTTGCAAGAGCTCCCAGAATATGGGTAGGCCAGACAGGCCAACACAGGAAGATTTTGATCTTCATGCCAGGGCAAGTGATTCTGAGATTAGCTAAGATTCACTCCCTATATCAGTGTGAAAAGGGGAAAGGGCCTTTTCATGTACACAATAGCAAGTTTGTTCTTTTTTAATTTTTCTAAAACATAATGTTTCTTAATTCTCCACTGTCTTTGTTCACAGTCGTTTATCAGCTTTTATAGAAGAAGAAAAAGTGGGAGCAAAGAAAAAGGGAATTAAGTAAGCTCTGTTTGTCTCCAGATCCCATTTGATAGATGTTTTAACATCATATCTCCTTTTGATTTTAAAAAACCCTTGATAAGATTCCATTTTGGTATAGCTATGCCTTTCAGGGAATGAGGCTAAAAGCTGGTCAAACCCTTTCATCTCTAACTGATAATGCTGTGTGTTTAGAGTTGGTCAGATTGTATCCATTTCAAGAATTACATATCCCCCCACTCCTGAACAATAGATGCTCCCTTCCCCCTAGCTTTCATGAGATGCTCTTTCCCTCCTCCTGGACTTCTAAGGAATTTGAGATGTGAATCAGAGCTCTGGGATGCAGTGACTGGAAAAAAAAAAAAAAAAAACTTGAACACTATGTTTGAAGATTATATGAGACTGACATATTTTCAAGTGTCCCTGTCCTTCCCAATCTCTCACTAAACTCAGTTTACCTAGTGTGACTTCATTTAGTTTTCTTTGATTTTGTAATGGATGGAAGGATAGTACCTTCATTGTTCTGACCATGCTTCATGTGGAGGGAGTTGCAGTGTTATTCTCTCCCACCTGATGGATAATTTCCTGCACTGCATGCTACAAGGCAATCTGGTGAACACTCTTTCCTCCTGCTGAGCCAAAGCATTTCATAATTCTTTAGCCCCACACCAAAGGATCCAGCTCAGAAGCTACAGTGACGCAGAAAAGGATAAATGTTTCCTTTAGGTCTTATCTCGGGCTCTCTCTTTTTTCTCTTTAAGTTTCTAAGTATAAGTCTCCAGTGTTATCAGGGAGCATTGCGTCTTATGGATAGAATTCTGTTTCAGACATCAGGGCAATGTCTTATAACCATCCACTTCAACAGTAACTTTCTAAAAAATTCTAAAAAGAGCATGGAAGTAGATACCTTTTCTTCCTCATCTGTTTACATTAAGATCGCAGCATACTGGATTGGAAGAACATTGTTTACAGAGAACCTGAAAATGCCCGAAGGACACATGTACCTAAACCTTTTTTCATAGTTGTAAACCTGCAGCTAGAAAAACAGATATTCTTCATCACAGGATGACTTTTGTCTCTCACTCAGCTTTGTGTAGTACTTATCCCGCTCTCAAAATTTTTCAAGTTTCTCCATATGAACTACAGTTTTTGCTGCCAGTGAAGGTAATTTTCTTTATCTTTGAAAACTGGAACATTTCAGAAGTTTAGGAAGAGATATGTCAACTCTATAAGGAGTTTCTATGGAGGGATTGATTGTTTCTGGTGGCAGTGCTGGTTGACAGCTACATATATATGTTAAACTTGATCAAAGTTGACCCTTTAAATGTATATATTTACTGTATGTCAATAATCTCAAAAAAATCATCCCATTTCTGGTCTCATGCATCCACTGTGTTGCCCTGAATTATTACTCACAGATATTTAAGTTTAAAATACTCCATAAGAAAAAAAAAAAGAAAGTAATATTGACTTAGGCAAATGCTGTAGAATCACCCTGTGTATTATTTTATCCAATTATTTTGACTATGTTCAGACTCTAAGAAAACTTAAAGCAAGGCTCTGTTTCTGAGAAAAGAGATTTATCATAAGAAAAAAGAAGTGATAAAGTTCTACCAAAATTTTTTTAATTTAAAGCTGCATATAGGAGACAGCTGGCAATCCACTTTGAAACGAGCTTTAACATTTTTTTATTACACATTTTTAGTCTTGACTTGAGTACCATCTTAATTGCTACCATATGGTCAACTTGTCACCTCTTCTGGTGGCCTACGATTTAGGCAGTACTTACTGGTCAGTTTTTAAGGCTAAAATTTCAAACAAGACTGTACAGATTCAAGCAGGAAGTATGAAGCCAGAAAAGAAAAGAGCCAAGTTATTTAAATGCTGAGAATTTTTTCTCTATTAATAGTACATTTGTTCTACTAATCTATTTAGAGCATATGTTAAAACTATGTACACAGAGAATAGACTAGTGAGGTAGAGACCATATGCAGTACTTATAGTGGCTGGATGCTCTAAAATGACATGATTACTCTCACTGGGGGAGGAAGCAACAGCAGTGCTTGAGTCTCTCTCTCCAGATTAAGGACCCATGAATAGGACTAGGAATTATCAAATAAATACACTTCCAACTTATGTCGGCCTGACTTGTTTGTTTGTGATATGATTAGTGTTCTTTTGACCTAAATCTTACCTTTGAAACAGGCACAGAAAAAGCCATCTGAAACACAAGGACATGAAGTAACCCACCCAAGTTCACAAAATGCTAATACTAAAACCAACACACACCTACATTGCCTTTGCTAATGAGCCAGGGACTAAAGCACTTATGTTAACATATATTAATACATTTATCCTCTTAATAGACCTATGAGGTATGGTGTGCTTTTATTCCTGATGAGGACAAGGAAAGGTACAGTCCCTTGCCCAAAGTCTGGTAAATGGTAGTATCTGTGCTTCACTAAACACATTATGTGCATGAGTGTGTGTGTGTGTGTGTGTGTGTGTGTGTGTGTGTGTGTGTGTGTCTGTTTATTGGGAGAGTAGGTTTGGGCAACATAACTGTAGTATTTGTAATGCAAATGACTAAGGTTGGAGTGGGCCTTAATATGAATTTATGCTTTGCCATTTTGACCACAAAATGGTTGTATGACATTAGCCAGTCTCTACTAACAGCTCCCTTTGGGGGAACTAAGCCTCCTCCTACTCCTGTTGGTTCCAAAAGGGCTGCTATCACAGCATTGCCCTTGACTGCAGAAGCAAGGACATGAGATGACACTGAGAAACCTGTCCCCAAACCTCAGAAAGTAGACTAGTATTTGACTAGCCAAAACCCAATCAGACCCCTCCTTAGGAACTGTGTGTGTGCAGTATGGGGCTGCATATGCTCAGAGAGACAACCTCTCTATATCTTCTGAAATTTTTCACAAAGAGAGACCATGTCTCTGCCAGCTGTTTGAAGCCATATTTCTCTTCACCAAAGTCCTCCTGGCCTCTGAGCTTCCTGATTATATAAACCAATACATTCTCTTCATTGTTTCGGCTGGTTGCATTTTAACTTTCACTTATCACTCTAAAAGTGATGACACATACAGATAATATTCTTTTTAGATAAAAATCAAAATTATATCAACTCTAAATTTACTTTTATTTTAAATTTACTATTAGTAATAAGTAAGCAGTATGTTTATTGCACTATAGGGGAAATAATTGTGAAAATAGTATTCTATGCATTTTTAGGTAAGTCCTTCTATATGGAAAACATTATCACTAGAAGGAGTATCAAAAAAAGTAACAATTTTATCTTCTTTATTACAAAACAGAACCAGAAGACTAGACATATGATTCAGACAGAACTAGTAAAATGCGCTAGGCCTGAGGAAAAAATCCGTTGCTAGTGTAGGTGATTCTCTCAGCAACACAAAAGATTAATGAAGACTAGCAACCTTCCAGAATTTATCTTTAAACCAAAATGTATTTGATTTTTTTTTCTTGTGAAGTTTACTCCAAATAGAGTTCACATACTAGAGTCTCTATGGTAGAGAAGTTTCCATGAAGTCCTGTTCACTGCCATATGCCTCCTTTTGTTGTCAAATATCCGAGAGTCAACTTTTCATAAGCTATATTTTATTTTATTTTAGCCTCCAGGGTTATTGCTGGGGCTCTGTGCCTGTACTATGAATCCTGGAGGCTATTTTTCCCCTTCTGTTACCCTTACAAGTTCTCATTTTTGTTGTTATTATTGTTGTTATTGCTGTCGTTGTTGTTAGATAGGACAGAGAGAATTCGAGAGGAGAGGGGAGGGGAAGACAGAGAGGGGAAGAGAAAGACACCTGCAGACCTGCTTCACAACCTGTGAAGTGACCCCCCCCTGCAGGTGGGAAGCCAGGGATTCGAACCGGCATCCTTATGCCAGTCCTCGCACTTGGTGCCAGGTGTGCTTAACCTGCTGCACTACCCAGAAGCTATTTATAAAAGTATTAACTGGGAACTGGGTGGTGGTGCACCTGGTTGAACGCATATGATACTGTGCTCAAGGACCCGGGTTAGAGCCCCTGGTCCCCACCTACATGGAGAAAGCTTTTCAAGTGGTGAAGCAGTACTGCAGGTGTCTCTTTCTCTCTCCCTGTCTCCCTTACCATCTCAATTTCGGGCTGTGTTTATCCAATAAACAAAGATAATAATTTTTTTTTAAAAAAAGTATTAACTGTTCCCTTTTCCCTATCCCCCCTTTTTTTAATTTTTAATTTTTTAATTTTTTAATTTAAGAAAGGATTAATTAACAAAACCATAGGGTAGGAGGGGTACAATTCCACACAATTCCCACTACCCAATCTCCATTTCCCACCCCCTCCCCTGATAGCTTTCCCATTCTCTATCCCTCTGGGAGCATGGAACTAGGGTCATTGTGGATTGCAGAAGGTAGAAGGTCTGGCTTCTGTAATTGCTTCCCTGTTGAACATGGGCGTTGACTGGTCGGTCCATACTCCCAGTCTGCCTCTCTCTTTCCCTAGTAGGGTGGGTCTCTGGGGAAGCTGAGCTCCAGGACACATTGGTGGGGTGTTCAGTCTAGGAAAGCCTGGCCGGCATCCTGGTGATATCTGGAACCTGGTGACTGAAAAGAGAGTTAACATACGAAGCCAAACAAATTGTTGAGCAATCATGGACCCAAAGCTTGGAATAGAGGAGAGGAAGTGTTAGGGGGGTACTCACTGCAAACTCTAGTGCACTTCTGCTTTCAGGCATATATTTTGCAGTAGTTTACGGATACGTGTGAACATATGCTCTCTCTCACAGAAACTAGTGTATATCTAGGTTTTGGGACTTTTGTTAGAAAGTGAACCACCTGAGTTGAAATTAGAGTATACTATGAAAGGAAAGGTCTCACCCGAGTAATGAAGTTGAAGGGTTGTCATTCCACACATGAAGTCTCTGGACACAGTCTGAAGTGAAGCATGTTGAGGTGGCAATCGTTGTGTTGGTTAGGTTGTGATCGGCAGATGCAATATTATTTGATATGGATTGGGAGAGGCAACGGGAAAGTGGGCCCTATCCAATGGTTCCAGGACTGGGAGAAGTAGAGGCTCCATAGTGGAGATGTGAAGTTCCTGCTGTAATTTGGTCAGGTTCTCCTTTTAGTTTCCCTTTCAGATCTTCTTACTCAACTTCTGTTGATGAGTGGGATCATCCCAGACTCATCTTTATCTTTCTGACTTAGCTCACTTAACATAATTCCTTCTAGCTCTGTCCAAGATGGGTCAGAGAAGGTGGGTTCATTGTTCTTGATAGCTGCATGGTATTCCATTGTGTATATATAGCACAGCTTTCTCAGCCACTCATCTGGTGTTGAGCACCTGGGTTGCTTCCAGGTTTTAGCTATTATGAATTGTGCTGCTATGAACATAGGAGTACACACCTCTTTTTGGTTGGGTGTTATGGAGTCCTTGGGGTATAACCATATCTAGCCTTCTGAGAGTTTTCCAGACTGCTCTCCACAGAGGCTGTACCAATTTACATTCCCACCAGCAATGTAAAAGGGTTCCTCTGTCCCCACAACCTCTCCAGCATTTGTTGCTGCTGTCCTTTTTGATGTATGCCATTCTTACAGGAGTGAGGTGGTATCTTAGTGTTGTCTTAATTTGCATTTCTCTGACAATCAGTGACCTAGAGCAGTTTTTCATATGTTTGTTAGCCTTTTGGATCTCCTCTGAGGTGAATGTTTTGTTCATATCCTCTGCCCATTTTTGGATGGGGTCATTTGCTTTTTTGGTGCTAAATTTGCTGAGCTCTTTATATATTTTGGTGATTAGTTTCTTGTCTGATGTATGGCATGTGAAGATCTTCTCCCATTCTGTAAGGGGGTCTCTCTGTTTGTTTAATAGTTTCTTTGGATGTGTAGAAGCTTTTCAATTTGATGTAGTCCCATTGGTTTGTTTCTGCTTTAGTCTTCCTTGCAATTGGGTTTGATTCATCAAAGATGTCCTTGAGGTGTATGTGGGAAAGTGTTTTACCAATGTTTTCCTCTAAGTATTTGATTGTTTCTGGTCTGACATCTAGGTCTTTGATCCATTTGGAGTTGATTTTTGTTTCTGGTGAGATAAAGTGGTTCAGTTTCATTCTTCTGCATGTTGCAACCCAATTTTCCCAGCACCATTTATTGAAGAGAGCCTCCTTTTTCCATTTAATTCTTTGGGCCCCCTTATCAAAGATTAGATGTCCATAGGTGTGGGGATTTATTTCTGGGCTTTCAATTCTATTCCACTGGTCTGTGTGCCTATTTTTGTTCCAGTACCATGCTGTTTTGATGATGATGGCTTTATAATATAGTTTAAGGTCTGGGAGTGTGATGCCTCCATTTCTATTTCTTTTCTTTAATATGGTCTTGGCAATTCTAGGTCTTTTCATGTTCCAGATAAATGATTTTAGTGTTTGTTCTATTCTCTTAAAGAAGCTTGGTGGAACTTTAATGGGTATTGCATTAAATTTGTATATGGCTCTGGGGAGAATATTCATTTTTATGATATTTATTCTTCCAATCCATGAGCATGGGATATCTTTCCATTTCTTGGTATCAGTTTCTATTTCCTTGAGTAGTGACTCATAGTTTTCAGCATACAAGTCTTTCATTTCTTTGGTCAACTTTATTCCTAGGTATTTGATTGATTTTGCTGGAACAGTAAATGGGAGTGATTTCTGGATTTCTTCTTCTTCAGATTTAGTGTTTGCATAAAGAAATGCCACTGACTTTTGTACATTGATTTTGTAGCCTGATACCTTGCTATATTGCCTAATAACTTCCAGTAGTTTTCTGCTGGATTCTTTAGTTTTTTCTATGTATACTATCATATCATCTGCAAATAGTGAGAGCTTGTCTTCTTCCCTTCCAATCTGTATTCCTTTGATTTCTTTCTCTTGCCTGATTGCTATGGCAAGAACTTCCAATACTATGTTGAAGAGTAACGGTGACAGTGGACAGCCCTGTCTAGTCCCCGATCTGAGGGGGAATGCTTTCAGCTTCTGTCCATTGAGTATGATGTTGGCTGCAGGTTTGCTATATATAGACTCCACTATCTTGAGGAATTTCCCATCTATTCCCATTTTTTGTAGAGTTTTGAGCATGAATGGGTGTTGGATTTTGTCAAAGGCTTTCTCTGCATCTATTGAGATAATCATGTGGTTTTTGGCTTTGCTTTGATTGATGTGGTGAATGACATTGATTGACTTACGGATGTTGAACCAGCCTTGCATTCCTGGGATGAATCCCACTTGGTCGTGATGAACAATCTTTTTGATATGTTGCTGTATCTGGTTGGCCAAGATCTTGTTTAATATTTTGGCATATCTATGTTCATCAGAGATATTGGTCTGTAGTTTTCCTTTTTTGTTCTGTCCCTATCAGCTTTTGGTATCAGGGTGATGTTGGCTTCATAGAAGGTGGAAGGAAGTATTCCTGTTTCTTCAATCTTATGGAAAAGCTTAAGAAGTATGGGTACTAACTGTTTCCTGAAAGTTTTGTAGAATTCATTTGTGAAGCCATCTGGTCCAGGACTTTTGTTGTTGGGGAGGTTCTTAATATCTTGTTGTGACAGATGGGATTCTTGCAAGCAGCATATGGTTGGATTATGTTTTCTGATCCATCCCCCAACTCTGTGCCTTTTTATGGGTGAGTTTAAGCCATTGACATTTATTGATATTATGGATTTAATGTATTGTAGTGCTATTGTTCAAAAAAATTTTTTTTTGTTTGCTCTGATATATTGCCTGTATTATAGGGATGTTCTTGCTTATAAGAGGTCTTTTAAGACCTCTTTCAGGGCCGGTTTGGTGATGGTTGTGTCCTTTAACTGTTGTTTGTCTAAGAAGGTTTTGATCCCTCCATCTAGTTTGAATGAAAGTCTAGCAGGATATATTATCCTTGGTTGAAACCCTTTTTCATTCAGGGCTCAATAGATATCTTGCCATTCTCTTCTAGCTTTTAGAGTTTGAGTGGAGAAATCTGCAGATAATCTTATGGGTTTTCCCTTGTATGTGACTTTTTGTTTCTCTCTTGCAGCCTTTAGGATCCTTTCTTTATCCTTACTTCTTCTCATTGTGACTATGATGTGTCTTGGTGTCTTTAGGTCTGGATTGATTCTGTTTGGTACTCTTTGGGCCTCTTGAATCTTGATGTCCTTTCTGTTATTCAGGTCTGGGAAGTTTTCTTCTATTATTTCCTCTAGAATGTTTGCTTCCCCTTCCTCTCTTTCTTCCTCTGTCAGGCCAATTATGCGAATGTTACTTCTTCTGAGACCATCCCATATGTCTCTGTTGTTGTTTTCAGTGTCTCTCAATCTCTTTTTAAGCTCTTTCACCTCTTTCTTAGTTTTCTCTAACTCATCCTCTATCTGACTAATTCTGTTTTCTGCTTCTGTTAGTCTGCTTTCCCTTGCCTCCGCTTCTTTCTTCATTACAGCTATTTCAGCTTTCAGTTCTCTAATTGCCTCAAGATAATCAGTATTTTCCTTGGGGGTCTCAACTGTTGTTTCCCTAATACTGCCATTCCTTTCCTCCAATGTTGTTTTCATTTCTGTGATTAATAAGTTTATTATTGCTTGCATACTTTTCTTTTTATTTTATTTTATTTTTATTCCCTTTTTTTGCCCTTGTTGTTTTATTGTTGTAGTTATTATTGCTATTGTCAACATTGTTGGATAGGACAGAGAGAAATGGAGAGAGGAGAGGAAGACAGAGAGGAGGAGAGAAAGACAGACACCTGCAGACCTGCTTCACCACCTGTGAAGTGACTCCCCTGCAGGTGGGGAGCCAGGGCTCGAACCAGGATCCTTATGCCGGTCCTTGTGCTTTGCACACCTGCGCTTAACCTGCTGTACTACAGCCCGACTCCCCTTGCATACTTTTCTTATCTATGGTTACTTCTGGCTGATTTGTAGTTTCTTCTGGGCTCTTGTCTTCATTCATTGGAGTAGTAGTTTTATTTGTTTTTGATCTACCCATTTTTTTGATTTATGTGTTTCTTTTTTTATGCTCTGTTGTTCCTCAGTTGTTGTGTCTTGAGCACAAGCAACACTATTCTAAATACCTTTATGACAATTGCACTCACCAACCTCAGGAATTACAGTAGCAACAGAAGCAAGTATTGAAGCAGTTTAATCACTACCAGTTAGCCAAACCATTTCTCCAGTCCATTAAAAAATAGTAACCAAATCCCAGTGAAGAAGAAAGAAAAAAGAAAGAAGGGATAGCAAGAATAGACAGTTATGCAAATCTACTATCCACTGTATATTCTAGGGGTAACAAGAGGGGAAAGGGGACTAGAACAGAGATACACACATAGAGAGTCCACTCTGAGTCAGATTTCTTCCCCAAAATAATTCACAAATTCAGAAAGGCAAAGAAGAAGGAAGGAAGGAGTGTATGACAAGATAAAAAAAAAAGAAAGAAAGAAAAAGAAAAAAGAAAAGACAAGTGATAGAAAAGGGAAAAGATAAGAAAAAGAGCTGTAATTAAAGAGCAATGAAAAGAAAAAAAACCCTCAGGACTAGACATGGATAGCTGAAATAGACAGTTATGCAAATCTACTATCCACTGTATATTCTAGGGGTGGCTAAAAGAGGAAGGGAAGCTGAGCAGAGACACTCGCAGTGAGAGTCCACACTGAGTCAGAATTCTTCCCCAAAATAATTCCCAAATGTGTATCAGTGAATTCAAAATAGCACACTGTTTAGTGGTGTGGGGGCTGGGGCCTGTGGCTTTGGAAGCTGTAGGATTAAGGAAGAAAGGATGACAAGAATGAGAAAAAGAAAAAAAAAGAAAGAGAGAAAAAAGAAAAAGATAAGAAAAAGAACAGTCATAAAAGAGCGGTGAAAGGAAAGATTTATTTTTATTTTTAATTATTTAATTAGCTATGCGGGGTGAGGTGGGGGGGTTGGCTACTTAGAAAGAAAAAAAAAAGGCCAGAGGTTTCAGAAGGGTATAGACTTAGAATGAATGATACTCCCTAGGACAGGTATTTGGTAAAGAAAGAAAGAGGCTCAGCAGGGGAGCCTGCTAGGAAATGGTCCCCAGGGACTGGTTATGGGGAGGTGGGGAGGGGTGCTTTATAATTAAAAGGAAAAAAAAATTTTCCCCCTTTTTTTCTACTCTATTTCTTGACCCAAATTAAGTTATAGTCACCTCCTTGATGTCACCGCTAGGACTCCTTATTGACTGGCCTACTAAAGGCAGAAAATCCTACCATTTCCAGAAGATGTGGTCAGAGCTCAAGCCACTAGCAGCTTCTCAGTCCACCATCTTCCAGGAACCCTCCCCCCCTTTTTTTTTTTTAAAAAAGAATCTTTGTAGAGCAAAACATATTTTTCCTCTTAAGACAGTCATTTTATCACAGTAAAGTATCCGGACTTGAGTAGGACAATATGAGGTTACATGCTGGCCACACTGTTTTCTAGCTGTGTGACCGTACTGTGCTCCTTACTTAATTCCTCCCTATCTCTACCTTAGCTTTTCCCTCTGTCAAATTGAGGTTATGATAATAATGTCTGTCTATAGAGTTGTTTGAAAATTAGACATGATAAAATATGTGAAGTTTGGCCTGGTGCCCAGAATATAGTATGTACTCAATAAATGCCAGCTCCTTTCCTGAGAGTGAGGCCTTCTGGCTGTGTACGAAGAGCAGTAAGAAGTTGTCCAGGAGCCCTGATGTTAAGTCTCCCCCTCCAAACAGTGTCTGAGTTATCTAGATAAAGTGCACCGGTATACTCCCCACCAGGTAAGCAGCAATGCTACAGCCACCTCATGCCAAGCTCCCAGTAACAAATTTGAGATGGTTATTTTAAGAATAAAATGAAGTAACAGAAATGATAGAGGTTCAGACAGAGCAAATAGATCGTATGAACAACCAGCACTTGGGAAACAGTTTAGCTGTTCCAACTAATACTAAGTGTCTATCAAATATAAGGACCAAAGTACATTTCTATCTTTCAGCAACTGGCAAATCCTGCTCTGTGATGGAAGGCATTCAGAAGAGAATAAAAGCCAGAGACAATTAGGGAAAGTGTAAGAAATGAGAGATGAGGAAACGACCAACTTCACCTTTTTTGTAGTTCTGGCACAGATTGACTCCACAGTTTCCCTAAGCGTTTCTCAGCCTGGCTATCCCCTGTAACACAGCCGTTCTCCAGGCCCGCTCCAGCTGAAGTCAGTATTTCTAAACTGTTGGGAGAGAAACCATTTCCATATATCATTCCTGTGGTTCTGCATTAATCTCAACTGACCTCCAAGGAGAAGTTAAGTATATCTACATATACATGTGATTTTTATAAGTTATAGACAAAAAACATTTAAAATACATAGTGATAAAATGTACAATGTAGAATTTGCCATCTTAATTTTTCAATATACTTTTCAGTGATATTAAATGAATCCATAATGTTGCACCAGTACTGCCAAGGTTTATCTCCAGAACTCTTTTCTCATCTTGTAAAACTGCAGGTCTGGGGGTTTATAGTTAACAATATTTATATACTTTCCCCATATTTGGGAGCTACTCTCTTCCCTGATCCAGCTTTCTAGTCTTTTTTTCTAGTCATAACACCATCTCCCCAGACAATAACCTGGGCTCACCTGCATATTAGCAGTTAAGCTCAGGCAAAAACTAGTTGTGTGATGAGCCCCTTGGAATATACCCAGAACAGACCTACTATATTTTTCTAAAATGGAGACCCCAAGTCTTCATCTGCACTATTCCAGCCTTTAGGTTCATGATTAGTCAATAATTTGCTCTGCTTTCTATCTTAACTCTTTTTCAGCCTCTAGGTTCCAGATGCTAGAATGATGCTGACCAGTCTTCCCCTGGACAGACAACCCCACCAGTGTGTCCTAGAGCTCTGCTTCCTCAGAGCCCTGATCCACTAAGGAAAGAGAGAGAAAGCCTGGGAGTATGGATCAACCTGACAATGCCCATGTTCAGTGGGAAAGCAATTACAGAAGCCAGACCTTCCACCTTCTGCACCCCATAATGATCCTAGGTCCATGCTCCCAGAGGGATAAAGAGTAGAGAAGCTATCAAGGGATGGGGTGGAATATGGAGTTCTGGGGGTGGGAATTGTACCCCTCCTATCCTATAATCTTGTCAATATTTCCATTTTATAAATAAAAAATTTTTAAAAACTGTAGGTCTGCTCCATGAATCAACAGCTCTTCAACCCCTGATCCCCAGACCCTGGGAAATAACATTTTCCTTCCATCTCTGTAGCTCTGACTACTCTGGTATAAGTGGAGTTAGACACTGTTTGCCCTTTTGTGATGGGTTTATGTCACATAGTGCTTTTGAGGGAAAAGGTATAAGATTAATGGTCCCTGGAAACTGGGATTTTGCCACATTCTTTCTTTTCTTTTTTAATTTCCAGGCCCACCAGTTTATGACAAATTCTCACTCCAAGTCTCAGTAGGTCAGAGGGTATAATGAAAGGGCAGATGTACTTTATTCCATATTTTCTATGGCATTTAATGTCATCTTTTTTGGAGCTGTTCCCGCCCCCACCCCGCACTTTCATATAAACAAGAAAATGCAGAAAGATGTGGAATGGATGGGACTAGGTGGTGTATGAGCTGTAGCCCCCTGGAAACTTTTGTCCAAGGAGTTTAATGGAGGTTTCTGAGGTCTGCAAAGCAAAGTGAGAAACAGCAGCTGTTCATCCACTCTGAACATTAATAACAAGATGTGCAATTTGTCATAAAGGTAAACACTCTGAGATGGGAACATTGGAAAGAGGACTCTGAGAGAGGCTTATCAGTAGGGGAGAGGCCAAAGGTTCAGCTTGCTGGTGATTCTGGGGTCAGCAGAGCTGTAGTTTGAGAGTTGCCCCAGCGTTTCAGGCCTTTCCACCCAACACCTAGAAGAGACCGTCTTTTGCCTGAATTGACTGTATCTGGGCTCCAAAATGTGCTTTCAGATAAACAAACACACTTCCATTGTAGAGATGACTTTTTCAAAAGCACAGACAATGGAATTTTTTCCTCATAAATGATTTTTTTAATTGAGATGTCATTGACTTACAACTTTAGATGGTATATGAAATTTTGGTATGTGCACACAATGCTAAATGATCACCTCAATAAGTCTAGTTAATGTTCATTAGCAGACAGTTATGTTTTCTCCAGTGATGATTTTTTTTCTTAGTAGCTGTTAAATGTACCACAGTTTTATTGTGTTATCAGTTCAAAAGATGTGCTTGTTCCATCTAAAGGTAATTTGAGAAGGGAGACAGTTACCACACATATTACCGAGTGTAAGGATCCAGGTTCAAGCCCCTGCTCCCCACCTGCAAGGGGTCCACTTCATGACTGGTGAAACTAATCTGCAGATGTCTATCTTTCTTTCCCTCTTTCTTTCTCCCCATCCTCTCTCAATTTCTCTCTATCCTATCTAAAAAAAATTAGGCTGATCCCTGTACGGGCCAAAAGTTGATCATTTCCCGGACTCCCAGCCAGAATGGGGATTGCTTCACAAGCAGTGAAGCAGGTCTGCAAGTGTCTATCTTTTTCTCTCCTTCTCTATCTTCCCCTCCCCTCTCAATTTCTCTCTGTCCTATTATAAATAAATAATTAAATAGGCAAACAAATAAAACAAACAAACAAAAAGGTTTTTAAAAATTAGGGGGAAAATGGCTACCAGGAACAGGGAATTCGTTGTTTCAGCACGGAAACCCAGCAGTAACACTGGCAATTAAATTAAATCACTGAAGATGATTCTGTTATTTCTTCAGGTGAGTAGTTAAGTAGGGTCAGATGCCCACCATTCAACTATGAAGAAGTAGTTGGATACTTCTGGGAAAAGATTCCTCTTTTTGGTTCCTACTCTGTGCCTTTTAATAAGTGAATTCCTTTTTACTCTTAAAGATACTATGAGAAAACTATTCTTTCTATCTTCCACAGCCTGACACCTGTGACCCAATGACTTTTGTTCTTTATTTTATTTTATTTATAAAAAGGAAACACCGACAAAACCATAGGATAAGAGGAGTACAAGTCCACACAGTTCCCGCCACCAGAACTTCATATCCCCTCCTTTGATAGCTTTCCTGCTCTTTATCCCTCTGGGAGTATGGACCAAGGTCATCATGGGGTGCAGAAGGTGGAAGTCTGGCTCCTGTAATTGCTTCCCCACTGAACATGGGCTTTAGCAGGTTGATCCATACTCCCAGCCTGCCTCTCTCTTTCCCTAGTGGGGTGAGGTTCTGGGGAATTGGAGTTCCAGGACACATTGATGGGGTTGTCTGTCCAGGGAAGTTGGTTGGTATCATTCTAGCATCTGAAACCTGGTGGCTGATAAGAGAATTGACATATAAAGCCAAACAAATTGTTGACCAATCATGAACCTAAAGGCTGGAATAGTGCGGATGATGAGTACCACCTCAGCATGCTTCACTTCAGACTGTGTCCAGAGACATCAGGCGTGGAATGCCAACCCTTTAGCCTCATTACTCGGTGAGAACGTTCCTTCATAGGATTCTCTAATTCCATTCCAGGTGGTTCACTTCCTTACAAAGTCCCAAGACCTAGACAGAGACCAGGTCCCATGAGATAGGGCATATGTTCACATGTATCCATACATTAGGGCAAAATATATACCTGAAAGCAAAAGTACACAATAGTCTGCAGTGAGTCAGTTTAAAGTTCATAATAATAGTGTCTACTTGGACTTAGATACCCTCGTCACCTACTTCCTGTTACACTTCCCTCACTCACTCCAAAGCTAACCTTATCAAAGTAAGGACTGCAAAAGCTGAATAAGGGCAAGAGACTGGCATACTTTAATGATGACTCTTTAGTCACTATCAGGCCACCCCATCAGCTGGGGCCCTATTCGGGGAGTCCTGAGATTCCCAAATAGACATGATGGTCCTAGACCTCAAATAAATCCCTCTCTCCATTGTTACTAGTCATCTCCATCAGGAACAATAAAATAGACCCCTTTGTGGGCCCCATAGGACCTTGTCCTCAACTTGGATCAACAACGGTAAAGAATATTCCATCTTCCAAAGGGAGGCTGGACAACATACTCTATGCTACACATGAGGAAGATGAGTCCTGATGTTGAGGCAGCTTGGAATGTTCCTACTCATGACCACAGAATGTGAGCTCAGGTCTATAGGCATGCAGTGGTCACATAGGCTCCTAAGCTGAATATGAGCCCCAGATCAGATCAAATCGATGGGGTATACAGTCAACAATATTTGTACACCTTTCCCATATTTGGGAGCTACTCTCTTCCCTGATCCAGCTTTCTGGTCCTTTTTGCTGTCATGATATCATCTCCCCAGACAATAACTTGGATCCACCTGCATATCAGATTTTAGGTTCAGGGAAGGAAAAAAAAAACTAGTATGGCTACAGCAACAGGCCCTTTAGAAAATAACTAAAATATGCCTACTAGCTATCTACAAGACCCAATGACTTTTGAAGGCTCCTTGCTGAGCATCAGCCATACAGCCTGAGAAAAGATCTGAAAATGATAATGCAAAGCTAAAAGAAAAATACAGAAATGTTGCTAGAGGCTAGACTATGCTTGAATCTTACCTCTAAATTTGGGTTATGTGGGTCAATAAAGTTCTTTGGTTTAGGGGCAAGGTGGTGGAACACATAGTTAAGAGCACATAACATAAAGCACAAGGACCCACTTAAGGATGTGTGTTCAAAGCCCCCACTCTCTGTACTCCCTCACCCACTCCTCTCTTGCAGAATGATGCTTCACAAGCAGTGAAGTTTGTCTGCAGGTGCCTATCATTTCCTCTGCCTCTTTATCTCCCTTTCCCCTCTCAATTTCTCTCTGTACTATTCAGTGGAAGGAGGGGAAAATGGCCATCAGAAACAGTGGATTCATAGTGCCAGCACTGGGCCCCAGTGAAAACCCTGGAAGCAAAATAGGTAAATAAATTAAATAAAGTTCTCTATTTTTTAGTCAGATTAAGTTCACACCCATATACATACATTCAAAACACACTTAACTGGTGAGGGAAATGTGGTGATCATGAAGGCAGTTACCCTGGGTGAGGCTTTACCCATTGCACACACTGGAACTTAGACTTCCAAATGGAAGGTGCTCTCCTCAAAGTCCTTACCCAGTAAGATTTCATCTTGTCCATGGACCTGGAAGTGCTGCATTGAATAGCAACAAATGAAAACAAAGTCTGGTGGCAAGTTGAGCTTTGACTTCGATTTGAGACAGAAGCTGAAGCTTGTTAAGTAAGGCACAAGGTCTACCAAAAAAATGTGGTTGGGGTAGAAAAACCAAGCATGAATTCATGTTTTAAAAAATCACTAATGTTTATGGAGGTGTTCTGGGAACTGTTCCTAGTGTTCTGGGTAGTATATTTTATTTAATTCTCATAATAGCCTCACAGGTTGGATAGCATCATCCCCATTTTACAGAGAATGAAATGGATGCACAGAAGAGTAAAATAATGTGCTCAATACCAGAATTAAAAATATTACAGTGGTGGTGCTGGAGTCTTGACTTTAGTTACTTCATTAATGAAATTAAATGTCTTGGGACCAGTCAGTGGTGCACCTGGTTAAGAGCTCACATTACAATGCACAAGGATGTAGGTTCAAGCCCCTGGTCCCCACTTGCAGGGGGAAATCACAAATGATGAAACAGGCTTGCAGGTGTCTTTCTGTCTCTCTCCCTCTCTGTCTCCCCAACCCCTCTCAATTTATCTCTGCCTCTATCCAATGATATATAAAATATTTTTAAGAGATAATTAAAATAATAAAGTCTCTCCAAGTTCTCTAGAGAATCTTTGGGTAGGTACAGCTACCCAAAGAGCCCAGAGGTTTGCCACTGCTGTCTATTTTCTGTTTCCTGGTGTCTTGGGAGAACATGGGAGACATGAGTGCTCTGCACAAGACAACGTGGCAACATGGCTGCAAAGACATTTGGTATTCAGGAGTCCATTGCTGAGAGGGGAGAACAGAGAAAACTTTCTTCTCTCTGTTCTTAGAAGAAGAACAACTAAACATAAAGGGGGGGGGGCTCAATACTTTATATACTATACTCTGAAAGCTGCATTCATTTAAAATGGACTAAATTAATTTATTTTGGAAACATCCCAGAAGACAAGGCTTGAGTAGAGGTTCATAATATATAGAAGAGAGTAATTCCAATTACTGCTAAGCATATACATTTTAAGTAGTTATACTAATAAAGCTAATAATAACAATAGTCATTGAGATTTTACTCTGTACTAATTGCTACATTGTCATTTCTTGCTCTCACTAGTTATCACAAGTAGATACTAAATTATTTGTATCCCATGTTACAATGGAGAGACAGAGGTCTAGCAATATTGAGCTGGCCAAGTTCTGAACACTGTAAATAGTACAAGAGGGCTGGCTGACTTCAACACTACTTTCTAGTACATCTCTGGTCACAGATATTTCTCTTTTTTTTTCTTTTAATTTATAAAAAGGAAACATTGACAAAACCATAGGATAAGAAGGGTACAACTTCACACAATTCCCACCACCAGACCTCCGTATTCCATCCCCTCCCCTGATAGCTTTCCTATTCTTTAACAAGGCCCTTGTGGGATGCAGAAGGTTGAAGATCTGGCTTCTGTAATTGCTTCCCCGCTGAACATGGGTGTTGACAGGTTGATCCATACTCCCAGCCTGCTTCTCTCTTTCCCTAGTGGGGAAGGGCTCTGGGGAAGCAGAGCTCCAGGACACATTGGTGGGGTTGTCTGTCCAGGGAAGTCTGGTCAGCATCATGCTAGCATCTGGAACCTAGTGGTTGACAAGAGAGTTAGCATACAAAGCCAAACAAATTGTTGAGCAATCATGGACCAAAAGGCTGGAATAGTGCAGATGAAGAGTTGGGGGGTCCTCCATTTTGTATATAGCTAGTAGGCATATTTTAGTTAAATTCCAAAGGGCCTGTGGCTATACTAGTTTTTTTGTTTGTTTGTTTGTTTCCTTTTTCTTTTTGTCCTTGAGCCTGCAATCTGATATGCCAGGGGATCCAAGTTATTGTCTGGGGAGATGATGTCATGGCTGAAAAAAGGGTTAGGAAGCTGGATCAGGGAAGAGACTAGCTCTCTAATATGGGAAAGGGGTATAAATATTGTTGACTGTAAACCCCATCGATTTGATGTGATCTGGGGCACATAATCAGCTTAGGAGCCTATGTGACCTCTGCATCCCTCTAGATCTGAGCTCACATTCTGGTCACAGATATTTCTATCCAAATGATAACTCAACTGCTACTCATTCATATTGAAAAGTAGGTTTCTTAAGAAAAAGGCCCAACATCACCAGACTTAATATAAAAGTAGATGTTCTTAAATATATGAGTTCAATGCAAGGTTACCATGTTTTATTTTGCTATGCAAATAATATTTTCAAAGCCTATTCCATCACTTTTTTTCCCCCAGGGTTAATGCTGGGCTCGGTGCCTACATCATGAATCCACAGCTCGTGGAGGTCATTTTTCCCCCTTTTGTTGCCCTTGTTGTTGTAGCCTCTTTGTGGTTATTATTATTACCATTGTTGATGTTGTTCGCTGTTGGATAGGACAGAGAGAAATGGAGAGAGAAGGGGAAGACAGAGAGGGGGAGAGAAAGATAGACACCTGCAGACCTGCTTCAACGCCTGTGAAGCGATGCCCCTGCAGGTGGGGAGCGGGGGCTCAAGCTGGAATCCTTACGCTGCGCTTTTCGCCACGTGCGCTTAACCCACTGCACCACCGCCCGACCCCCTCACTTTATTTTTTTAAGGACAATTTTAAAATAGAAAGTGTGAGCTAATTTCCAAATCTAGAAGTTAATTAAATTTAACCCTATGAATAAAACAGTTTGTTTTGACTGCGGCTTCTCTTATTTTGTTTCTGACCAGTGAAAACAAGGCCCAAGCCACTGACTGACTCCTGTAGAAGGGTGAGTATTTGGGAGGATCTAACAACTGGCTTTTTATTATCAACACTTTGATTTAGAATGTAACTTGAGGGAAATAAATGGGATGACATTTCTTGTAATCTCTTATAAGTCAGACTTTCCACTACCTTCATCTGGTTTCTATCCTCTCCCACTACACAATTAGTCTGAATATTTGAGGTTTCCCTATTGTCTCCAGTAAGGTTCCTGAAGGCAAGGTCAAACTAAGGGCAAGTATCACAGGTCAGAAGGATTCTATTCTGAACCACATGAATGTATCTCTAAATAAGTATATATATTTTTAAATTGAAGTCACCATGTTACTGAAGTTATTGAGTGCTCAAGCCAAATGAGTGAGTGAGGCTTGTGTTAAATCCAAATACCCTATTTTAAAGATGGCAAGTGATTTAAAACTGACAATCTGTCACAGTACAAATGGGCAAAATCAGTTCACCACAGCCATGAGAAAGACGCAGCTCACTGTTTGGGTGGGTCTGATTTGTTTGGGGCCAGTGACCTTTTCCTGCTCTGGCATTTTTTTTTTTTAGACCTCCTTAGACCATTTGACATGATACAGTTGTTCTTAGTTTATGAGTTGCGGGTTATCTTGAGGGCAGCGTCTCCTTTCCTGGAAACATGCATGCAAAATTCAACCAGGTAAGCCATTATCTTACTTCATTATTTGTGTTTTTGACATTTCAGGGACAATCTGTCGAAAGCATGAGGAACATCTTAACCTCTTTCTTTCTAAGTAAAGCCAAGCACACTGTGAAGATTTACCACCGTGGTGAAATTTCTTAACATTAAAAACAGTACAATGTAGCACTTGATATAAGACCTTTGAAGAGCATCATTAGTCCTAAGCCTATCACCAATCTGAAAGTCACATTTTTAAATTTGTGTGGTGTAGACAATCATTTCAAATATTTCAGGGTTTGGACCTTTTATTTTTCCTTCAGTTTTTAGAGTGGTTTAGAAGACAGGTAAAAATAAGAATAAGTTGTTTCATAGTTTTAGTTAACAATAACAAAAATCCTAGTAACTATGGGCTTAATGGAAACAGATAAATCCAAGCCACCATGTGTAATTAACCACTTAAATTTTGTATTACTGTATGCAGTTTCCAGAAAGGATGAAACAAAATAATAAGTATACTATTTAAGTGTTCTAGCTAGTGTGTAAAGATTTTTTTAAAAATGTAAGAGAGGGGGCCAGGTGGTAGTGCAGTGGGTTAAACACACATGACACAAAGCCCAAGGACCAGGTAAGGATCCCAATTGGAGCCCTCAGCTCCCCATCTCCGGGGGGGAGGGGGCTTCACATGTGGTGAAGCATGTCTGCAGGTATCTATTTGTCTTCTCCTCCTCTCTCGATTTCTCTCTGTCCTATATAACAACAACAAGGAGGAGAATGCCTGGTGAATCTTACCAGATTTTGTTGTGAAGACACATAAAATTGTTTTATATAAAGTTACTGAGGCATTGAGGACTGTGTGGTAGTTTATGTTACTTACTTTAATGTACCTAGTAAGTTAGAGGCATATGTACCATCAAACCCATCAAACCACATTTCTTCTACCAGGACTCCATATTTGTGATGCTATTTCTGTTACTCTGAATAGGAAATTCAGAAAAACTTTTGTAGCTCATATAGATCTCCTGACCTTTATGAGTAGTAGTCCATTTTCAGGGTCTGACTTAATACGATCCACTTTGCAACTTATTGGGAGTTATTTTCTGGATGGCCAAAATGCCCAAATTCTTCCCAGATTATTTCTACTCATCATAGCATATGTAATATTTCCTGGTGAAACATAATTATTGGTATTTTTAAGTCTAAATATTGGAGGTTGGAAGTCGAAGCTCAAGATGTCTTGCACTATTAGTTTCTTCTGAGACTTCTCTCCTTGGCTTTTAGGTGGCTATCATTCCCATGTGTTCTGACATGGTCTTATCTCTGTACTTATCTGAGTACAAATTTCCTCTTACATAGACATCATAGTTTTGGGTTTGCTTTGGGTTATGCCTATCCACATCACTTTTTTTGACTTAATTACTTCTTTTAACATACTCACTCCAAATACAGATATATTCTCAGGTATACTAGGAGACTGGCTTTCAATCTATGAATTTGTTGTGTGAGGGGTGAGGGAGGGAAATTGCATCTATTACTTTAGGTGAACAGGATTTTTGTAATAGAAAAAGCCTAAACATTGGCAGTCATAGGTTTTTGGTCTCATTGTATGAATCTCTAGCAAGGAACCACAGAGCAAGTGAGTAGCCCTGGTATGGCCTTCCATTGATTTTTACAACAAATTACAAGGTAGTGGTAGTCAATTGACACACTTTTAATTTAGCTAAATCAGGCATTATATTTTTGATCTTTTATTATCTTTATTCATTTATTGAATAGAGAGTCAGAAATTGAGAGGGAAGAGGGTGATAGGGAGAGAGACAGAGAGATACTTGCAACATTGCTTTTACCACTTGCAAAGCTTTCCCCCTGCAGGTGGGGACTGGGGGCTTGAACCCAGGTCCTAATGCTTTGTAACATGTGTGCTCAGCCAGATGTACCACCACCCAGCCCCCTAAACCAGATATTCCTTTTTAAAATATATATTTATTTATTTCCTTTTTGTTGCCCTTGTTGTTTTTATTGTTATAGTAGTCATTACTGTTGTTGATGTCATCCTTGTTGGATAGGACAGAAAGAACGGAGAGAGGAGGGGAAGATAGAGAAGGGGAGAGAAAGTTAGACACCTGCTTCACCATCTGTGAAGCGACTCCCCTGCAGGTGGGGAGCCTGGGGCTCAAACCAAGATCCTTACGCAGGTCCTTGCACTTTGAGCCTCGTGTGCTTAACTTGCTGTGCTACCCCGCCCGACTCCCAGCAGATATTCTTAAGAATGTTTGCTAATCTTTCTGCAGCCAGTTCAAAGAGTCTATAATTTTAAAAGTTATTTGCAATAGAAATTTGGCTATTTCAACATTTTATACTCCTCAAGTTAGTACACAATAACAAAGAAGTACAAGCAACAAAATTCTCAGTTCCCAGTTTGTTCTTTAGCTTTCATGCTTTTGTTTAGTTTGTGTTTAGCAGTCAACTGGAACTGGAAAAGTGGATCAGCTTATTCACTGAATTAGTTTGAGTGGTTGGTTCTGTTCCTCTCTTGGGGGCACATTTTGACCCTGCTAAGGAAGCAGGGCATTCAGATAAATAAATAAGCTCGAGCTATCATCTTTTCCAATTAATGAGGAATATTTCCTTTTAAACTGATTTTGCTACACTTTTCTGAACATGTCAAAAACTGACTTGGGGCTTCCTAGGTGCTCCAGGGTGATTTTACAGTTCTAAACTCATACATATGTGTGGAAACATAAAAGGGACCTAAATCAAGATGCTTGGAGCAGGGTGGTGTAATTGCTGACTTTTTAAAGACAAGTCACTACACAAAGTGAAGCAATAAATTAATAATGCCTCGGATCGCAAGTTAATGAAGATGACTTGCCTAAGAGGCTGGTGATCATTTGTGCAGGCAAAATGTCTCAGACAGCCCTTGGGAGGTAAAACAGTTGGGAACAGCATCCACCCCTGCAGCTTTCACTCTTGCTATAGGACATACAGCAAATCAGTCTCAGATCCCAGAGCAAATTCCAGCTTAGACTAGCAGGATGACTTTTTATTGACCCCAAAAAGGTTGGTTGGTCAGAATGGAGGTTACAGTTGTGGTGTGTTTGGCAGCCACAGTGGTGGGGGAGGGGGTTTTAACAGAATCCTTAGTGGTTTGGACCAACACATCAAATTTCTCCTGATGGCTCAGAAATCAGCGAGCCAGCTCCATGGAAATTAAAACAGATTGGGAGTCTGCCAGGTGGGTATGCTGAGGGGTTTGCTCCCAGAGGGGACTGGGGCAGAGGAGGGGGGGGGCAGGCTGTGGGTCTAGGCTGTCTCCAAAGGATCTGTAAAGGCAAAGGCTCATGGGAAGTTTTCTCCACTGTCAACATCACATGGGTTGGGAGCCCTCACATGGGCTGTGCCCAGATTCCCTCCCAGCTGGGCAAGCTGGCCAAGCAGGCTTCACTCTGAAGCCGGTGCTGGGTCACAGGGCTGTTTGAAAGCCTGCAAGCTACTTAAGTGAGACCTGGTAACATATATGCTCAACTGGGGACACCACCACCCAGCGACATCCAGGTAAGACCCTGAAGAAGTCTTTCAGCCCTTAAATCTGCCTGTTTCTCCAACATGCACCTACATTCAGGACAAAGCTGCTCACTGCCTGGCCTCAATTTGTGCAAATAAACTTTATTTATTTAAGATAGAGATAGAAAAATTGAGGACAAGAGGGAGGGAGAGAGAGAGGGAGAAAGGGAGGAGAAAGAGTAGGAGGGAGGGAAGGAGAGAGAGAAAGAGAGAGAGAGAGAGGGAGAGAGAGAGAGAGAGAACTGTAGCATTGCTTCACTTCTTACGAAGCTTCTCACTTCTCACTGCTGCAGGTGGGGACTTGGGGCTTGAACCTGGGTCCTCATACACTGTAATGCATGTGCTCTTCCAGATGCACCACCAACCAGCCCCTCCTTACATCCTAAACTTTTGATCTTTCTGTGGTTTGACTACTTACTGATTTGCTATAAGGTTTGTACATGGTTGTAAGTATAAAATGCCTAGCAGGCACTCAGGTTTTCCTACACTAGCATGTGGCTCTCTCACTTTCTAGTCACTCTCAGTCTAACTTTTCTCTCGTCTAAGAATTCCTGTCTTCTATTCCTCAAACTTGGGTGGTTGACTTCTCATGACATCTTCAGACATTGTAGCTATCTTTGAAATCTCCCTGTACCTGCAAAAACCCTTCCTCCAGGTGTGTCCCTACAACAAAGGTGGAAAGGAAATATATTCCTTTAACCACCCGGCACCAGCACCCTGGATTTTGTCCATTGTAGGACAAAATTTTTTTTTTTGCTCTTTGGGAGAGATTTTTTGTTCATAGTGGCACCAGACCACAGGGATCTTATTCCCCCAGTCCCTTTGGAATTATTTTTCTACAGACATCCCAGTCCATATTTGACAACATTTTCAATTCTTTTTTAAAATATTTATTTATTTATTTATTTATTTATTTATTTCCTTTTTGTTGCCCTTGTTTTTATTGTTGTAATTATTATTGTTGATGTCATCATTGTTGGATAGGACAGAGAGAGAAATGGAGAGAGGAGGGGAAGACAGAGAGGAGGAGAGAAAGATAGACACCTGCAGACCTGCTTCACCGCCTAGGAAGCGATACCCCTGCAGGTGGGGAGACCGGGTCTCGAACCGGGATCCTTATGCAGATCCTTGCTCTTTGCACCATGTGCGCTTATCCTGCTGTGCTACCGCCCGACTCCCAACATTTTTCAGTTCTATTAGATTCCTTTGTCTGTACAGAAGAGACTTTCACCAACTCCATGACAGTGACAGGTAATGTTTCTCCATCTTCCAGATCACTGGTGGTAAAAAGTATGTAAACCCAGCCCCGACCATGCCGCAGTTCCTAGTTTAGCTTCTGCTAAATATTTTTCTTCCCTTCCTTGGGACCTCAAGTTGGAGGCAATGTGATTTATCATTTCTTTGGTTGCAGGAAAATAGATTCCATTTCCAAAAAGTAGGATAAATATAAAATGACATCTCCTATTTCTTCTCTTCTTTTCTCTCCCTTTTCCTCCCCTCTTCCATTCCTCTTCTCTCTGCATTTCTACTATGTCTCCTTAGATTACTGCTGAACTAGACTACCTGATTTGCTATCCTTGTTCCATCACCTAATAGCTATGCAGTCTGGGGGGAGAAGTCTCACCCTTCTACACCTTGATTCCCTCATCTCAGAAGGGGTGATTATTAAGCTATGTCTATCTTATATGGTTGTTTTAAGTATTAAAAGGTAATATGTAAAGGATTCACAAGTATGCTTAATATAAGATAAATAAAATCTAGGCATCAAGTATTATTAGTGCTTTATTTATTTATTTATTTATTTATTTATTGCCTCCAGGGTTATTGCTGAGGTTTCATGCTGGCAGTTTTTCTTCTAGTGTTTGCCCTTCTTCCGTAGCCAGTCAACAGCATCAGGTTGAGCCTGATGTAAAGTTTCGAGACCTCCTTTGAATCTGGAGAGGTGGCAGTCGTTGACTATGTGGGTCATAGTCTGTCTGGAGCCGCAGGGGCAATTCGGGTCATCTCTGGCTCCCCAGCGAGGGAACATAGCGGCGCACCGGCCATGGCCTGTTCCATAGCGATTGAGGAGGGCCCAATCATAACGTGCTAGGTCAAAGCCGGGTTGACGCTTGCAGGGGTCTGTGATGAGGTGTTTGTTCTTTACCTCAGCTGACTGCCAACTCTGTTTCCAAGAGTCTGGAACAGAGAAGTTCAGTGTAAGCATAGGGGACCAGATTGGGTGACGAGACGTCAAGCGTTGGACAGGGTGGGCGAAGATATCTGCGTATATTGGCAGTACAAATCCATTAATCCCAGTAGCCATTTTCCCCTTTCTATCAATACGCTAACACTTGAACTCAGGTATGTCTATTCCTGTCATTCGCAAGCATCATTGTGGATCAGATCACCTGATAGGTTTGTTAGAGCAGAGATTGTGGGGCTCTACTTCCACAGTCTTTCATTTTGTAAGTCTAGAATGTGGCTTGAGAATTTGCATTTCTAATATGTTCCCAAGTTTGTCTGTGGTCATATGTTAAGGTTCACAATATTAGTGGTGGGCATTGATCATTTATCCTTAGAATAAGTATAATCCTTTAGATGATGTCTTGAATTTTGCTGCAACAATCTTAACTAAAAGTCTTACTTTTTAGGGTCCGAGCTGTAGCACACATGGGTAAGTGTATATATTATCATGTGAAAGGGCCCATGTTTGAGCCCCTACTCCCTGCCTGCACGGGGAAGCTTCAGAGGTCTGTAGGTGTACCTCCCCTCCTTTCTCAATTTCTGTCTGTCCTATTCAATAAAATAGAAAGGAAAAAATGCCCACTGGAAGTGTTGGATTTGCAGTGCCAGCACCGAGCCCCAGTAATAACCCTGGTGGCAAAAACAAAACAAAAACCCAAGAATAGGGGGAATGCTTATGTTCATCATTCCAGTCACAATATTCCAACACATTGTGACTTCAGCTTGGTCTTAATTTGCAAGCTTATGCTTTCAAGCTCGTAGTCAAAGAAACAGACCCTCATTTACATCCTATTCACTGGCTAGGATTAGGCTTATATTCTTTCTTTACCTTTCCACTAAAATGTTTTCTACTAAAAAAAAAAATGTCAGTTATTTTAGGTTAGGAGTTTTCCCTTGCAAAGAAATCATGAAGTGGGTTTCCAGGGATGTTTATGCTTCAGGTATTAAATGCCATTCTGTTGAGGAGTACAAGGTTCAGTAGATCATTAACTTGGTGGAGGGATGTGATGGTTAGCTTTGTGTATTAATGTAACCAGTTATGGGCTTCCCGCATAAAGAATATTTGAACTGATGCAGTCAGAAGGTTGTCTTCTCAATGTCGATGAACATCATCCAGCTCACAGAGGTCATGAACAAGACAGATGGCAGAGAGAGGAGGAATCTACTCCCTCTTTTTCCTACCTTACTGCTTTCTTGGATCTCTAGTTTGCAGACAGTCATGAGAATTCTCAATTCCCATTATTATATAAGTCAATATCTTACCGTAAGTCTGTCCTTCTTTCCTTCCCTCCCTCCCTTGATGTATGGTACTTGACTACAATGGTAATGAGGAGCTCCTTGCTGATGGCAAATGGATGTTAATGATCAACAGTATTCAGTTAAGCAAGTTATACTGGTTATGATGTCATTGGAGCTGAAGGAGTCTGTCTACCTATGGTGTTAGGTAGACTCCCCTGAAGACACTGGAGCATTTATAGGAGACAAATGACAAAATATAAGACATGCTTTAATTTTCAGTGTAAGTCATGGTCCGAGATCAGACAGTTTCCAAGATACTCTTTTCTTTCTTTTTTTAAATCATAGGCACAAGCTCATACTACTGAACATCACATGCACCGTTCATTCAGGATAGTTGCTAAATTGCAGTGTCAGTTGAATTCACAGCCTTACTACACCACTTCTCTTATGAAACTTAAGGAATATTTTTTTAAGATTTCATTTATTTATTCATGAAGATAGGCAGAGAGAGAAAGAAAGAGCCAGACATCACGCTGATACATGTGCTGCCAGGGATTCAACTCGGGACCTCATGCTTGAAAGTCCTATACTATATCCACTGTGTCAACTCCCTGGGGCCACAAAACTTAAGGAATTGATTGAAAAAGAAAGAGATACTTAAATATAGAAAAGGAATATTAAGTTGGAACTGACTCTCCAGTCATTCTGAGTCTCCTTTTGATAGTGGAGGTACCTTGTCTTTCTGTGTCTGAAGAGACTGACTTTCCTTTTGTTGAAAACTCAGGCAATTTTACTCAGGACAGAAACCTTACAGGAAGGGAGTCAGGCAGTAGTGCAGTGGGTTAAGCACTGGTGGCACAAAGCTCAAGGATCCCGGTTCAAGCCCCTGGCTCCCCACCTGCAGGGGAGTCACTTCA
Source organism: Erinaceus europaeus (assembly GCF_950295315.1). NCBI lineage: Eukaryota > Metazoa > Chordata > Mammalia > Eulipotyphla > Erinaceidae > Erinaceus > Erinaceus europaeus. The sequence goes on from NC_080164.1 coordinate 144,725,554, forward strand.
CAGGCTGTGAAGCAGGTCTGCAGGTGTCTATCTTTCTCTCCCCCTCTCTGTCTTCCCCTCCTCTCTCCATTTCTCTCTGTCCTATCCAACAACAATGACATCAATAACAACAACAACAATAATAACTACAACAATAAAACAATAAGGGCAACAAAAGGGAATAAATAAATAAATTTTTTTTAAAAAAAGAAACCTTACAGGAGTATGTTAATTCTCCTCAAGATTCATCACAGTTATTTCTTGTTGCCACTAGCATGATAACTAGGGTCTAATCACAGCATGTTCCATAAGTCAGTAACCTAGAAGAAATGTATGCATGCAAGATTTTGCTGACATATAATGGCAAAATCCTGATTGATACGTGGATTATGTAAAATAGAATATGATGTCTTACTTCATAGGTCTTAAAGAAACAAACATACCAAACTTCATTTGTTGAAAGAATTATGGGAGATTTGCCTTCAAAGAAATTAAAGCATAACATTATACTTGAAAAACTGGGGCTGGGCATGGTGGCACACCTGTTAGAATGCACATGTTACAATGCACAAGGGCAGGGGTTCAAGGCCGTAGTCTCCACTTTCAGGGGTAAAGCTTCACAAAAAATGAAACAGTGCTGCAGGTTTCTCTCTTTCTCTCTCTCTGCCTCCTCATTCCCTCTTGATCTCTACCTATCTCAGTCCAATAAATAATAAATAAGTAAAATACTTTAAAAGAAAAGAAGGGTAGTACATAAATAATCAGTAGAATAAAGTAAAGTCAAGAGAAATATTCAACTGTGAATAGTAATTTGACATTTTAAAGCACTGGAATTTAATGATCAAAATATAAATCAATGATTCAATAATGTTGAGATAATAAGCTAGTTGTGGAGGAGAAATAGAGACAGAAGGAAAGAGAGTAAGGGAAGAAGGGAAAGCTGAGTCCCTGTATCATTTTTTTCCTAAAATAAATTTCATTTTGGTCTATTATTTGTGATATGCTAAAAAATTCATGGAAGTATTAGGAAAACATGGAATTTCATCCTCTTGGGAAGGTGAAAATGTTCTAATCATTACACAAAATATGGAAAGTATAAAACAGATTTATAAATTTGAAAGCTCAAAAGTTTTAAATAACAAAATAAAACAGACACTAAGCAACAAACAATAAACTATAAAATAAAACTGCCATGCATATTGCAGACAGAGTAACACACAAAGGATTACTATAAGCCAACACAGAAAAGGTAAAATATCAAGGGAAAAAAAAATGGGAAAAGATGAAGCAAGCACCAGCTCACACTAAATTAAATACAAAGATCCTTTCACGATACAAATGAATGCTCAACTCCACATAGAGTTTTAAAAGTAACATCAGGAAAACAAAAGATTGTTGGCACCCATGTTGATGAGGGGATAAGAAAAGGGAACTGGTTTACACTTTTTAAGAAAATATAAACTTATTCAGGGTTTGAAAGTTTAGTTAGTCTGATCTATTAAAACCTAAAACGTGTATCCTCTTTGATTCAACTTTGATACATTTATGAGTTTATGTACACACAGGTGCACGACATATTTGACCAAGATGAATTAACTGAATTGCACCCCCCAAGAAATCTGGAAATAAATTGCTGAATAAATAAATCATGTTACACCTATGTGATTAGTCTTCAAATCCATCTGATGTAAAATCACTTCAAAGAATGAGGTAGATAGATCTTCCATCCAGGTAATTGCCTATAAGAGTCACTCCCAAGTTGCCATCCAGTCCTAGAATGCCATGGAACCAGGGAATAAGCAGAGCTGGAGCCCTGAGTTCTCCCTCTTGGTTTTACTTCTTCCATGATCTATCTTGGGCAGATCAGCTTCTCTGAGCTCCATTTCTTCCTGTGGGAAATGAAAATGCTGAAGAGGATTTCTTCAAAGGTTATTTATTTGTTTGTTTGTTTTTCCTCCAGGGTTATTGCTGGGGCTCAGTGCCTGCACTTCAAATCCACTGATTCTGGTGGCAATTTGGGGGGGGGGATGGTAGGACAGAGAGAAAATAAGGTGGGTGGTGTAGAGAGGGGGAAAGAAAGATAAACACCTGTAGACCTGCTTCACCCTGCAGGTGGGGAGCTGGGAATTCGAGATCCTTGCACCAGTCCTTGTGCTTCGCGCCACCGCCTGGCCTCCTAAGTTTTTAAGGGACTGGTGGTCTAGGCCATGACCTTCCCCAGTGAGCCCTGCTCCAAACCCCTCCTGCACCTTGTGCTTTCCTGCCTTATATGGGAAGTTGCCAGCACCCACCTTTCACATGTAGGTGCCGCTGACACTGATGAGCAACAGAGGGCTTTTATTTCACCTACAGAATCTGCTTTATTTCGGGGCTGCTATCAGCCACTGCTCATCTCAGACATGCCTTTGTTATCTAAATGGTCATTTGGGGGCTGGAAAGCAGATGCTAGAGCCATCCTGGAAAAAACTGTCTTTGTCTAGAGTTGAAGAGGTCTTCTCTGAACAACCCTGTCTGGGGGGCTACGGAGTTGTATCTACAGAAACTGGATCACCTTTACTTGGAAAGAGTGTAGACCCAGGCCTCGCTCACCACCAACAGCCAATTTTCTAAACATAGCCCAGTCAACTCCATGAACATACATGTGTGTGACCACTTTTTGTCAGAAAGTCTCTCTATGCCTGACAACATGTTTGGTGCTTTACACAGGACACACCAGCTGCTCTCCCTTTCTCCCTAGGAGTTCCATGTCATTAACCCATCTCATAGATGCAAAAACTGAGGCTCAGAGAAAGAAAGGATCCTCTAAATGTATTTTTAAAATTAGAGGAAATCAATTTGTCTTTTTTTAAGGATTTAATTAATTTTTAAACTTTATTTTATTCTATATAGTTTGAATAGGGATAAAGAGAAATTGAGAGGGAAGAGGGAGATAAGTAGAGAGACAAACAGGGGCCAGGTGGTGGCACACCTGGTTGAGTACACATGTCACAGTGCGCAAAGATCAGGGTTTAAACACCCGGTCTCCATTTGCAGCTTCAAAAGTGGTGAAGCAGGGCTGCAGGTGTCTCTCTGTCTCTTTCACTCTTTCTCCCCCTTCCCTCTTGATTTCTCTCTCTGGCTGTCTCTATCCAACAAATAAATAAAGATAAAACTTAAAAGTAAAAAACTTTTTAAAAAGAAATCCTAAAAAAAAAAAGGAGAGAGACAGAGAGAGACATCTGCAGCACTGTGTCACCACTTGTGACACTTTCCCCCTGGAGGTGGGGACCAGGGGTTGAATCAGGATCCTTGCACATTATACTATGAGTACTCTACAGGAAGTGTCACCACCACCCAGCCTCTTAATCTGTTTATTTATTAATAAGAAGGATAGAAGGAGAGAGATAAAGGAAACCAGACATCACTCTGGTGCATGCATTGTTGGGGACTGAACTCTGGACCTCATGCTTGTGAGTTCAACACTTTATATCTCCCCCCAACTCACCTGTCACCAGCCGCCAGCCACCAGCCACCTCCTATACCACAGAGGATACACAAAAGCCTCCTTCACCTACATCAAGCCTACCCTTTTGCTGAGCTTTGGACAAAGACAAAGCATGTCATGGCAAGCATCCTAATGGCTATTAGAGAAGCATGAAATTTATTGCTGGCTTCTTCTCAATTTCCCCACCCCACACACCCCAACTTACTCCTACAAACACATACATCAACCATCAGTAGTCACTAGAATTTAACTATTTCCATTTTCTCCCTTCATGAGATATTTGCTTAAATAAATAAAATCCTCATGGGTAGCAGCATTGCCAAATGGTGGCTACTAGGAGTGGGTTGAGGCAGAGGGAAGGCCAGTGCCAAGAAGATGGGGTACAAAGCAAACATTTGTGTCTCTTAAAATATGATCTGTGCCAGTGTCAGAAGTTTGTGCAAAATTCTGAATCAATTTTGTTGATTCAGGCACTTTTTGGAGGGGAAGCCACATTCTTTAAACTATAGGGCTAAGAAACACCTTCATTGGAGCTCATTTTTCAGTGACAATTTCCACCTTATCTCAAGTGCCTCCATTCCGAAAATTATAAGCATATGTCTTGCTGCTATTGAAAATAAATTTGTCAAGACAATAAGCTGGCATGCGGGAGACAGTGTGCAAAACAGGAAACCACTGCAAGTGCTTCCATCCTTCTCCAGGAGACAAATTACTTGGTAAATTTCACTAAGAATGACCATAAAGTTAGTATTTTATTTCCTGGACCTGATAAAATCCTAATTGGTGCCCATATGTCAGACTATAATATTTTTTCCAAACCCTCTAGACTCTGCTGCAAGACTAGAAGGGAGCATCAAAATGAAGTGAGCAAAATAGATCAAAATGAATGAAGTGAGCAAAATAGATCACTTGGGTAGTCTGCTGGTTTGGCCCCTGTGTGACCCAGGGCCAAGTCTAGCCCCCGCCATATTGAAGGGAAGCTTTGTTGCTGTGGTCTTTTTCTCTACCTTCTGTTTCATATTGTGTGTGTGTGTGTGTGTGTGTGTGTGTGTGTGTGTGTGTGTGTGTGTACTTAAAAAGAGAGAGAGAGAGAGAGAGAATAATTGAATTATTTTTAGAATGAAATGGCTTCACCTGAAAATACCCAGACTCCAGAAAGGCTATTTTCTTTCCTCTTTCTCTCAGTTCTGGTCATTATCACAAGGAAAACCTCACTCAGTTTTTGCACCTTCCTCCTAATGTAAAAGCACCAGACAAGTCCTTTAAAAGAGCACAAGAAACTGTCTCCTATTAAGCACAAAGCAACTTTCTGGAAGGGCAGGGATTTTTGCCTGCTTTCTGCCCTCTGTATTCCGCTTGACTTAGACAAGGTCAGGCACATTCCTGATAGTTCAGTAAATTTTGGGGAATCAAGGACTAGATAAGTTTTGTTGACATCTGTCGATATCACCTGTCTGTATGCATTTCAATTTGGTAGGAACACCTGAAGACTGAGGGGTGGTATGGGGGGGAGGGGAATCTGACCTTTTCCCTTTCTTGGTGTATATATATCTCAGGAATAGTGGGCATATACTTTGTTCCTGGAATGGGTTGGAACATGTCTCATGCCTGAACCAGGGCCTACCACTAGTTCAGATGCACACATGTTTGAGTAAAAGTTCAATAAGAATCTACCTTGAGACTTAGGAAGGAACTCTGGGCTAAAGATGAACCCTCTTCCCCTTCCCCAACTCTGTCTGCCTCTAAGCCAGGAGTTACCAGAGTTTATGTCAGAAAAAGGTCATCCATGAGAGTCGGCCTAACACAGGAAAAAGCAGTGCTGAAATTTCGATGGAGGGAGAGAAAAAGTGAGATTGCGCATTCTAAGCACTGTTTTATCCTTACATTTAACTATACCTGGGTCTAAAGTTCCCTGGAGTTTATCATGTGAAGCAGTGAATTCCGTGAAGCCAGCAGAGAGAGTTTCCATAAAATTAACACTTTAAAAAATAAAGAACTGATTTAAGAAAATGGCAGTCATATTATCTTCCTAGAAACTATAATTTCTATTAGAATATATTATGAATCTTGCTGCTGTTTTTTTCCCTTCTAAAACCTTTTTTAATTTTTAATGGGGGGTTAATGGTTTAGAACAAATACAATTGTTTATACATGTGTAAAATTTCTCAATTTTCTGCACAACACTCTCACCCCCACCCAGCCAATCATGCATCAGGAACGGAAAGTCCCCTCCTCCATCCAGCCCCCAGAGTCTTCAGTTTAGTTCTTCTTCTAGCATTTGCCCTTCTTCCGTAGCCAGTCAACAGCGTTAGGTCGAGCCTGATGTAAACTGCCCACAGGGGCAGTTCGGGTCATCTCTGGCTCCCCAGCGATGGAACATAGCGGCGCACCGGCCATGGCCTGTTCGATAGCGATTGAGGAGGGCCCAATCATAATGTGCTAGGTCAAAGCCTGGTTGACGCTTGCAGGGGTCTGTGATGAGGTGTTTGTTCTTTACCTCAGCTGACTGCCAACTCTGTTTCCAAGAGACTGGAACAGAGAAGTTCAGTGTAGGCATAGGGGACCAGATTGGGTGACTAGACGTCAAGCGTTGGACAGGGTAGGCGAAGATATCCGCGTATATTGGCAGGTCCGGTCGAGCGTAGACGTGGGAAATGAACTTAGATGATGCCGCATCCCGATGAATATCTGGCAGGGCGATGTTGCTAAGAACTGGCAGCCATGGAACCGGGGTGGAACGGATGGTTCCAGAAATTATCCTCATGGAGGAATATAATTTGGAATCGACCAAGTGGACATGGGGGCTATGGAACCATACTGGGGCACAGTATTCTGCAGTGGAATAGCATAATGCCAGAGATGATGATCGTAGTGTGGAAGCGCTCGTGTCCCATGAGGAGCTGGCCAGTCTTGCAATGATGTTATTCCTCGCGCCCACCTTTGCTGCAGTTTTTTATGAGATGTTTGTAAAATGACAGAGTGCGATCGAGAGTAACGCCAAGATAGACTGGCTGGGCTTCATGCCGGATTCTCATATCGTCAAGCTGCACATTAAGCTCACGCGAGGCTGAGGCATGGTGTAGATGGAAAACAGATGATATTGTTTTTGCAGTGCTAGGGATTAGTCGCCATTTTTTACAGTAATCAGATATCAGAGACATGTCTTTCGTGAGTGTTTCCTCGAGGATGTCGAACTTGGATGCCTGAGTTGCACAGTTTAGTGTAATGCATCATCAAATGCAGTCCAAGTTCTACTTTGTGTTTCTACTTTGTGTTTCCCCTTTCTGTTGTTATTTCTCAACTTTTGTCTTAGTGAGATCACCCCATATTTATCCTTCTCTTTCAAGCTTCATCCAAGATGAGGTGAAAAAGGTGAACATATCATTCTTAACAGCTGAGTAATAAATATCACAACTTTTTCAACCATTCATCTGTTATCAGACACCTGGTTTGCTCCCAAGTTTGGGATATTACAAAATGTGTTTCTATGAACATAGGTATATATAGATCTTTTTTTTATGAGTGTGTTTGGCTCCTTATGATATATCCCCAGAAAGGGAACTCCAAAGTCATCGGGTAGGTTCATTTCTAGCCTTCTGAGAGTTCTCCAGACTGCTCTCCACAGAGATTGAACCAATTTATATTCCTACTGGCAGTGTAGGAGGGTTCCTTTACCCCCTAATACCTCCCCAACATTGTTTGTTACTATCCTTTCTTTCTGGTGTATGATAGTCTCACATTCTCTTGGCTGTTGTTTCTAGGAGACACCAACTTAAACAAGTAGAAGAAAATCTTTTCTTCCTACAAAGGTTTGGGTGAGCACTCCAGGACTTTCAGTATGCCTCCATTAGGATTTTGTCTTGTCTTGCTTTCTTCCTCAAAGTGTGGTTATTCTTTCATAACCTCATGGTTGAGATGTCTGCTGGTGCTGTCACCCACATATCTTCCAGTCAGTAGGAAGAGAAAAGGAAGTTAATAGGAAGATGGTCATGTTCCTTTAAAGACTTCACTGGTGGGGCGGAGCCAAGATGGCAATGTGAGGACATCTCTTGAATTTCTCTCTGCAAAGCAGCTGCTTGAAACCAGGAAATCCTGAGTGAGGGCATGATTTCCAGGCTAGTGGCGGAGGACGTGGAGCCAAAGAAGAGAGCCCCAGATCACATATAGGATGGAACAGGCTACAAAAGGACAAAGCACACTGAGCAGAGTTTCTATGAGTTAAAATGAGCCCTCTGTACAACCCCTCCCTTCACTCTAGGGAACTAGCCACAGGCAAAGAGGCCGCCTGTGGAGACAACCTGGGTCTCAAGATTCCAGGATCAGCCAGGAGCCATCAGAAGGAGGTTTTGTTGTTTGTTTGTTTTTCCCTATTTCTCTCCTCAAGGGGGCTGGAACTCTTTCTGATTGGTCAGCTTCCTTTACCAATCTTTTGCCTCTTCTGGAGCCCTGAGAACATTCTGCCCTAGATATCTTTTTTTTCTTCTTCTTCTGTCTAGTTTTGTAGCTTATGCTACTTTTTTTTTGTTTTTGCTTTGTTTAGGAAGGCAGGGAGGTTTAAGATAGACAATTTAGAATAGTTTAAACTTCAGACTGATATTTAGGTTTTGTTTGTTTTGGCTTGGCTTTTTTGTTGTTGTTGTTGTTGTTAGTCAGTTTTTTTTTTAATTGCTATTAGTTTATTTTCCCATATCATTCCTCTGACTAAAATCAGTCTTGGCTGTTGGTGCATTGCATTTACTGGTTGTGCTCTCTAGTGTGGTAGTAATTTTTTTTTTCTTTTCTTTGCTCTCTCTGTTTTTTTTCCCTTCATTGTTTTCTTTCCTTCTTTCTGATTTGAAAAATCTTAGCCTTTGCTCCTGTATTTGCTGAATTCACTTGTGCATATCTGTGTCTATCTTGTGCAAGAAGACTTATGTGATAACGTTTTTTATCTCTTGCTCTCTCTCTTCCTTTATTTCCTCTCCCATTCCATAATCTCTTAAATTTGTTTGATAGTAATTTCCGTAATTGTGATTTCTGTAATTGTCTGTTCTTGCTTTGTATTTTTTTTCAACCACTTTTGTTGTTTTGTTTTTGCTTCTGGTTTGTTTTGTTTTTGGTGGAGAGAGTTTTTATAGCTAAAATATTTTGGTTGAATTGCATTAACCATCACTTTTGTTGCTGCTGTTGTATTTGCTGAGGTTTTGTGACCTCAGTTGTAAGAGGCCTTTGGTTTAGTGGGGCTTTTCCTCACTCAACACAACAATTGGATATAAATAGCCAAGGCACAAAAACACAAAACACACCAATAAAAAATATGGTCAAATCAAAAGCAATTAAATCAACTATGGCAATGAATCAGGACAGAATCCCAGAAAAAATTCCAAGTAAACAAGAAACAACTATAAATAAGGAAAATGTCTAAATATTAATTGACCTATTAATCACAGAAGTGAAGACAGATATAGAGAAAAAAGCTATCAGAAATATGAAAACAATAGATGAGACCCTCAAGGAAAATATTAGCTACCTCAAGGTAATTAGAGAACTAAAAGCTGAAATAGCTGACCTAAAAGGCCAACTAGCAGAATAAGCTAATACTGTAACTGAGCAAGGTTAAAAAAAAAAAAAAGCTAAACTGGAGAAGGAAGCTGAGGAAAGGGAAAGCAGATTAATAGAAGCAGAAAACAGAATTAGCCAGACAGAAGATGAGTTATAGAAAACTAAGGAGGAGGTAAAAGAGCTAAAGAAGAGATTGAAAGACACTGAAAACAACAACAGAGACAGATGGGATGATCTCAAAAGAAGTAACATTCACATAATTTCTACCAGAGGAAGAAAGAGAAGAAGGAGAATAAAACATCCTAGAGGAAATAATAGAATACTTTCCAGCCCTAAACAGCAAAAAGGACATTAAGATTCAAGAGGCCCAGAGAATCCCAAACAGAATCAACCCAGACCTTAAGACACATCATAGTTACAATGAAAAGAAGTAAGTATAAAGAAAGGATCCTAAAAGCTGCAAGAGAAAAATAAAAAGCCACATACAGGGAAAAACCCGTAAGACTATCAGCAGACTTCTCCACTCAAACTCTAAAAGCCAGAAGAAGATGGCAAGATATCTATTGAGCCCTCAGTGAAAAGGGGTTTCAACCAAGGATAATATATCCTGCTAGACTTGCATTCAGACTAGATGGAGAGATAAAAACCTTCTCAGAGAAGCAACAGTTAAAGGAGACAACTTGGTGAAACCTGCCCTGAAAGAGATTCTAAAAGACCTCCTATAAACAATAATGGCACTGCAATACATTAAATCCATAATATCAATAAATGTCAGTGGCTTAAATTCACCCATTAGAAGACACAGAGTAGGAGGATGGATCAGAAAATACAACCCAACTATATGCTATGGTAAAGCAGGGCTGAAGGTATCCATCTTTCTCTCTCCCTCTTTATCCTCCCCTCTCAATTTCTCTCTGCTCTATTGAACAACATCAGTAAGAAAAAGAGAAAGAAAGAAAGAAAGAAAGAAAGAAAGAAAGAGAGAGAGAGAGAGGGAAAAAAGAAATTGTCACCAGGAGCTGTTGATTTGTAGTGTCAGTACCAAACCCCAACAATAGCCCTTGAAGGCAAAGGAAAAAAAAATCCAGCCAGGGATCACATATCCTGAAAAATTATCCTTCAAATATTCAAATATGAGATGGAAATAAAGGTCTTCTCAAATATCCAAAAGCTAGAAGAATTTGCCATCATCAATGCCATCTTACAAGAATTAGTGAAAGAAGTCCCACAGAAAAAATGAAGCAAAGGAATATATATTCTAAGTGAGATGAATAGCAGTAGACTAGAACTAAGAACACAGTAAGAAAAGGAAAGGACAGTAAAACAGGAAAGGGAAAGTAATTAATAGAAAAAGTGGTTCTAGAAAATGTTAGTTAGTCAAGACCAATTTAAAAAAGGCTTTTTTAAAAGACACACTGTATGAGTTATTACATTTATGACAACTACAATACAAAACAAGAAACAGAGATTTATCGGAAGTACAAGAGAAATCAGCAAAGAATACATCAAAGAAAGCCATACACAGAAAAAGACAAATAGAAGAAACTGAGCAAAGAATCACCAATTTAAGACAAACTGAAAACAAAAGTCATAATGTACTTAAGTAAATTACATAGATCAATAATAACCCTAAATGTGAATGGCGTAAATTCACCCATCAAAAAACTCAGAGTAGCTAAATGGATTAAAGATCAGGATCCATCCATTCTATGTCTTCAGAAAACACACATCCAGAGAAAAGATAAATTTAATGTAAGATGATGGAGCAAGATGTTCTAAGCTAATAACTCAGGGGGAAATGGGGGGGGGGTGCAGGGACAGCTATTCCGTTCTCAGATATAATACACTTTCAGGTAAAGAAAGTAAGCAGAGTCAGAGAGGGATACTACATAATGGTCAAAGAATTAATCCAACAAGAAGACATAACCATTATAAATATGTATTCCCCAAATTCAAGTGCATCCAAATATATATAATAAAAATACTGAATTTTAGGGAGAAATTGACATCAACAGAATAATAGCAGGAGATTTTAACACACCACTCACAGCAAGAGTCAGGTCATCTGGACAAAAAGTCAACAGGGAAATAGTGGTTTTAAGTGAAACCATGGATGAAATGAAGCTAACAGATATATAAAGAACCTTCCATCTGAAAAGAAATTAATACATATTCTTCTCAAGTACACATGGAACATCTACAAGGATTAACCATATGCTGGGCCACAAAGACAGCCTAAACAAATATGCATATATTAAAATATAAAATGTATCTTCTCAGACTGTGATGGAGCTAGAAATCAACCACAAAAAAGAAAAGAAACTCCCCACAATGTACAGAGATTAAACAACATGCATCTGAACATTACATGGGTAATTAAAGAAATCAAAAAGGAAATTAATAATTTCCTTAATACCAATGAAAATGAAGAAACCAGCTATCAGACCCTCTGAGATAAAGCAAAAGCAGTCCTGAGAAGGAAGTTCATAGCAATACAGATCCAAAGTAATAAAGGCAAGAAATCACTTGTAAACCATTAACAGCTCAAATGAACCAACTAGAAGTAGAACAACAAAAGACCAAATAGTCAGCAGGAGATAGGAAATAGTTAGAATAGAAATCTAGTCCAGGAGGTGGCACAGTGCGTATGGCATTGGACTGTCAAGCATGAGGTCCAGAATAGAAATCTTTGAAATAGAAAACAAAAGGACCATTAGAAAGATTAATGAACTAAAGAGCTGGTTCTTTGAAAGATAAACCACTAACTACACTCACTAAGAGAGTAAGAGAGAAAGCTATGATAAAATCACTAAAAAATGAAAGAAAAGATATTACAACAGACAAGGGAGAGATACAAGGCAAAAATCATGCAAGACTATTATGGATACCGGTATGAAATAAATTTAACAACTTAGAAGAAATAGACACATACTTAGAGTCATACCAACTGCCAACCTTGACACAAGAGGAAGTAGATAAATTTATGAGGCCAATCACTAGTAAAGAAATTGAAACAGTAGTCAAAAGTCTTTCAAAGAAAAAAAAAATCCAGGTCCAGATGTCTATACTAATGAATTGTATAAAACATTCAAAGAAGAACTAACGTCCATCGTCCTCTAATCTTCCAGAAAACAGAAGAGGGAACATTCTGAAACACAATATATAAGGCTAACATCACCCTGATCCCCAAAGCAGGGAAGGACTTCATCAAAAAAGAAAACTATAAGCCTATATTTCTCATGAACACTGATGGAAAGATAAAATCTTGGCTAATTGAATCCAGCAACATATTATGAGAATAATATACCAAGATCA